>NW_019208919.1:632865-1031910 GCF_001890105.1 Penicilliopsis zonata CBS 506.65
GGGAAACTGGCGAGGAGGAAGATGGGAAGATGGAAGACGCTTTCACACCTAGAAGGGGAGGGAGGATAAAAAACAAAAGAGTAAAAAAACGAAAAAACGAAAAAAAAAACGAAACGGACTAGGAGGAAAGGAAGTGCGTCGTGAAAGGCTGGCGTGGAGATGACGATGGGCGAGGCGGTCGGTCGGGGGAGGAGGAGCTTTTGGACGGACAGGGAGGGAGGGAGAAGCAAGTTGCAACGATCAGACGTGGTTCATTTGCGGGCTGCAGGGAGACAACGTTGGGGCAGTGAGGGCCATCGAGACGAGGGGAGGCATTGGACAGAAACACGACGAGGAGGAGACAGCGAGCAGCGACAGTCAGTCAGTCAGTCAGTGGTGACGATGAGAGATGGAGACCAGGGGAGAAGAGGGGGAAGGGCAGGTCCAGTTCCTTCTCGGGGACGTGCGGCAATTCGAATTACTGACATTGCTTTAATTTACAGTCTTTTTTACTAGGTACTTTGTAGAGTAAGTTCTATCTTCTAGTTATTCAGTTAACTAGTAGGTATGTTTAGTATATAGAGAAAGTACTCCGTATTATGGGTTTCTTAATACTAGATAATAAGGCTGTGGCAAAACTGAGACGTTGAGAGCTAACACTAGACATTTTTCCTATAAGTATTAATATAAAAGGTATTAATATTAATACTTATAATCTGGTTAGTTATACTTAATAATAAAAATAAGTAGTTCACTAGCATGAAGTCTAGGAGTTATAGTGAAATTAGAATACTATATAATACTGTACTGTTACCTTCTACTATCTAGAACTGTCTGATGTCATATATCGCAGATTCTAACCCATAATAAAGATAAAAGGCATGAATGGATTATTATTGTTAATTAATTATTATAAATTCTCTTTGATGAATTGAAGATCCTCCTTTATATAGTAAAGATAGAATAGATAGGTCTTTCATCATGTATACTGTCCTATAACTGGAGACAACTGTAGGTCACTAAGAGTGATTTCTGTCCACATTCAAGTGTCCAGCATTCTTGAACAAAGTCAACAACGTTGCGGAGTTGCGGTCTGAAGGAGGGGCGTGTCGACTCCTTACAGAGTCCAGCAGGTGTAGCAGGTGCAGCAGCAAGAATATGAGGGAAAAAAAAGCTTTAAGTCTCTCGCAAAGATTTGACTAGTGACTTGGAGGGTTAAAATTGGGCGTCTTCAATTGTACGGAGGAGAATCTAGTGATTTCTAGCTTTTATCCGAAAATAAAAAAAAGGCTTATCAACATGCCCAGTATTAAATCGGTTAGGAGAAGAGAAACAACAGGGAAGAAATCAAAGAAAAGCGATGCAATTCATACCATCCCGCCCTCGCGCAAAATGCATTGGTAGAACAAGACACACAGAGACTAGTAGGACAGGCAAAAGCGTCCGTCACCAGCTCAACGAAACCCTTCAAAACGCCGAGGGAGATAAAAAAGAAACACCACGGGCCTGCGTAGTAAAATCGCTGCGCCACACTCATATCGAGAGATCAATAGTAACAGTCGAAGATTAATGGAACGAACGAGAGTGTAGATCGGATTTGGCCAAAGAAAGATAAAAGAGGAAGGGGTGGTGGTTGATATCAATCCAGTCGGTCCTCCTTCACATCCTTCGAATACGCCTTTTGTACATGGCGAGACCCGCGGCCGTCCAACTCCAGCATGAAGAGGATGTCTCGCACCTGGATCCCAGAACCCTTTTCCCTGTCTTCCCGCCAGACACCCAGTTTCTTCACTGCCATTGTGCTCGAGTCGCCCCCCTTGGCGGCCGGTTTGTCTGTCCCCGGAACCGGCGTGGCCGTCTGGGCGCGCGACGGGGTCGAGAAGCCGCTGCTGCTGCCACCGGGCGGCCGGGGGTTTAGCCACGAGTACGTCTTCTTGCTGCCGAACATACGGCCGGAAAGCATGCTGTTGGTGGCCATGCGCGCCGTTTCAACCGACTGCTGATGCTGCTGCGCCTCGCTGGCTCGCGCATCCATGAGTTTCTTCGCTTCCTTCTTGGTCATGCCCTTCTTATCAATCACCGGGGCCTTTTCTCCCATCGGAGTCGATGGGGTGGAAGGCGGAATGTCCATCGTGTCCGGTCGACTGCCAGTGCTCTCGCCCAAAATCGCGCTGGTATTGCGTTTGGTACGTTTCGCGGTCCGCATCTCCTCGGCCAATTGGTCCTGTTCTATCAGCATGCGGCACCGCGCAGAAAGACTCTTGGCTGAGCTGGATTCCATCGCAGAGCGGGGCCCTAGAATAATAACATTAGTTCTTGTGATGTCCAACATTTCGTCAAAACGCCAGCAGAAAAAAAAAAAACAAAAAAACAAAAGCCATACGTTTTAGCGGAGTGGTGTAAGCAGGGTCGCCACCCGCAGCAGCAGCGCCGGAAGATGCAGCAGCGAGGTCAGTCCATTCCACGGGCACCAATCCGTGCGAGTGAGTGCGGCGGGTCCTTGACAGGGTCGATGAGTAGTCAATGACAGAGCGGAGGCGTTCTTCGCAAGATATCGACAACAGATTCAAGATGTCGACCAGAGGTGCACCTTCTTGGTTCAGAATCGTCTGGCCGGTTCGTACGATCGACGAACCATCCGGGCCGGTGACTTCGATTGGCTGCGGCCGTCCTGGAACAGGATGGAAAAGCCCCTCGGCAGGTATGCGAACGCCCAACTCGAACCCGCGTCGCTGTAATCGCTGTTCGAGAACTTTGGCGAAAAGGAAAGGCTCCTGTAGGTGGTACTGAGCACGTCTTGCCGCCTCTGTGTCCTCTCGTGTGGGCTGGTTTGGGTCCTTGAACGGTACATGCGGCTGGGCAGCTGGTTCTCTGTAAAACGAGTCCTGCGAGGGCTGAGGTTTGATCAGCGACGGATCCGTGAAGCTTGTCGCCGTCGAGACCGTTCCGCCCGAGGAGATTTGCGAGCCGAAGGAGGTGTTGATGGGTGGTGGTTGCTGCGGGCGGGGTGGTTGCTGGACTTGCACTCCTGGCGCTGAGTAGCTGCTAGTCAAGAAGGCCTCTTCTTCCCTGACATCAATCCCGGACGACGCCAACACATCAGTCAACTCTGCCGCATCCGTTGCTTTATCCACAGGGCGGGACGGAGGTCCCATGACACCAGGAGGCGGCGCTTGGCCGGGAGGGGGAGGAGGGGCAGGCGTGGGAGGAGTGGTGCCGTTGATGGGCGTGCCGTTCATGGACGGCGACGGGTTCGGCGGGAGCTGCATCGTTGCAAAGTTGGGAGACGCATAAGGCGACTGATTCTGCTGCGGCAACGGAGAGAGACGAGGTCTTTTAGGTGGCGGGATGCCCCCATTCACTGGGGACCCGGCACCAGGTGACGGGGAGGACACGGGAGGCGAGAAAGGCTGGGAGGAGTACTGCTGGGGCTGCGTCTGCGCCATGTTGGCGGTCGTGTCGCTTGCGTAGTGTGGGAAAGTAAGAGTTTTCGGCGCGCAAAAGACTTGCTGCTATTACTCTCGACCGAGTAAGTAGCACTGAGGAACTGCCCGCGCGTGGAGTGAAGAGTGAGCGGATTGCTCAAACCGCCTGCTGCCACCAACGTAAACCATCTCAGAGCGCCGTGTAGAACATCAAGGGCTGTGCCGCTGCGATTCTCAATGCCCCTAAGGCGGAACTGGCGACAACTCGTGGCGTGCTGCTGGTCTCCCTCGCGGTCGGAAGGGGAGCGTTCAGTCTTTGACGACGTCTCGTTGCCGGACTTGAAGAAGGCCAAGAAAGCGCGCCGAGCATCCTGGTCACGTGATTATATAGCTTACATCAGCATTTCCGCGCGGCTGCTCGCTCGAGGTTGTCTCAGGCCAGGCGAGGAGGAGTTGCTGCCATCACCACCGAGTCGCTGCATTTGCGAAGCTGCTGGATCGCCTAGATACGTGGTTGGTGCTGAGTTGCGCATGGAGTTGCCCCTAGTATGGTGAAGGGAGCCTGTGGAAACTGAGAAACGCGGGATACGTTTTGATCTCGCAGGGTTTCTCTAGGTTTGCTGCAGCGTGTATACACTGTTCCGGGGCAAACAAGTCTTACGTGTTACTTATCCTGCGAGGGAAAACACATTCAGAATGGCGAGTAAGCGCAAAGCGTCGGCAATGGCCGCGGCAGTGGATGAACAGCCCGTCGATCCCTCGGACGAGCTGGCGTTCTACTGCCTCGGTGGAGGCAACGAGGTCGGGCGGTCGTGTCACATCATTCAGTACAAGGGAAAGACGGTAATGGTGAGTTTTAGTTGCCATTGAGATGGCGGCGAGGAAGCCTCTTGGATCGAATGATGTGCTGATTCTTTGACGCAATCTAGTTGGATGCCGGTATGCACCCTGCAAAGGAAGGCTTCTCGGCGCTGCCCTTCTTCGACGAGTTTGATCTCAGCACGGTGGATATTCTCCTCATCAGCCAGTACGTGCGAACCTCCTGCCCTTTACAAAGTCCTCGTTGGTGCAAGTATACAGTTCTGTCGGGAGCCGGAGGCTTCAATGGGCCCCAACGCGCGATGATCGAGCCAGAAATGTCACCCAGTTTCCTGTCATTCCATTCAATGTATATGAGAATCAGAAAAATACAACTCGTTCTTAACCTGCAACCCTGTTCCGGTGTATTTCTATTGTTCCCGCATAAGCTATGCAGATCGTTCTCCATTGTACTTGAGAAGTTGCACATGGCTAATCTTTATCTTCCTGGCTCTTGCAGTTTTCACGTCGACCATTCGTCCGCTCTCCCATATGTCCTCAGCAAAACCAACTTCAAAGGCCGGGTTTTCATGACCCATGCTACAAAGGCCATCTACAAGTGGCTCATCCAGGACAATGTCCGAGTCAGCAACACTTCTTCTTCGTCTGACCAGCGAACAACCCTCTACACCGAGCATGACCACCTCTCCACACTTCCGTTGATCGAGACAATCGATTTTAATACAACCCACACTATCAATAGTATTCGTATTACGCCGTTTCCTGCCGGTCATGTGTTGGGTGCAGCGATGTTCTTGGTTTCGATCGCCGGTTTGAATATCCTGTTCACTGGTGACTACTCGCGAGAGGAGGACCGTCATTTGATTCCAGCTGAGGTTCCGAAAGGGATTAAAATTGACGTTCTGATTACAGAGTCCACTTTTGGAATTTCTTCGAACCCGCCCAGGCTAGAACGCGAGGCTGCTCTCATGAAGTCGGTGACTGGGGTCTTAAACCGTGGGGGCAGAGTCCTTATGCCGGTCTTTGCTCTAGGGCGCGCTCAAGAACTACTCTTGATCCTGGAAGAATACTGGGAGCGACACCCCGAGCTACAGAAAATACCCATTTACTATATCGGTAACACGGCGAGAAGGTGCATGGTTGTGTATCAGACATATATTGGAGCGATGAATGACAACATCAAGCGGCTCTTCCGTCAGCGCATGGCAGAAGCAGAAGCACGCGGCGACAAGAGCATTAGTGCAGGGCCCTGGGACTTTAGATACGTGCGAAGTCTTCGAAGTCTCGAGCGTTTTGACGACGTGGGTGGCTGTGTCATGCTCGCATCTCCTGGTATGCTGCAGACTGGCACCAGTAGAGAGCTCCTGGAGCGGTGGGCCCCGAGCGAGCGTAATGGAGTGATCATGACCGGGTACAGTGTTGAAGGGACAATGGCAAAACAGCTCCTCAACGAACCAGATCAGATTCCAGCCGTCATGTCCAAGGTTTCGACAATGCCTGGTCGGGGCCGGGTCCCCGGCGCCAACGATGAGGACCAGAAAGTGATGATCCCTCGTCGATGCACAGTGGACGAAATCAGTTTTGCAGCACATGTCGACGGCGTAGAGAACCGCAACTTTATCGAGGATGTTGCTGCGCCTGTTGTGGTAAGTTTGGGGTAGTTTGAGTGCTATCCAAAAAAAAATTTAAATTTAAACGCTGATTTACCAAACAGATTCTCGTTCACGGCGAAAAGCACCAGATGATGCGTCTTAAGTCGAAGCTGCTGAGTTTGAATGCGGAAAAGACCGTCAAGGTCAAAGTATATACGCCTGCCAACTGTGACGAAGTCCGTATCCCCTTCAAAAAGGACAAGCTCGCCAAAGTCGTCGGGAAACTGGCACAAATAGCGCCGCCCTCCGAGCAGGATGACGGCCATCTTATGGCCGGAGTTCTGGTGCAGAATGGGTTCAACCTGTCGTTGATGGCACCCGACGATCTGCGCGAGTATGCCGGACTGACCACCACGACGATCACCTGCAAGCAGCACATCACACTGAGCTCGGCCAGCATGGATCTAATCCGGTGGGCGCTGGAGGGCACTTTTGGCGCAATAGAAACGGTTGGCAAGTCGCCTTCAAACAAATTTCGTGAAAGTTCCAAGGAAAATCCTTCAAACGAAGAGATGGAGAAGAAGGAAGACGCAGACGAAGAGATTCTCCGCGAAGATGTCCAGAAATATCTCATCATGGGCTGTGTGCTGCTCAATTATGATCCTCGAACGCGCGAGGTCGAGCTGGAATGGGAGGGGAACATGATGAACGACGGAGTGGCAGATGCCGTCATGGCAGTGCTTCTCACAGTTGAAAGTAGCCCAGCCTCTGTGAAACGTACGCATTACCCTATTTTATATGATATCATTCTCCGATGCTAATAAATAATATCAGAATCCGCCAGAAACAAGCACCACCATCATCATCATCATCACGACCACGATGTCCCCCTCCCAAACCCCCATTCAAACCTCGACCCTGAAGAACGCTTCCTCCGCCTCCTGATGATCCTGGAGGCTCAATTCGGCTCGAATATCGCGCCGATCGAGCGGCCCAATATCCCTGCGGATCTGCTCCCCACCACCGAGACCGCCAGCCAGAACGGCGAGGACGGCGCCGATGATGACGCAGACAAAGACAAAAACGAAGACGAAGACAAGGACCGTCTCAGCTCACTCGAAGCGGCAGAGCTCGCCCGGCTGCATGCCCTGGGGATCCCCGTGCCGGGCCTCGAGATCAAAGTCGACAAGCATATTGCGCGCATCTGGCTGGAGACGCTGGAGGTGGAGTGCGCCAACGCCGTGCTGCGCGACCGCGTGCGCATGGTCGTCGAGCGGGCCGTGGAGACCGTCGCGGCCATGTGGGCGGATGCGCCGGCGACAGCGAACGGTGCCTCTCCTGCACAGAGCGATGAGAAGACATTGACCAATCTAGCGGAGGTGGAGATAGTAGCCTGAAAACTCGAGAGCCCTTCCTCTACGCCTTTTTTTTTTTGCGATTTTTCATACTTTGTATATTACAGAAAAATTAAGGTAGACAAGAGAACTATCTTAAGCATCCTTGTTATCTCTAGAATAGTGAACCTGAACCAATCCCGCGTTTGCTCTATACATGATTTTCTTTTAGTCCATCCATCCTACCATTTCATATTTTGATCACATGGTCTTCGTAAATAGTTGGAAAGTGTATTTGGTGTAGTTTTGTAGTTTGTTTTTCAATCCCTGGTTCCTCCCGAATGAACCCATACCGAGACGGTAGTAGCCGTCGAATATACCATGAGGGCGAAACCCAGCACGGCGATGAGGAGATCTCTACATTTGACGTAAGGGGAGGAGGCAACACCCCTCCAGTGCAGATAGGCCGGGTAGATGTAGACGAGGGGGATGCAAGCGAAGGAGCCGATGAGGGCGACGAACTTGTCGAGATCGCCGGCGCCGAGGACAGAGATGAGGGTGCAGAGGAGGACGATGGCGGTGCGGAAGACGTTCTTCTTCCATTTGATGGACGGGTCGCGTTTCCCCGAGAGGCGGCCGAAAAGACGTCCTTCCATGATGCGCACGGCGGGGAAGAGCTGCACGGGGGTGCCGACTAGGACGGCGAGCGAGTAGAGGAACTGCACGGCGTTTACGAAGCGGTCGCCCTGGGGGAAATTGGTGATGATCTCTGTCTTGGTGGCTTCGCCGAAGGTGCCGTAGGAGAGAGCCCCCACGGCGGTGAACAGCACGGTGATGATGGCCATGACTGTGTAGAGCAAGGGGCCGAACTGTTCGGGCTTCCTCATTGATGACTGGATGGGCAGGATGAGCCCGATGCCTTCGAATGTGAAGATCGAGGAACCGATGGTCAGCGTGAACGAACTCGGGTTGAAGAGCACGACCGACGGGGCTAGTCCATGGCGTGAGGCAATCGTCGCGATGTCGTAGTAGTAGATGTACGTTAAGCCGATGAGAATAAAGACATCGGCGAGCAATGCGGCGGGCCCCAGTTTCGAGATGTTGCGGATGAAGGCCAGCGGAATGAGGATCAGCAGCTGCAGGAAGATCAACTGATTAGTCGACCAAATGTGGTGGTGTGCGTCTGTGGTAGATGCCACGGCGCGTAAAAAGGTGTGCATATTCTCTGCCGTGAAAATGATTCCCGCGCAAACGAAACTCAGCTGCGAGAGGGTGATGGAGCCCAGGATGAGCGCTCGTAGACGCGGCCCTGCGATCCGCTCCCCGATCTCTCCATACCCACCTCCATAGTGCTTTCGACACTGCAGGAGAAGGTGAAAGCACAGCGCTGTGATTGCAGCGACGCTGACAAGTGTGATGGAGGAAAAGAGGATGCCACCGTTGCGAAACGCTTTGGGCAGGAACATGATGCCAGTCCCGATGAACGCTTTGAGTAGAGTAAAGAAGGATTTCATGTTCGACGCATCGCCTGGACGGCCCATCCGGGAGACCCTGCGGCGGCGGCCCAAAAGCGGCCTTCTTTCGCCCGGTTCTTCTTGTTCTTCTCCTTCTCCTTCATGGTCTGGTCCAACTGACGACTCATCTTCCGTCTCGGCCAGGTCCTCACCCGCGAAGCTACCGTACAGATCCAGGAACTCAACGAAGTTCCGTGTGGTCAGAACCAACGTACTCGACCGATGACGATGGTGATGACGAAGGAAGTGCCGGCGGAAACTGCCTGGCTCCTGGGCAGACACTACCTCTCCATTCTCATCTTCGTATTGTCTCGGAGGGAAAGAGAACGAGGCAGCCCGTTTGTCCAGCCGTGCCTGCTTCGAACGGGCTTCGATACGGTACAAGTCTCGATGGATATCCCCCGCCTGCAGCTTCAGCGACGACTGCAGCTCCGGCGACTGGCCACTGGATGCAGCTGATTCCTCCTCTGCCGCTGCTGCCTCGGGCTCCAGCGAACCGGTGAACTGGGGGTGTAGGTGTCTAGCAAGGATTTCGGCATCTCTCCGTTCTTCGTCCAAGGTCAGCGAGTTCGAATGATCGGCCATTGTGAGTGCATGCTTGGGGGTCCACGAGGATCGTGCCCTGTCCCAGCCAACAATTGCAGTTGTTGTTGGACGGTTTGAGGAATGTTTGGGTTTGGCTGCAGAAGGCAGAAGCCAGAGGGCCTGGCACGTGATATAGCATATGACGTCATCACTTCCCACTCCAAGCAGGGAATAAATAAACTTCTACTAGAGACAAGTATTGTAGTGGTCTGTTTTTACTTATAACTATTTATATTAGATTAGTTTAGTATCAATACTTTAATAGTTGGTACTATTATTGTCTCCTGCTCAGGTTACGGTTTAGAACCCTGATAGAAGGAAAGATGATTGCACACTGAGTACTTCGACTCACTCACACAGTGGTTTATGAATAACTAGGTAACTATTATTTCAGTTTTCGGATATAATAATAGTATTACTGCTTCATAAAGCATCATAGCTGAATTATTAAATTATTATGATTTGGGTTATCACCAGATAATTGAGTACTGTATACTCTCTCAGTATTGCTTGTAGGCTAATGCCTTATTCTAATCATTAAGAGATTTGTCTATTTTTCTTCAGAATAATAATCTCATGAAATCAATTCTCTAATTAATACTGAATTAACCGAATAAGTCCTTGGTTATTTTGTCTGGATAATAGCTGGATAATAGCTGGATCATGCCGCTGTTCTCCCGCTCTGTTGAACCTCCCCTCTTCCCCCCTGCCGGGAACTCCCCGAGATTCAGTCCTACACGCATCACGACACATCATGACACATCTCTCCGTGAATATGAGCGAGTCCAGGATCTTCTACAACCCCATCGCCCCGGGGTTTGGGCCCGATCCGTCTGTTATTCGCATCGGTGATACCTTCATGATCACGTCCTCGTTCCGCTTGTTTCCTGGCCTTCTCATCTCCGTATCGCGCGATCTCGAAAGCTGGGCAAAGATAGGTGAGTGATTGGCGAAGTTGAGGGAGTCTCGAATGTTGCCGCCTCTTTGGATAAATCGTTGCTAGGACACTGCGTCAGTCGAGTGGACCAGCTGGACTTGGCTGGTGCTGGATCGAAACTCCAGACTCTCCTGAGCGGGGACCAGCTCGTTTCAACGGCCGGGCTGCTTGCTCCAAACATCCGGTACCACAAGGGCGTGTTCTATGTGGTGTGCACCAACGCGTCGAACCAGCAGCGCGTGACGGGGCATTATAACTTCTGGGTGAAAATGGCGGACATCTGGTCGGGGGAATGGAGCGGTCCGGTGTTCTTTGACTTTGACGGCATCGACACCAGCCTGCTCTTCGACGATGATGATCGAGCGTATATCCAGGCAGCGAACTATTATAGGGAACAACGTCCGAGACAACAATCGTCATCGCTGTATCGATACCTCGACCCAATAATAGCGCCTATCATTACTTACACTGTATATACATATATTTATGTATATGTTAGGTAAATATGACAATCAGCATAGTCATACCCTTCGACACATCAGGAAGCACACTAGAAGGAAAATGAATAGGGAGCGCACAAGAATCGCCTTCTAACAAAGATGAATGTTAGAAATAAGAAGAAGCAACAAAGAGACTTTAGGAGCTGACTTTGAGTGAATTCTCTTTACTCGAACCAGGCAGTATTTTAGAGAGAGGAAGTGTACTGTATTAGATTAGAGAATATCAAACTACTACATTCACTTTCCACTAAACACAAAATGAGAAGAAAATAATCTGTCTACATAGAGAGCCCCCTCTCTCCGCGACTGCAATACTTCCAGTACATTATCTCTATTCATAAAACAAACTGAAAAAAAAAAGTGATGGGTTCCATTTCCCCGCGTCGGCCCCCAATCGCGGGCCAATCGCGGGGGAGGGATGCAGCGGCACGGTCCGTCTATCCCCACGCATGGACGGAGAAGATTGCCGGTTTGGTAAGATCTTGGTAAGAACATTGAAAAGATGAATTTTTACAAGAAATAAATAGATAAATAAAATGGAATACTTTATAGATCACTGCTAAATATTCATGAATATCTTTAGATATACATGTGAGCCGTGTTCCCACAGGACGATCGTCTTGTCTTAGGTATTTTCTTGACGGCGGGGGAGAATGAGATACGCGGGCTTACCTACCGCGGAGGGCTTAAGTCCGAATTTAGACTAGAGCTTATCTTTGATCTCGTAAGTCGAGGTCTTTGACTTGTTAGAAATAGAAAAAAGAAGAAAAAAGGTGGATAAATTGAGACATCCATTCTTGGTAAATATATGGCTTTATAATTTATCCAAACAATCTCCCGACTCCGGTGTCCAGGTACAGCGTAGAGTAGGATGGCCAACTGGTTGTCTCGGCAGCGGTGACTGCATCAAGCCTAGTCTGGACTGTCACATGACTTCCACTGTGCCGGTTTCCGAGCAATAATTGCAGCCTGAAAGCTCAGGCAAAGTAAATATGGTGTCCCGCGCAGGATTCGTCTGCTGCTGGGAAAATAACACATATACTCACTCTATAGTCATTGCCATTTGATAATTACCATCTAACTACCTTAATATCTACTAGATACTACAAGGTATTACTGCATGTCAATGACTTCTTGACCTCCTCCCTATACTGAGACCATAATTGCTAGTTTTATACCTACTTGAATGACTTCATTCCTCTAACAACTCAATCAAATATTATTATCGAACAATTGAAGACAACACTTTCTCTCTTTGACAAAATGAGCACCCCCCTCCAGGTCACTGGGGGCCTTATCCAGGGCGTGGCGAGCACATTCGACCCCTCCATCATCCACTACAAGGGCATTCCTTACGCTGCCCCGCCTACAGGCCCCAACCGCTTCAAACCGCCCCAACCGATTGTCCCCTGGGAAGGCGTCAAGCTGTGCGACACCATCGCTCCCAGCTGCCCGCAGGCTGCTCCCGAACCGAAATACGTCGACGTGCTCAAGGGCCATCCCCAGTCGGAGGATTGCCTCTATCTGAACGTCTACAAACCCAACGATGCCCATGAGAAGCCGTATCCCGTCTTCGTGTGGTATCATGGCGGTGGCTTCCGTGAAGGTGGCAGCGCCGACCCCAACTTTGACGGCACTGGTCTCGCGCAGAAGGGCGTGATTGTCGTTGTTCCCTCGTTTCGTCTCTGTAAGTTCTATGAATGTGTTGTTTATTTGGCATGATCACGGTGCTGATGTTCCAGCGATCTTCGGCTACTTTGCTCACCCCGAACTCAGCGCATCCTCCCCCTCCGGAACGTCAGGAATGGTCGGCATGCTCGACGCGGTCCAGGTTCTCGAATGGGTGAAGACAAATATCGGGGCGTTTGGTGGTAACCCAGACCGGGTGACGATTGGTGGGCAGTCGGCAGGCTACGCCATGAGCCATACCCTGCTCGTCTCCCCGCTGTCCAAGGGTCTCATCCACGGGTGTGTGCTGCAGTCGGGCCCTCGCTCGTTCCAGGAGCCCGCCTCGGCCAGCGGGCCCATGTCGTATCGGTCTCGCGAACAGGCCGAGCAGGAGGGCGTCGAGCTCCTGCAAGAGCTGGGTCTCAAGAACGTCGCCGAACTCCAAGCGTTTGACGACATCGATAAGTTGATCGAGATCTCCCTCCGTCGTGACCCCAAATGCTGGGGTCCCCCGCCCTTCTGGCGTCTCATCCTCGATGGCCACGTCATCCCAAAACCATGGAACGAGATCGTCGCCGAGGGTGGATCCAACAATGTTCCCGTCCTGGCGGGCATGAACAGCGACGAGGGTGGGACCTACAACGAGCCCCGGTTCACCTACGAGGACTTCCTCGAGTGTGTCGAGGGTCGTCTGGGCCCCAACTCGACGTACGGCAAGGGTGACCCTAGTCTCGTCAAACGCTTCCTCGAGCTGTACCCGCCCACCGACAAGGAGACGGGCAAGGGTCCGCTGGAAGCCTGGAACCGCGCCGCACGCGACAACACGCGCAACAACATCTCCCTCTGGGCCCAGGAGTACCACCAGGGCACGACCGCTCCGGTCTTCGGCTACTTCTACACCCACGCGTGCCCGCCCTGGCGCAACTGGCAGCCGGACTACAACATGCCCAAATCCCGCGGCTTCACCAGCCACAAGGGTCCCGTCGGGGGTGCCCACCACAGCGCCGAGTTTGCCTACACCTTCAACAGCCTGATCACCAACGACCTCCGCGAGTGGACAGACAAGGACTACGAGGTCGGCGACAAGATTTCCACCCTCTGGGCCAACTTCTTCAAGTATGGGAACCCTAACGGATCAGAGGGCGTTAACAAGCGGCCCGAGGGTGTCGCCTTCTGGCCTGACCTCGTCGAGGAGCCGAACAAGCTGCTCGAGATTGGCACCTACTGGCAGCTGATCGATACCGTTGATGAAGAGAGACGCCAGTTCTGGACTGACTACATTCGTGATCAGGTGGCGTGGTAGAATGAAACAATGGTAAGAGTAGAGGTATAAGAAAAAAGAAAGTAAAACTGAATAATTCATACAGATGTTGTTAGAGTAGGAGAATAGTGGAATATTGTGCCTCAGCATGTAGTCTTGTTAGATAATGTATACCTTATAGTCAACTGATACTAGAATTAGCTCGAGCTACAACTTGGATTTATGTACTTTTTCATTCTCCTCCAACTCACTCGAGCCCACCTTGTTAGGCTCAAGGAAGCTAAGACTGAGTTTCAACATTCTCAAGCGGGATGAGTTCCGGAACTGCTCGTAAGCTTCCAGGATGTCGTTGAAGTGAAAATCTGCAGGTCAGTGATATCAGCATTCCAGATACGCTCACATGAACGTATACGTAGAGTACGAACCGTGAGTCAGAAGCAAAGCCGGATCAAGACGGCGCGATTTCCAGAGCCGAAGCAAGGTGGGGATGGTGACGGTATCGACCAGCTGGGAGGTGATACTGATATTCCGCCCCCAGAGCTTATCCAGCTCGAGGGAAACAGGACGACCATGCACGCCGACATTAGCGATGGAACCCCCCGGGGCAACAAGACGCTGACACAGGGCAAACGTCTCAGGGACACCGACGGCCTCGACGACGGCATCAAAGCCTGGGCCCGCGGCGAGGGCTTCAACCCGTTCGGGGGCGGTAGCAGTATTGATAGTTTCGTCTGCGCCGAGACGACGCGCATGTTCGAGACGGGTCTCGTTGCGACTCAAAACGACGACGCGCGAGGGCGAATATAGGGACATGGTCAAGAGGGCGGCGAGCCCCACGGGGCCAGCGCCGACAATCACAACGGTGGAGCCCGGGGTGACGCGGGTGCCGAGGGCCCCGCACTCCATCGCCGTGGGGAGCGCGTCCGAAAGCGTGACGGCGGCCCGCGGGTCCACCCCGGCGGGAAGCACGTACAGCGACCCCGCGGCATGCGGGACCCGCACGTACTCCGCTTGCGTGCCGTCCACGAGATGGCCCAGCTGCCACCCGCCCGTGAGGCAGTGTGAGCGCATCCCGCGCTGGCAGAGTGCGCAGGCCCCGCACGACGTAATGCATGCCACTAGCACCATGTCGCCGATGGATAATCTGTTGCGGGGGATTGCGGGGCCGAGCTCCACGATCCGCCCGACTCCTTCGTGGCCGAGAGTCCGGCCGGGGGATACGCTGGGGACGTCCCCTTGGAGAACGTGCAGGTCGGAGCCGCAGATCGTGCCGTGCACCATTTGGATGATTGCGTCGTCGGGCTTCTCGAGCGTGGGAATTGGTTTGGTTTGCACTTCTGGCTGGGGGGTGCCGGTGTACACTAGGGCTTTCATTGTCTGGACATTAATAGATACATAGTATAGATATCGAGAGGGAGGGCTCACCTTGACAGTCATGATTACTTTTGACTTATTATACCTAACTGTTAATAATTAGTGTCTAGCTCTAGTTCTCTGATGGATACTACTAAGATATCAACACTGATGTGATGGATGCACTTATATACCTTCCCCGAAGACCCAGTACTTTGTACAAGCTCTCTGACCCCTGTACCACTAAGACGACGTTGCATTAAGTGAAGATAATGATCTCAGAAAGATTAGGATAAATCAGGATTTTATCTATGATATCACTGGATGTATTGGGCCAGGGTGGGTGTCGAATATCTCACTCTATACCCTCTTTCTGCAACACTCCATTCGAATATGATATATCATATTCATCTACTAGGATATATATTACTTACATGATACACCATGCATAGTTCTGCAGATGAGCATATTATAAAGTAACTATATTATGAGGGATATTTAGGATAGATTATCTTCTAGCTAATAGTGGCGCATGTTGATGACCTCCTGATCTCTTTAAGATGTGGTGGCATCCTTAGATTAGTGGTCCTTTTATAAGGAATGATGCTATAACCAGGTTAATTTATAGTTAATAGAGATATATAGACTTGGTCCACTATCATCTTGTTGGCCAGTTGATCCTTATCTAAGGATCATCTATTTCAAAGTAGTGATATTCTCACCATTAGGTGGCGTTATATATATAGAGCCCTTTTTTTCACCTTTAAATTAATATTCTAGAGCTAAATATAGGGTTAGGGACTTTATGCCCATCTGTCAAATTCCAGACTAATATATATGGAGTTGTTTATATAGAGTTCTCTCTTTCTTTTTTCTGCTTTTCTTTTTTGAAAATATCTTCCCTTAATGAAGGAACTAAGGATGTCTTCTATAGCCTCCTCTGGTACAATTGCTACATTCACTCGAGAATCTTTCTCCTATTCTTACGTCATGTTAGCAAGTACATATTAAGCTTCGCCCATGTAAAATTATAAATGATAATTTCTGCCTCTATTCAATTAAGTAGCACCTACTACTTATGTAAAGGTGGTCACCACCTTGGTAGCATCAGTGACAGAGGATCTTTCTAAAGTGGTGAGTGAATTTACCTTGGCCTTCTTATTTATTGTGCTCATTCGACTGATCTTTCCTTTTCTCTTCAACATTACTCTCTTTCCACTGATCTTCCTTTTCTCTTCAACATCACTATACTCTCTGATCATTTCTTTTACTCAATTCTTTGGCCAATAGCATGGCGACTTTTCTGAATGAAGCGTGCGAAAAAGACTCTAATCTGACTACCACCAGTTCTCAGCACCAAGGCCAAGAAAACATGTCGTCTCTCTATGAAATAATGGCGGGGCTTCCCGAAGGCTACGTGTTGAGAACCTACGCCAGTTTGAAGGTCCTTGAGATGACAGCAAAGGAGGTTCGTGACAAGCTCGAGCACAATGATCAAGAGGGAAATCAATACATTGTCATCCTCGGTCTCAGCAAGCAGGCCGCCGAGCGTTTGGGAGGAGATCCGCCTCGTCTTGGGGATGTCGTGTACCGCTTCACACTGGACGGCTCCACCGGTGTCCTCAAAGTCGTCCCGTCATGGCCGCACGAAAGAGTAACCGGAGACTTCAATCTCCAGTTATCCGCCCTTTTCACTACTGCTGGAGTTCCACTTGGCGATTTCGGATGGGCTCGTTCTATGCGATATCCAGGCACATCTTCCGACAGACAAAAAGAGGCCGATGAGTGTCTAGTTCCAGCGACGAGAATGCCAACAGGCCAGACGGAAGGATGGCCGACGCTGGTCTTCGAGACTGGTGTCTCGGAATCTTTGTCAAGACTTCGCAACGATGCTAGATGGTGGTTCAACAACTCGAAGGGTGCAGTGAGAATTGTCCTTGTAATCTCCATCAAGAGATCTGGAAACAAAGAGGTCACCATTGAAAAGTGGCAGCTTTTACCCCCCGGAGCGCCTCAACCAGTGACCCGGGCAGTTATAGATTCTTTTCGCTATATTCATCCAGCACCCATGCCCCCTCTTGTCCATCAACCAGCCGTTAGCCAGCATCCCTACGATGCCCAGGTCATCAAGATCACTCAAAACAGCGTCACCGGCGGTCCTCTAGTTCTTCCATTCAGGGCATTGATGGATCGTCCTCCTCAGGGTCAGGAAAGAGATATTGTGCTCCATGACCAGGAACTGAGGTTCTGCAGCCGCTCTGTGTTCTAGTGCTTCTTACTATTGAGTACTTTAGATTCACTAGGAGGAAATTAAATCAGTTCAAAGTATAGCTCATAATAGAGCTAGAAGTTTTATAATTAATGAACATCAGATGCGCGATATAATATAGAGGAATACCATTAGTCTAGTAAGTGTAGCCTATAGTTAATTAGTACAGAGACATAAATACCTCGTAAACCCCTCGACTGCTTTTCTTTGTTTTCTGGATTTATTTTCTCTGCTGAATAAATGGATGAACAAGAGATCTTCACCATGTATACCACTGAAGAGATTATCTATTTATTAAATGATAAAGAACCCCCTAAAGCAAATCCTTGGAACACAGCTTTATTCTTTATCCTTCTTCTTATCCTCTGTGTTGTACGTTCACCTCTCTCCCTTAAATCCCTCATACTAATTACTATTAGCTCGCCTACACCTACACCGTAATCGGGACTCTCACAGCCGTAGAGTCTCTCCAGCAGCGCTCTACAATTAAATCAAACGCCGACTCGATAGAAACCCACCCGGTAAGACAGTTTCGATGGACATGGCGATTCCGTGGATGGACAACCGCGCTTTTGATCCGCGGAGTGAAAATCGCCCTGTTCTGCATCCCAGAGAGGCTCCGCATGACTCTTCCCATGGATTGTCTCTATACAACCACGATCGACCTGCTCCTGTCTAGTCTCTACGTTGTTCTGATCCAGACGACCATTGCCCAGCCTGTCTCGAGACCGTTTCACCGACGGGTTCCGGGCTGGAGAGCGTGGCTTCAAATCGCCCCGGCGGCTTGTCTTGCCAGTCTAGCGAGGAGTGCGAATTTCTTCGTACCGATCCGATTCTTGCAGAGTACATCGTTTGGAACGGTCCATGTGGTGGGCGTTATCCTGTCGAGCACGGGTATCTATTTCCTCGTGAGTGCGCCCCTCCAAGCGGTGTTTACCAGGGCTGCTGCCTCGATTCTATCCGAGCAAGACTGCCCCGTTATACCGCTAGACGAGAGACTGCGTGGAAAGAATGGTATTGGAATCCTGGATGCCTGGAAAAGCTGGGATGGAACGAGTCGTGCGCGCTACTTCAACGCGCTGGGCAGGGCCTTTCTTCTCAGAGCTGTTGTGTGGATTTGTCTGGTCTGGTGGAATCTCTCGGCTTATAACCCCGTTTCATTGGAGGTGATATGGGCGGCAGTCTGACATATATATATATGTATAGTACTATTCCTCTCATTCATGCTATAGTATAGACTAACGCTTCGTCTGGCTTGACTCTACTTTGACAGAGTGATTCCCATCCCCCCTCAATCCCCTGAGCCCCGACAACACCTTTCCCCCAGACAAGGCGTAGGTCTGGAGCAGCAGCCTCTTTACCTGCCAGCCAGCTGGCCCATCGCTGGTCCAGCTCGCCGAAGTACTGTGTTGGCCCTGTGGTTGCTATAGCAGCTTCCTGCATGGCAGACGTGTTGACCTGGATTTGGTGAAGATGGATGAGCGTTTTCTGCATGGCTTCAAGATCCTCCATTTTATAAACCTGTCAAGTAATTAGCTTGAGCTACATGGTATAATTTATCTCTCTCTCACCTTTTGTTGCAATCCCACTGCAAGCACCATCAACTGGCAAGTCTTCAAGAAAGGATTGTTTTTTATCAAACTGTGTAACTGTAACAGACTCCCATCGCGCCCGCCGTGGTCGACAATGACGATCTTCTTCGGCTGTCGACTGACAAGCCACTCCTCAACAGACTGAACCACAGCAGAAGAGGAAACCTGCGTATAAGAGACCACGTGAACAGGAAAAAGAGACGAGAGATCGGCTTGTGCAATGGCAGATGGCGACGAGGTGATCTGAAGCAGACCCAGAGGTCCCGTCCCAGCCGGCCGACCGCAGAGATTATATGTGAGTGCGCGACCTGTCTTGGACGAAGCAGAGAGATTGATCACCACCGCTTCAGAGATATCTGCTTCCATCGTCGTCCATGCTTCCTGGGCGAAATTCCCAGTCGGATGCACTGGTGGATGTGTTTGTGGGTTTGGAGTGAAGACGTACTCGCTGAGCAGATAGCCACAGGCCCAGACCGGTCGCATGGAGGCTTCCCAGCCTTGACAATCAACAGTACTCAGATTATTGGAAGTACTGAGAGTAAGAGTATTGTTATTGACGCGTATGTACCTGTTATATAGCGGTAGCAAAGCTTGACGATACGGCGAGACTTCCATCCAGTGACCCTCTGGCTCGGCGACAATCAACTGCAGATCCACCACATGGCTGGATAAAGGCCAATACCCCCAGAGAAAAGTTGTCTCGCCCGGTAAACTGACAGTCGTACTGGCAATCACCTTGGCGAACCCCCAGGCCGGTACGATCCCCCAGACGGATCGGTTGTTGTAGGGAACAGGAGCGGTCGCAGGTACAGGGTAGGGATCCCACCAGTGGAGCATGTCGCCCATCCCGGCGTACGTGAGGTTGTTGGATGCGAGACTCACAAGGGTTGGCTGTACCCGGACGGAAGAGGGGGCGAGGGGTAAACTGGGTTTGGTCATTTGGAAGGCTGCATGTTGGCTGCTGTCCAACTTGGATACAACATGGATATCCATGGGGAGGGGAGGAGAAGCAGAGAGGAGGATGAGAGGAGAAGAGGACAAGAGGAGAAGAGCAGGGGAGAGAAGTAGAGAAGAGGAGAAGGAGATTGCAGTTAATTAGCCCAGTCTAAATATGCAGTCAGCTTATCACTGCAGGAGACAGATCTTTAGATTGTATGTCTGTTTACTGGATTGTATCAAAGTCTACTCTATATTCCATCTATAATTCAAGATAATTAAGCTTATATACTAACTATTTATATTATACTATTCAAACGATTCAAGTGAAGACTCTGATTCTGGCGTGAAAATTTCATTTCTGATCAGTTCTCGCGCTTCTCTGCAGAATTTCTGTTCTTTGCTTGGATCTTTGATGGATTCCAGGACCCGGGATTGCCGTGTCTTGGTATCTAGACATGTTCAAGAAGGAGTGTCAGGAGGGGGTAATCGCGATTGTCACTGGAAATCTTGAACGGAGTCAAGCCTTCATCATTTTTCGCGAGGATGTCGGCTCCGTTCTCAATGAGATGCAGGAACATGTGCATGCGGGGGTACGCGTCAATATCACTCTTCCCTCGGCTAGCCTTGCAGGCAAGGATAAGGGGGGTATTTCCAGTAGCATCGCGGGCGTTGATTCTAAATCCAGAGGAGAGTAACACGTCAAGAAAATCTACCGTATATAGTGAAATAAGCTTAATCTATTATAGTCTTTTAATAAGATATTATAGCCTTTATCCACAAGTTTTTAGATAACCTTTATATTGCTGTCAAGCTAAAGAAGAATATGTTCTCATCAGGGGTTAGCAACCCGTATGCCGTGCAGGCGCAGTTGGTTAAGCATGCACAGAGAAGATTGGAATCGAAGGTTGGAAGGAAGTATAAGGAGGTTGTGATCAAGTGTTTGACGGGTGATTTTGGAGTTGCGGATGATACGAGGGAGGATTTGAAGCTTCAGCAGGCTTTTAGACACCAGGTTGTTGATGTTATTGAAATGGCTGCTAGCAATGTTTAGATTATGATTACTGTAAGCATAAAATTGCCTGTCAGAAGCAATTAATAGAGGATGAAAGCCTTCAGAAATTTGATACTATTCACCTGGTCCAGTGAATCTGCTGCCTCATTATTAAGGCATCAACGGCAATTTCCAGATATCCGAAACCCGAAGATTTCCGCCAACGCCGTCCAGGGTACAGTGATTTGATAGCAGAACATTAGTATAATGACATTATTAATGTTCGAATGTTGAGTATTGACTAGATATTTCTTAGGGGGGGTTAGAACTACTCATATCTAATAATCTACACTGTTCTGGTGGCTAAAGACTCACCTCATAGTTACTCGAAAACAGAATATAACTACGTCATGGATACAATATCAACTCCTACCCCTCTAAGCTTGGATTATTCACTGGGAATAGTCTAAATGAGACCACGGAATATGGAGTCCCCTAGTTCCTTCATGTTAAAGAACCAATAATGGTGTCTGAATTATACGACATCCAGAGGACCAATTCACTGAAGTGGCCGAGGATAACCGAAGCTTATGACTTATAACAGTGAAACAGCCTGCCTGAGGCTTACTTGACAAATGGAAGGATAGACCAGGCAGCCTTTGATTTATATTCTTGCAACTGCCTCTCACAGGCTTCCTACACACTCTCCTCTCACTATTTTTAACACTCATCAAGATGCTTACCTCAGGGATCTCCCCAGGGCTCTTCCTCGCACTCTCAGTGCAGCAGCTTGCTGCTGTCTTCATCTCACTCATCGCTGTTACGGTATATCCCCTCTCTTAGCTTGCTTTCTGTCTCCTGAAAGATGGGCCTGGGCATGCTGATGGTCAGATCTTTGGATATGGCGTGTACAACCGTTTCCTTCACCCCCTCCACAACGTCCCTGGTCCTCTCCTGGCGTCCTTTACCCCGTTCGTCCAGCTCTACCACGGCATCCAAGGCGACAGACACGTTTGGTTACACGCCCTGCACGAGAAATACGGCTCCCACGTCCGCGTTGCGCCCAACTTTGTCTCTGTCAACACTGCCCAGGGCCTGCACGACATCTACGGCCACGGCAAACGGTTGAAGAAGGCCGACTTTTACAACGCTTTCCCTGCTATCAAGGGTGTGTACAACACGCACAACGCAATTGACAAAGCCGTCCATGGCCGCAAGCGTCGTGTCCTCAGCCAGGCTTTCTCTGACACCGCGCTCAAGGGCATGGAGGACGTCATGCTCCTGCACGTCCGGCAGCTGTGTGCCATTCTGGGAGGCGAGCGGCGGGCCAGCGAGGACCGTACAGGACGTACCATACGCAACATGGCCGATTGGTTCAGCTACCTCACCTACGACATCATGGGGGAGTTGTGTTTTGGCAAAAGCTTCGATATGCTCGTTGACAGTGCGAGGCGTCATATGGTTCATCTTGTCGACCGGGCGGCCTATCGTCACTACGTGGTAAGTAAAACCGGTTTTCCAAAAGCTTGGGTTCTTTTCTAATGTTAATGATAGTGTGGCCTGTGGATGCCTCTCGACAGATGGAACCTCGACCAGATCTTCATCAGAAAGCTGACGCGCCAGCGGTGGAGTTTCATCATGAAGTCGCGGGTTGAAGCCAACGAGCGCGCCAAAGAACGCACCAAGGCCGGCCACGAGGCCAAAAAGGACTTCTTCTACTATCTGCTGAATGCCACGGACCCGGAGACTGGAAAGGGTCTGGCCACCCAGGAGCTGTGGGGGGAGGCCAACGTGCTGATGATCGCGGGCAGCGACACCACCTCCAGCAGCCTGTCAGCCGCGATGTTCTACCTGGTACGGTCCCCCTGGGCGATGGCTAAACTGGCCCAGGAGGTCCGCGCGGCCTTCACCGACGTCGAGGAGATTGTCATGGGTCCCACGCTCAACGGGCTCAGCTACCTCAAGGCCTGCATCGACGAAGCCATGCGTCTTGCGCCCGCCGTTCCCGGTGCGATCCCCCGTGAAGTCATCGACGCGGCTGGAGCTGAAGTCGACGGTCTTCTCTTGCCGCAGGGCGCCAACTGCGGCGTGCCCGCCTTCTCCATCCACCGCCACCCAGACTACTACCGCGACCCGCTCAGTTATCTCCCCGAGCGCTGGATCGAGGGCGAGACGTACCAGTCACCCCGTGACGGCCTGCTCTGGACCACAACCAAGCATGAGGTCGAGATTGCCCGCCATGCCTTCTGTCCCTTTAGCATCGGCCCGCGCGGCTGCATCGGCAAGGGAATGGCCCTCATGGAGATGCGGCTCACCCTGGCGCGCCTGGCGTTCCTCTTCGACATTCGCCTCGTCCCAGATGGTATGGGCGAAGACGAAACCGGCCATTTTGCTCTCATTGATCACTTTGTTGTTTCAAAAACCGGGCCGAATGTTGTCGTCAACAAGGCAGTTTGATTGATCTTGCTTTATGAGATAATGAATTGGCATGGAATCTTGCTTTATCAGCTGTTCTAATCCTTTTTATGAGACAATGAATATCATTTTTACTCCATGGAATAATAAAATATTATCAAAATTGTAATTGTAATATTGGGACCTGTGATTGATTTACTACATAGCCTAGCGCCCCAATACACTGTCATATAATAAAAGACAAGGCCTGCCCTCTCAACCTCTTGTTCCCTCCCTCTCCCTGCCTTTAACTCCTCTATCTTATACTTATCGCCGCCCCCTTTCTTCTATTCTGGCCCTTACTGACTATTACGCCTTATCTTTCAGCCCAATGTACTGCCCCTTTCATTTTACTGGAGATGCCGCTCCATCTGACACCTAGCTCATTCTCACTCCTCCTGCTGGACTAGCAGTCGCACAGGGGCAGAACCACTGAGATGATCTAGCCTGTAGTGGCATCGCAAGACATCGGGTCAATACTGCTACTCCTTCCCTAAGGGAATGACTGTGCTCCATACTACGAAGTGGCTGCCCCGGGAACTTTAGAGTTCCAGGATCAGTAACTATAGCTCCCAAGAGGGTTGGTTCATGTTTGTAGAGACAGACTTTGGTACTCCCAGGAAGCTAACCTGCGATCCTGAGTGGTGGCATGTTTATATTAATAAGAATGGCTTTCAAGCCCCAATTGTCACGTAGAATTGGTAGATGTTGTTCTCCACCTTCGACAACGCATTCGTACTCCCGACAATCTTGACTTTTTCACCATCCTCCCTAGTCACCTCGCACGCATACTGGAGCTCACGGTCAGAAGGCCAGTTGTTGTCATCGTCATAGAAGTCTTTGATGGATGGCTGATATCCCGGCTTTACTGTCAGGCGATTGGCCGTCCAAAACTTGCATAAATAGGCCATTGCAAACCCTGTTCACCACTGGTGAGCCTCGAAACATATGAATCATCGACAAGGGAGGGAGGACGGGAACAAAGAGAGAGAAAGAGAGAGTATACTGACCTGCTTTCCCGTCGGTCTGCACGGCTCGAAGAGCAACTCCGATACCATCCATAAGTGTAAAGCCTGCGGGATGAGTTTTTAGCAACGCTCCAATCCCCAGGAAAGGGGTTGATCTCACTGTTCTGGAAGCAATATATTATATTGTTGATGTTCTTCCACTTGCCGACTTTCGTGCCCCATGGGGTCTGTACCTCGGCTGTAGGGGATTCGATCAGTCAGAGGGGTTGTCTCGAATCATAAGAGGACAAAGGCAACAACTTACATCTGCCAGCTTGCATGGTTTTAACGCTCCATGTGTCTCCGCCAGCAATGATCCCATTATCATGCGACCAATCGTCGATCTTCCAATCCTTCTTGTCGAAATTCAGCACATGAACCTGCACAAAGTAGTCCTTGTTGACCAGCGGCAACAGGAGTTCAAGAGAAACCTCGATAATAACCGTGGCAATGGACGCTCCCAAGAAGGAGGTCAGTTTGGGCCATTTCGCCGCAAAGGTCAGGATCTTCTCGACCGCAGTCCCCTTGGGCAGGGACTTCAACCAGATCTTATCCACGTTGCCGCGCGCAGTCCGATACGCAGCTCTGGCCGTCGCCATCTCGATCTCGGACGCCCCCCTTTTTCTCTAGATCCCTGACGGCTGTGAGGGCAGCTTCTCGCGCCACGCCCGCCTCCAGCATCTGGCGCGCCTCGGACTTCATGATCGCGGCGAACATGCGGGATCCGATAATGGCGCCGACGCCGGCCACAAACCCGGCGATCGCCAGGTGCGGGATCGCCTTCTCCCATCGCGTCCACGACAACAGCGCCTGTCCACTGTTCTTGGACATGTAGCCGACCTCCATGGTCGTGTTCATGCGGACATCCTCGTTGGGAGTGTTGGCGGAAACCGACGCCTCGTCGGGGGTGGCTCCCCCTTCCTGTTTTACATGGATCCAGAACACGCCGCTTTCGTTGGAACAGAGGTGGATCTCGCGCCCATGCTCGTCCGTGATGCAGTTGAAGGCAGCCTCGCCAAACTGGTCAATCGTGGTTTGGATGGCGTGCATGTCGGTTTCGAACTTCTTGTCCATCTCTGCTAGTTTGGCGTGGTCATGGTTGCGGATGGCCGTCTCGCGCTCTTCCGACAGGAGAGTGACCTTGGAGGTCGTCGGCTCATCCTTGGTTTGAATATCTGGCGAGGAGCAACGGAGAAGGCTTAGCATGGAGTTTTCGTAGTGGGATTTGTATTGATTATGGGGTTGTGTAGGAAGGTAGGTAAAGGTGTGTTAGTATTAGTACTTACCGGCCTTGTCATAGGCATCGATAGCAGCCTTCATCAAGTCATCCATTTTCAACAGAGAGTAGGGTCTTGCGACAAAACAAAAAGCATAAGTATATAGTGCGGAAACGAGAATTTCACTTGGAGGGTTTGGCTTGCCCTTTATTTTTTGATATTTTTGCGAGTTTGTGATTCCAAGAGAGGGAAATCTTCCAATCCATAATGCTGTATTTATAGGCAAAAAATCCCCCAGGTTCTATCTACTAGTAGTAGTGAAAAATCAGGATGGAGAACTCTCCTGGTGTGTAAGTGATCATTGGACACAGCCCCATCAATTCTAGGTAGGAATATAGGTCTAGTGCCCACATCTTCAGCTGAACAGGGGTTCATCTTCTCATGGTGGCTGCCAGAGTCTACATCTTGGGGTTTTGGAGCCGATTGGACATGCACGAACGACATTGAGACTGTGGCGGCCTGCATCTTTGCATCAGCCTCGCCTATTCTCCGCGCATTCATGACTTGGTGGCCAGTTTAGATTCCTCTTTATAGTGATTACTATCAGCATTCTTGTCTTAAAATTTAGAGGGAGCCATCTAAGACTAAAGGCTCAAGTTTCTTCATAAAGGATAGGTTAGTCTAGTATTAGTGGTCATGATCTTGGGCTTAGGGTACAGAAGCAGGCGCCATAAGGGGAATTCAAAGACAAAAGGCTAAGGTTTAGATTTTATAACAGAAGACTTAGGAATCAAGTGTGTTGAGGCCAGCGAAGGCAGCGGAGGTGAGATAAGGTTGTTGAAAGGCCTCTAGGGGAGAGGGCAGGCAAAGCACGGTGCTAATTAGGTATAGAATAGGGGGAGTATAGGGCAGCAGGCGGTTAAGCGGCGGCTTGCTATCCAAAGTTATAGGTGGAAAGGCAGCCATTTCTGGCGCCAGAGGCTATCATTTTCGGCGTCGTTTTCATAGGTCCCTATATTCTAGTTGTAATTGTCTGTAAGTATAGTATCTATAGTAACAGACATCACACACTATCCAGTATGTCATTCAGTGTATACTGTTAAACACATCAGTTACCACCCTCACTGTTGTATTGACAATAATATCAATCTCCTCCTGAGTAACAATGTACGGGGGTGCAAGGATCACATGGTCACCACGAACACCCTCGACCGTGCCTGTTCCCGCGTAGAGGGAGATGCTGTACTCTGGTTTCAGAGCTGTGTCTTGGATGAGAGATGCGATGCCGAGTTTTGCATCGAACGGTTCCTTGGTGGATTTATCCTTGACGAATTCAATCTATCCAATTAGCGTTTCGTTCGATTCAATTGAATATTAGCTTGTGTGTAACGTACCCCCCAGAACAACCCTTTTCCTCGGATATCACCCACGTGAGGATGACTCGCAAGCTTGGCCCGGAGTTGAGCTTCAAGATACTCGCCCATCCGACGCACGTTCTCCAGGAGGTTCTCGTCACGGATGGTTTTCTGCACGGCCAGCGCGGCGGCACAGCTCACCGGATGGCCCTGGTATGTCTGCCCGTGTCGAAATACACCGGTGCCTGCGTCAAGAACCTTGACGACTCGCTCGTTGATCAAAACGGCTGCAATGGGCGCGTACCCGCCTCCAAGACCCTTGCCGATGGTCTGGATGTCCGGCACGACGTCTTCTTGCTCCCATGCATGCAGCGTGCCGCACCGGCCCATCCCACTCATCACTTCGTCGAGGATGAACAGCGCGCCGTACCGTTCACACACAGCCTTCATGGCGCGGAAGTAGCCGGGGACGGCGGGGACGCACCCGAGAGCCTACAATCGGATTAGAAAAAGGAAAAACAAGAAAGATTGACGCCTTTAGGTGTTTGGGATAACGTACCGCTCCCACGACAGGCTCAGCAATGAAAGCACACACTGTGTCCGGTCCCACGAGTTGAAACTCCGCGTCCAGCTCGGCTGCCAGACGAGCCACGTAGTCCGCGTCCGATTCACCGTCTTTCTTGCCCCGGTAGGCAAAACACGCAGACACATGCGATGTCTTTTTGGTCAATAATGGCCTGAAAGCTTCGCGGCGAAGAATGTGGCCACCTGCGGCCAACGCTCCGAGCGTGACGCCATGAAAGGAGGGAGTCCGGCCGATGAACCGGGTTCGCTGGGGTTGAGGGGTGGGCAGCTCCAGGAAGTATTGTCGAGAAAGCTTTAGCGCAGCTTCGATAGCCTCAGAGCCTGCCGAAAGTATTAGAAACCGTCATCTTCACTTCACAGACAGTGCCAGCAACAGGATGACGCACCGGAACTGATAACAAACACTTTTGTCATTTTTCCTCCCGTGGAATCGACAAGGAAACGAGCAAGATCCTCGGACGCCTGCGTGCCAAAAAACGCCGTGTGGCAATAGGATAGCTGGTTGATTTGCGCAATCATCGCCTGCTGGACATTCTTGTTGCCATGGCCCAAACAGCAAACCGCTGCGCCGCCGGTAGAATCGAGGAATTTCTGGCCATCTTCGAGGAAGATATAACACCCTTGACCCCCCACGGCGGTCTTGGGGATGGCATGAGTGCTCCGGTGGAGGAGGGCAGCTATCATGTCAGTCAGTATCGCGGAGTCCGTGTGAGCCTGCAGTGATAAACGCTTCCTACGTACCTTGTTGCGACATTTTTTTTTCAGCGAAGTCCTACCAATAACTTTTCACGTAGACACCCCGCATTTAAATACCCGAGCTATACTTTTATTGTTGTGATCTTGAGGGCTGGCTGACGTGTAGCTTTTTGTCTCTTATCAATAGCCTCGGTGGAGGAGATAGTACGCGGGGCTTTTAAGAGGTCAGTTGCCGTGAACAGTAGGCATCAGCGACTTTCAACTGAGTCATAGATTAGAAGGAGAGAGGCCTGGATTTCAAGGTGAGATGAAAGTCCAATAATGAAGGCCATTGTTGCTGATTGACCGGGGTGTTCTCGGTCTTGTCTTCTCCGATGTACACCTCGCAGGCAACAGCCCACGATATGTTAGCGATGATAGTACTTATTTAATTAGTTCCTTATTCGAGGTCATGCTATTCCTGAGACAGCAAGTATCACGTCGATAAGGAATAACTAATAGATGAGTCATGTCGAGCTGTTCCAGTTCGAGTGGCACAGTTGAATAGGCACAGAATAGATAGCATTCTTAGTGTCGAATGACGGCAGATCAAGAAGAGAACTCCTGTGAGTACACCCAATGTTTTCAAAACAGCTTATCTCGACAGTATCAGCACCTTGACAATTGAATCATTACTGAACGTAGAGTAGGAGTGGAAGTAGCAGTAAATAGAATGAATACTCCTTTTTAAGAGGACGCTCACCGCTCGCTGTTTTCTGCCAACCGAAACACTGGCCAAAATCCCACGCCGTCTTGTGTGTTGCGCTGGCCTCACGACAGACAGCAAGCTCACTCTGGGGAATCCCGTCGACTGTGGTTCTGCATTGATTACGAGAACTCCTGGCTCACGGCTCGAGATAAAAGTCAACATCATGTCTCACGCCCGCGTCGAAGAGGTGTCCGATTCGGACCCCGAGGAAGTCTTCCCCTCGGAAACCCTCCCCTCCAATTTCGCCCAGGACGCGATCCTCAGACCGGCTGCTGTGCCACCGATGGCCGCACCGCCGTCAATGCCCATGCAGCCGCCGCCGGAGCCCCGTCGCGAGATCCCGAAACACTTCCAGTGTCTGTACCCGGTGTACTTCGACAAGACCCGCTCGCGCGCAGAAGGGCGCAAGGTGGGCGCCGAGCTGGCCGTGGAGAACCCGCTCGCCAGGGAGATTGTCGACGCAGTGCAGACGTTAGGGCTCAGCGTCGGGTTCGAGCCGGAGAAGCTGCACCCCAAGGACTGGGCTAACCCCGGCCGGGTGCGGGTGCAATTGAGAGATGAGGATGGGAAGCTGGTGAACCCCAAGATCAAGAACAGTGAGAGTCCTTAGTTGAAACCCCCATTTGTTGTGCTTTGACACACTCCCTCTACCTCTGAGCAATGCTGATCTAGATAGAACACCATCTGTATATCCTCGTGGCGCAGTACCTGAAAGCCCACCCCACCACCGAAGAATCGCCGTACCGTCTCCGGATTCGCGGCCTGCCGACCCCCGAGAAACTCCCTGGGGCTCCTCCCGCTCCGCGCGGGTGGAAGATTGGCAAGATCTTGCCCATCCATTCGCCTGCGTACAGCGGCGGCGGCGTCAGCGACAACCCGTTCAAAGAGGCCATGGCCGAGATGCAGAATATGCAAGGCATGCCGGGCTTCCCTGGGATGCCGGGGATGCCTGGAATGCCTGGTATGCCCGGTATGCCGGGGCTAGGAGATGCGGCAGCGAGCGGCGGCAAGGAAAAGAAGAAAGACAAGAAGAAGGCGAAAGCCTAGGGTTTAGCTCTCGTGAGATTGTTTCTCGTCCAAACTGTTTATATTGTATGGCTTGATGTATCTTTTTTTGTTTTTTTTTCTCTTCTTGCATTGCACGGCGTGGGCGTTGGTCTGGCTCAAGAAAGATTTACATCATATACAAAATGAAAGACAAGGACTAGTTTACTGCTACGCTCTCGATTCCTACTTATAGATCATGTAATCATTTCAATCACCCGAAAACTGTCTCCAGATGACAATCTAGCATGACATCGATCCACGAGACATCCTCACCATCATCTAATCGCGACCAGACCTCACGCACTAACTGGAGGGCATTCGCGATTGGCTTCTGCGGCAAGTTGCGCTCGAAACAGGAGAGTCGGTCCAGGACGAAGGAGCGAGCACGCGTGATCTCGACCGACGGCGCGGCGACGGCATCATGAAAACCACCCTTGTCCTCTCCATGCGGCGTATGCCCAGACGGTGGTGACTGTGATTGAGATTGTGCTGGTTGAGGCGTGTAGCGCAGCTCAGAAGAGGCCATCACCATCACCAGTGGCTGCGTGCAGCGAGTGCCAGACGTCGGGGGAATGGAGCGTAGACTGTCTAGCGCTTGAGTAGCCAGAGAGGACAGCCAGTCGTCCAGCGTGGGGGATTGAACATCTTCGAACGCAGCCAGGCGTCTCTGGGCGAGGTCCGGGAAGGTCCGGTAGAGCTGGAGCAGGCCCGCGGTCCGGTACGCCTCGGAAATCCGAATGAAGTGCCAGTTCGGGCTGTGGGCGTCTAACGTGTCCTCGACGGTGTCGACGGTGGGGATCTCCAGGGTGAGCAGCTCTGCTTCCAAATTGTAGGCATGGCAGACGTCGGCGAGAGCCTGTTCAAGCTCGTGTTGCCGGTTGAAGCGCTGGCTGCGCAGCATCAGCCGTTGGCGGCGCGTTAGTACCAAGACCTGTGTCACCAGTCGCTGTGCCGGCCCTGCAGCTCCAGTGAAAGGGTGAGGCAATTGCCGAGGGCTGCCATCTGTAGGTTGCGACGGGGGAAAGGATGCCGGAAAGGCTTTATATCCTGAATTGATGGGGGACTCCTCTTCCGGTGCAAGTTCCTTGTCTTCAACCACGGCAGCTATCATCTCCCAGTACACAAGTCCCTCTCGGCAAAAGGCGTATATGGCTTCATCACCGGGGGTTTGTCTCGGTAGTGCCGACGCTCGTTTGATCAAGGCCCTTGCCGTTTCCAAATACACAAGGCCCAGGTCACCCGCCGCATGCCATGCGCTGCTTAAACCTAGCATGAAACATGCCATGGTCAAAGCGCTGGCGAAACCGTGGTTCTTCTGTGAACGTTCAATTTGCCCAATACCATAGCGGAGAGCCCGAGTCGCCTCGCCCCTAGCTTGAACCGCTACCGATGTAGAGCCTGGTAGCCGAGTCTCACGAGTCTCGAGGTAACTGGCTGCCATGCTCCGCATTGCGTGATAGATAACAGGTGAGTACTGCCAGGATTCGTCAATATACCTCCGAAAAGGGTTGGAGGCAGAGTCGAAGGCCGAGAACACTGGACAAATGCGACTGAACCAGTATTCGAGCAAGAAAGTAGGTCCATGGATAGGCTGAGCAGTACGAGGGATAACCGGGAGGTCTATCGGGGTCTTGAGATTCCAATCTTGTACAGGGATCACCCGCAATTCTGGTGAACCTAGAGATGACGCTGAAGAAAAAGAGGAGGAGGAAGAAGAGATTGACGACGTTGAGGATGGCAGAGATGGTGATATTTCCCAGGATTGCATGGCCGCAAGCGAACCTAAACTTTCCAGCGATTTCGTGGCAGGTGACTCTTCTACACTCGAAGCATCTGTAACCAAGTCAATGGGCGATGGCAGAGAGAAATCCGTTTCTCTGGGATTAACCCTCTCGCTTTGCTGCAGTTGCACCCCTTCCTGCCACAGCAAACCGCTTTCCAGATCATCGGTGGGATCCTGCTTCCGCGAAGCAGAAGGGCTATGTCGCTCATGCTTGGAAGAGAAGCGCACATTGAGGCCATATCCTGGGCATTCCTTGCCTTTGCTGACGCATCGTAAGCAAGAAGGTTTGGCTTCATCGCATTTGATCTAATATCCGCTCCCCACCAATCCAATGTCAGCTTCTAATATCATAAAAGAGGTTTGGACTCCACCGTACATGTCTTGTTTTACATCGACGACAGCCGCCACGCGACTTTTTCACCCTTCTCCTGTTGGTGATTATCGGAGAAGGGTCCTGGGCGGGACGTGCATCTTGTGGAGAGCGCTGCATCGCCAACAGACTGCCGGAGTGCTAACAAGGCCCATATTCAAGCTGCGTATTCAAGCTTTCGATAGGGACCCTCAGCAGTCTCCATCGGAGTGGTCCAGTTGGTTGTGAGGAGGGAAGTTCAGGAGAGCCTCAAACCTGGGGTCAAGTTCAGACGGGCTGACGGGGTGCTTGCCCAAAGCGGACGCAGGGACCTTATCTCCAGTACGTCATTTACTGGGTGTGGCTTTTGCGTTTCATTGGAGGGGAGGGGCAGGCTAACCTAATACAGCAGGAAAACCCGCCGGCCAGAAGAGCAGTCATTGGCCAGTGATATGGGGTATCAAATATGATTGGTCCAAAATGTCAAGCTAATCCGAAAAGGTGAGCATAGATTAATTGAAGTTTTATACTGAGAGAGGCTGTACAGAAGACTGTAAAGGTATATAGTATATGGTATGGATATATCAAATTTAGATCTGGCCATATTGAAAGATCAGAAATGGCTTGGTTGCAGGTAACAAGGCTTGTATCTCTTATTTATTCGAGCTATACTATCTATGTAGTATTGCGATAAAGTCTTTAATATACACAGTGAAGAAGATTCTAGAGATCAATTGAGAAAGATCTATTCCAAGAGAATCGAAGAGCACCCTTTGAATGGGTGGTATTCTTCTTCGCCAGTCCATTGAGCTTCATAGAGCGATTCGTCCATCTGGGAAGCATCCATGCCGACAATGATATCCCTGACATCCAAGATTAGTGGGGTCCTCCAGCGAAAATATTTCCATAGGACTGAATTTCAACTTACTCATCACTAGCCAGGACTTCGAGTCCTGGAATGCAGTCAATCAGGGCAAACAGTATGTAGCTACCACAGAAACTCCATGTGAAGCCAATCAGTGCCTCGACAAGCTGAATCCCTAGCTGGCGCCAGTTGCCGTCGAAGAAGACGCCTCCACGTATCTCCGTCACGCCATCGTACGCAGCCACCTCGCGGCGGGCAAACAGCCCTGTAGCCAGGGTCCCGACAAATCCACCGATACAGTGTGTCGCAAAGCTATCCCCATTGTCCACCCAGCGGTACCGGGCAGCCAATTTGGTGAACTTGATGCGCAGCGCCTGCCGGCAAATCAACGCTCCCGCGATGCCAAAGAAGAACGAGGTCGTCATGTCGATGAACCCGGCGCTGGGTGTGATTAGAACAAGGCCCGAAATGGCACCCATGAACGTGCTGTCAAGACTAAATTTGCCGGTCTCGTGATATGTGAGGAGCGCCCAGGTGAGGGCACCGGATGCGGCACACAGGTTCGTCACGCAGGCGGCCATCACCGATTTGAAATTCAGCGCCAATGTCGTCCCGGCGTCAAAGGCCAGCCATGAGTTCCAAATGATGACCAAAGCAAGCAGCTGGCACATGCTGTTGTGTGGGCGGTGCAACTTGAGATGTTGCGGCGTGCGGACAGAGGACCGTTTCGAGCGGAATAGCGGATACGACAGGTAGATGCTCAGCGCTGTGGCCGTAGCACTGCTGCATATATGCACAGGTGTGCCCCCGGCAAAGTCCAGAACCCCCAGGTTGGCCAAGAAACCGTCCGACGACCAAACCATGTGCGCCAAGGGGCAATAAATAAAGGTACTCCAGAGCTAGTAGAAAGGTTTCTCATCAGCAGCTGTCTGTAAAGTGTGGGATGTGGGGAGTCAGGCTTTACGTACAAAGATAAACGGAATCAGGGGCAGCAGCCGGCCCCGTTCACAAGCACCTCCAATGGAAATGGCGCAGACTGTGGCACAGAAGATCAATTGAAACTCGGAGAACAGAATCTCTGGGATTGTTCCCATGGGTTCGGCCAGCACACCGGCATGGAACGCCTTAGACAACCCGCCGATAACGCCGTTTCCATCCTCACCGTAGGCCAGCGTGTAGCCTATTATCCACCATTGAACGGTACAGACGGCGATAGCGAGCAAACCCGGGTAGAAACTCGCCAGGCCACTTCGTCGTGTCGAGTATCCTGAGTATCCCAGGCCAACAGCGGGCACAATCGGCCAGCAGAAGACACAGCAGACGAGGATAAAAACGGTGTCTGTTTTGGAGCAGGCCTCCCAGGCTGCAAGCACGTCGGTAGGATTCATCCTGGAGACTCAACAATCTTCTAGATGGGGGTCTCTCGCATTCTGATAATTGTAAAAGCAAGAATAAGGAAAGGAGAAGGAAGGCCGTCATGAGGGGAGAAGGTAGACAGAAGTTATTCTGTTCGCAACTGATAAGAGTGGATCTGCAGGAAGTGTTGTGGTATTTCCCAGATAGGACAGTGAACCCGCAGCGTTGCAGGCACGGCGTATTGGAATATGATAAGTATTTAAGGTGTGATAATTAACTATTAGTTGAAGAGATATTGGATCTTGTGTAACTCCATATAGAGTACTACTAATTTGGAAGCTGCTTGATTATTTTTATAGGGTTGTGCCTATGGTATGGATTCGATAGTAAAACCCTCTACTTCCTTACACTTTTTGTCTATTCTTGAAGCATTAGGCTCAGAGTAATACTGTTTTCTATTGATTTATTCCAGAAATAACGATATAGAGCTAGTTATCTATCTACATACCAGTTAATACCTGCTAGGTAGACTTCGTTGCAGACAAAATGATTCGCCTGGACTCTATCTCCGTCAAATATATTGATAATCCTGTCGAAAGAAATCAATTCTATCCGAAATCAAGCCTGTAATCTTCGATCAATGCTGAAACCCTCATGTATTCGGATATAGACGGTTATACTCGAGCTGTGATGATGCCTGCTAATTAAGGCCGCAAGGCACCAACCAGCAGCCAGGTCAGGTGACGGCAGCTCTCCTTTCTTCAACAATTCCATCCGTGTCAGTTCGAGGCGTTGGACTCGGTGATAGTAACGGACAGTCTCGAGCATTGACTAATCGGCCAGTCCTACCGGACAGTTACACCACTCTATTATTCCTATTGACTCCCTATCTGCCCCCGATTGTCGATCTGTCTGAGCTGTCTTGGCGCCAATTCCCTATGAACCCCCGCTGCTCCGTCGATCGGACGCCCCCGCCGCTCCATCAGAGGCGATGATGCCGAGCCCACCGAATGGCCGGCCTGGTCTGGAGCTCCCAGGACAGGCTTCGCAGGCGCTGTTCCAGTTCCACGTCTCGCAGGCAGATGTTTCCATGTCAACGGTGAGGGCGACGACAGGTAAAGGCCCGCTGGCGCCCGGCCGCCAAATCACCCGCAATCGCGCCAGCTATAGCTGCCACACCTGTCGACGGCGGAAGGTCAAATGTGACAAGGTCTGCAAGGCGGTTTTTTCCCCTCTGTTGATGGTGGGGAAATGTCCTTCCGTACTAATGTTTGTAAATATATTTCGCAGATCCATCCTGTTTGTGGGAATTGCAGGAGAAATAATACCGAATGCGTGTACGATACCGCGCAGCGCAAAGGTTCTTCTCGCCTGCAGCATGAGGAGTCGAGCGATGGCCACGTGACAAAGCGACGGAGGGAGGAATCCCCTCAGCCAGACAATCCTGACGGCGTCGAAGAGGTCCAGATGGTATACGGGCAAGTAAAGCAGGAGCCAAAGAGCGCTGGAGCGAACGCGATCGAGGCGCGGCTGGACAAGCTCTCCTCGATGATCGAACGGTTCAGCAAAGCGAATCCTACATTAGACCCCGCCGAAATGAAGACACTCAGACGGAAAGCATTGGGGGCTGCGAGTCAAGGTCAGGCAATGGAGAAATCTTCGTCGGCGTCGCGAGGGACGAGCCCTCACCGCAACGCTGATTCAAGCGGCGATGAGTTCCCCATTCCCTCTGGGCATGCCACGGACCCGGTGGACCCCATGGGAAGCTTGAATCTCGGGCATCTCAGCCTCGACGAACGGGGGAGATCGAGGTAACTGTCTATCTACGGGGGTCGGGGGAGTCTATCCTATCTAATGCTGGGGATATAGATACGTCGGAACCACTTATTGGGCGTATATATCGCACGAAGTAGGCTGTATCTCGGAAGAGAAGAAATCCGAGACTTGCTGACTGCCTCTACAGATCAATGAGCTGAATCAAATGCTCAAGGAACAAAACCGATCATATGATAATCTTGGCTCCGATGAGAGCGCCTCCGATGGGCCTGCGATTGCAAGCACTGGCATCGGGCCACAAACATCACGGTGGAAAGGTTTGCCGAATGCTCGGACGCCACCTGCCAGGCAGGAATCCTTCTCGCAAGGAGAGATCTTCCAGCGATCCATTCTTTTCCCGTCTGCCGGCTCTCCATCCGTCCAAACCAAAATAGTGGATCCGGAGATGCTGGCTCACCTTCCGACAAAGCGACAGAGTCATATCTTGTATAAGGGATTTATGTCAGGAATCCATGCCGTCAGTCCAGTTATCCACCCTCCGACAATACTAAAACTCTATAACGCGTTCTGGGAGTGGTATGACAACAGCAGCTACTCTGGGGAGCCATGTCCCGACCCAACATTCATTCCGCTGCTTTATGCGATCTGGTATTGCGGTTCGGTCACCATCTCAATAAGATCAATCAAAGCCGACTTCAATGTCTCGTCGCGACATGCCCTCTCGCATCCGTATCATGATGAGACAACCCGATGGCTGAGCAAGACGTGCTTTCTTCGAAGCCCCTCCTTGCACGGATTGGCCGCCTACGTGCTGGTCCAAACGGTCTTGTCCAAAGAGGAAGAGCCACTTACCAGCAGCCTCTTTGTAAGCCTGGGCATGAGAGTAGCCCAATCCATGGGCCTGCATCGAGACCCCGCAAAATTTGGGATCGCATCAGCTGAGGCAGAGTATCGCCGCAGGCTCTGGTGGCATATCATGTACATGGACTGTATCATCGCAATGGCAAGCGGCCTGCCGCCAATCATCCCCGAAGACACATACTGGGACGTTCGACAAACGAACGAGATCAAGGATACCCTTCTAGGAACAGCCCAGGCGGAAAAGTATGAGCGGCTGGTGGCTACTGGCATGCGGCCACCAGATAACCCAGACGATCCGACACTCTGTGGAGGCCGTTCCATGGTCAATGTATACTACTTGTGGGCCAAGGGCAAATACATTATGACCCGTATGTTGGTTTCCTTTCCTTGCCGTAAATCCGATTTCTTAAACGAAGAGAATAACTTTAGGTACCACTGCTGACAATACGCAGGTGCAGTTCGCCGTATCCTCCGGATCCAAGTTGGCACCCGAGAGGTTACACGTAAGGATTTGGAAGAGCTCAAGTCCATTCTTGTCGACCTGCAAGTCAAGATGAGCGCAGTCATTGATAGGATCCCGCTCGTGGAACCATCCATTGCGTCTCCTATATCCCAATCGATTCCGTCATCATCGCCTCCCTCCAATCAGCCTGGGTTGCCTGGAGAGGGATCCCCAGGCTGTATGGAACAGTATCATTCACACGTTCTTGTTGCCTTTCATAAATGGGCCAAGATAGTCCTATCCATGTTCATAGACAAGGTAAAGAAGACTAGCCCCTAATGAATGGCTTACTTTTCCAAGCCGGATTGTACTGACTCGGGATCCAGTCATTTTGTGTCGCCTATCAACCCTTCCTGAAGAATGCCAAAAGCCGGATATGGTCCGTAGCCAGACAGAGGTTCGTCATTGATTGCTTTGGTTTAATTGATATGAGAAGCAACACATTCCTGATGACAGATCAGTGCTTTGCGTCACTGCTATGGCTTCATGGAGAAATTCATCTCTGTTGCGACAGAGTCTATTTTCCAGCCGTTTCACTGGAGCTGGCCTGGTAACCACCAGCCCATGCATGCAACAATGTGAGTACTTTTTTTAACCCTTGAAATTTCTGGAACAACGTTGAACGATTCTTGTAGGATTCTGCTCATAGATCTCTATGAACGCCCGTATAGCTCTGAGGCACCACGGTCCCGCGCCTTCATCGATAAGATCTTCTCGATGATAGGACCTGACGGAGGTGTGGTGGGTGGCGCGGAAGATGGCATCCCTACTCAGCGGCCGCTTAAAGACGGTGGCCGCGAAGCATGGGATATGCTGCAACGCCTTCGCTACAAGGCCTGGCAGAAAGCAGGGCTGGATCCAACCCAGCTCTGGACGGAGCAAGCCCAAGTCCAAGCCAGAACTGCCAGCCATCCATCTATCCCCGGATCTCCCTTTCCTAGTACGAGCAGCACTCAGCCACCCTCCCGCCTACCACTCATGATGAACCGACAACCATCCGACTCTAACAAGACCTTCTTTGACATCACCTGTGCGGCGCACCCATCGCCCAAGCCAGATCAACACTACCAACTCCCTCCTGTTCCTCCTTCTCTCTCAGCAGCAGGACTAAACAATCCGTCTCGACCGGCATACACCCTTCTACCACCCATATCTACAACTCGACCTATGGACCCCGTCCTGACTACACCCTTTACATCCCCGTCTCCAGCCCCGGGCGACACGCTACCGGCGCCAAACAATTTCTCCACAACAGCGCCTTCTTCATCCATGCATGCTTCGGTAATGGGATCTTCCTCATCGCCCAGCCACGACAGATCTGCCCCAACCCCACCGTCGATGATCGATCCCAACTTCGCCTTCGATTGGGACCAATGGGACGCGGTGTTCGGGCATTATCTGCCTGTTGCGGATGATCTGATGGATCTTGATCCGATGGCGGGGTTTGAGTTTCCAGATCTGAAGAAGCCAGCTTGACGATTTCCTTAACGTTATAACATACATAGAGATATAGATTTGTATCCTTGGATTCTGGATTCGATACATTAAAAATCTACCATTACTGCAACAGTCTATTTCAATAGCCAGATGGCAGAAAAGTCACAGGATAGAAAAGGTTTAAGACACAGATATATTCGTGAGGCGTGAATCAGTTAAGAGGAACAATATAGATGCAACTACGAGGGACGCTCGCGCAATGCAGGTCCGCATCGACATTTCTCCTTTCTCCCGTGGGGGTTCATTTCATTATGGGGGACTTTGCTGCTCCTCTCTCTTCATTTCTCTCTTGGTTGTTTTTATTTTTTTTTAGACCTTGTTCTCCTTCAGGCCGTGCTTCCAGAGAGTAGCGAAGGGAGTAACGCCGTCCTCGCGGAAGTCAATGAGGACGTGCCTAGTTTGAAGTTAGTATGGAATAAAGAAGTGCGAAAAGGAGGCTGGACGAACATGGCATCACCGTCCATGGACTGGCCCATGAGGATATCGTAGTTGTCGTAGTTGGCAAGGATCTTCTTGACAGCAGCACCGGCACCGGCCTTGAACTGATCGACGGCCTCCTTGTTGCCGGATTCCTGGAGCTTGGCGAGGAGCTTCTTGGCGTAGACTAGATGGGTCAGTTTCATTGATCTATTTTTTCTTGACCCTCTGGTCGTTGATTGGCGACTTGGTCACTCACCCTTAAGGTGAGACTTGAAGGCTTCCTTGGAAGGCTTCAGGCCCTCCTCGGTCTTGAGCCAGACGAGACGGAACTGGTCCTCGATATCGTGGACCATGACCTCACTGCCATCACCATCCTCGTCGCCACCATCCTCAGCGGAGGGGTTGGCACCCTCGAGCTCGAAATCCTCGTTGGTCTTCTTGAGGTACTTGCGGCAGTCAGTCTGGTAGAACATGCCATCCTCGGTCGTCTGGATCTTGAAGGTATCGGAGAGAAGCTCGTCTCCGGAGAGAATGTCCTACAAAATTACCACCCATTGTCAGCACATTTTCATCACATTGGCCTATGGGAAAAGAGAGAATGAAATGCAAAGACGCTCCAGGTACCGGAGTGGGGCATTGCAGCAGACACAGGACACACATACCTCGAAGATAATCATTTTGGCGGTGGTGAAGGAGTTAAAACGGTAAAAGCAGACTAGAGAAGAGAGCAGGAGGGAGTACAGAGGAGAGGGAGAAAAGAGAGTGTTTTTTTGCCCGCCAGAGAGGGGAAATTTGAAGTTTTAGTGGCGGCTGCCCAGCTGGTGGTGGGGGGAGGGGGGGCAAAAGGGCGCTAGCCTGCTTTGGGTGAAGACTTTTCCTTGACAAGCAGAAGATTCTTGAGAAAGACAGATAGATGCCAGATTACAATTCTGCTGTAGAACACTTACGCGAAACACCGTGGTACTTCAATCGAGTCATTATGCTCAGTATAAATTCGATCTGCCTGGATTTCTACTGCCTCGTATCGTATCCTGGATGTGGTACGAAGTACGCGACTTCAGGAGTCTCAGTCCCTCCTGACAACTAAACGGGTCTAGCCTCGCCTTACCTAACTCGTTTATGCCTCAGGCATCAAGGCAGCAAATCGCGATAGGCAGGGATCGCAATGACACTAATTTCTAGCCATGGAGGACTCACCACCTGCTGAGGATCGCACCACTTGTGCGTTGTTCGATTGCAAAGAGGTCATACTACTGCGACATACCAGAAAACCCTATCGTCGTATTCATCAACTTCCAGGTTTCCTGCGGAGAATCGGGTCTCCTCGTGGTGCCACCGCCCTGGAGATCGCCTGCACTTTTGGTGGCCCGCCTGGGATCCATCGCTTTTCCCCTGCCGAGATCTTTTTCTTGATAATCTCACCTCCCTCCCTATCTTCTTCGCCACCCGCCCTGGGGACATCGGTTTCAGCTGAGAACTTGTGGAATCTGATTCTTTTTTGATTTCCTTGTCATATCTTGTCTTCTTGTGGTTGTTACTGGCGCTTGAACGCCCCTTCGACCTCTCTCTCTCGGTGCTTTCCTGTGTCCGCGTCCCCTGATCTACTCGTCGCGGAAACAACAAGCCCATATCGCCCAGCGGACATTGGGGGGTTTTCTGTCAAATATTGCAGGTTGACTCCCGCTTCCCGGTTCCAATTGTTCACGGTCTTCCTCGTTTTCATACGATATTACCATTACCACCTTCCAACCGCGCGCTTCCGAAACCGTCTCCTGTCTTGCACGCGCCTCTTATCGTTACAACGGGGAGGAGTAGGTTTAAGAGCTACCCTCGCCAACTCATGCTCTCCGGGCAGTTCAACCCTTTCCTATCGGCTTGATATCTCCCAGCGATCTGCGATAATTTCATCCATCATGGCGTCCAACTCTTCCCTCCCTCTCGATCTGCCTCCGCTTCCGGCGTATACCCTGACCCTCCGCCCACCGCTTTTCGCGCCGATTCCAGACTATATCGTCGCGCTGATGCTGCCCATTATTGCGTACTGGGCTCTGTCAATGGTCTATCATTATATGGACGTTTACGACTGCTTTCCTCAGTACCGCCTTCACACACCCGCTGAGGTCCTGAAAAGGAATCATGTCACGCGCTGGGAGGTCGTTCGCGACGTCATTCTGCAGCAGGTCATCCAGACTATTTTCGGCGTCGCGGCGGCGCACTTCGATCCCCCGGAGTATATTGGCAAGGAAGAGTATGATATCGCTGTCTGGGCTCGCCGCCTTCGCATCGCCCAGAGTTACCTTCCCCGAGTCCTAGCGGTGGTCGGCGTCGACGCCCCGGGGTTGGCCAAGAAGCTCTCGGCAAATGGTTTCACCATGCTGGCTGGGGCTTTGGCCGGTGGGTACTACCCAGACAGCACACAGACCCTGATTCTGGAGAATGGTACGGAGGTTCTGGCCCCTGCCTTTGCTGGATGGGAGTTGTCGACGGCCAGTTTCATCTTCTGGTTTTTGATTCCTGCGCTCCAGTTCCTCTGGGGTGTCTCTGTGGTCGATACATGGCAATACTTCTTACACCGCGCCATGCACATGAACCGCTGGCTATATGGTGAGTTTCGTACTTCTTTATGCTCCTTGATCGCTCGCCGAGTCTTAGTACTGACCCACAACTCAGTTCATTTCCACTCTCGTCACCACCGGCTCTACGTTCCCTACGCTTTCGGTGCTCTTTACAACCATCCGGTTGAGGGCTTCCTTCTCGACACTGCCGGTACGGGATTCGCCTTCTTTACCTCGGGCATGTCGCACCGCCAGGGCATGTGGTTCTTTACATTCTCTACGATCAAGACCGTCGATGACCACTGCGGATACGCGTTCCCCTGGGATCCCTTGCAGAAGATTACCTCGAACAATGCTGCCTACCACGATATCCACCACCAGAGCTGGGGCATCAAAACCAACTTTTCCCAGCCGTTCTTCATCATCTGGGACCGCCTTCTCGGCACTCGCTGGAAGGGCGATGTCAAGCTCCGTTACGAACGGGGCAGAGAATCTGCTCAGCGCCAGGTGGATATGGATGAGGCTGCTGCGGCGGCGGCCGCTGCCTCCGCCGGCGAAGACTTGCCCGAAGAGCGGGCAGACCCTGTCGCCTCTGGCCGTGCCACCAAGCGGGCGACCTTTTCCTCTCCGCCATTGGAAAGCCTGAAGGGCGTTAGTCACGGGGTGACAAGCAGTGTTCTACGCGGGTAAATTACCTGCCTGTCGAGCGTTTATATAACATCGACATAAAGTCTCTTTTACGAACTTGGCACGGCCTCGTTTCCTTTTTCTTTGACCCGAACGGCGGTCGAAGAGCCTCATACAGAGCTCCTAACCCTAATTGCACGTTGGCTCTTGTTTATCTCTATTCACTTGTATTAATAATGAAGGGGCTGGTTTATCTTAGCCCAGTACAATAATGTCCTACTCATTTTTATTTATCCTTCCCCCCCTTTGTTTTTCCACCTCCCCCCCTTGAACATATATGCTTTTATTACTTTAATTGATGACTGGCAAAATTTTCATTTTGGCTCGCGGCTTGGGCACTTTCAGCTTCGTTAATTATTTTATCACAATCAACTCTATGATTTCAAAATAAAGTGTACTCTTTCTGAATCAACGTGTTTAATAAACATGCAGCCAAGGCCACATACATGGCCTTGTGCAATCGAAAAGCCAAACAACAACCGCTCCTGATAGAGACAAAAGGAAAAGGAAAAAAAAATATACCGACACTTAATCAAAGAGCCGTCTACTCATCTTTTGCGGAAGTCTCATAGTCAGAACAGTCCCAGCTACAGTCAGACGCCCAGCCATCCTCACATCTGGCCCTAAGGACCGCCTCAAACTCGTGTGCGCTACGCTCGCTGAAGTCTATAGGCAGTGGCCATGACTCTTCTTGCTTCTTCCTCAAGTGCAGCGGTGCCGGAATGAGGTCCTGATTCTCTTCTGGGATTGCAGCTAGCCAGTTCGGCCTCTTCTGCGGGACATTGAATGCAGAGGTGTTAGAAGTGGCTGAAGAGACAGGTTTACCTTGATATTTACCTTGAGCGTCACTGCTCTCCTGCTCGCTCACTCCCATGCTTGCGTAGAGTTTGGCGATTTCGTCGATGTCAAAGATATCCTCGTCGCCTGTCAACACTAGCGTTGTCTCATCTTGATCAACGACACTCTTTGATCTATCGTTTCTTTCCTGGTGGTACTTCTCCTCTTCATGCCGGAATGCAGGGTGAGTGCTTGTGAGTGGCCATTCTGGACCGGTTGTAGACGAAGAGACGCCCTCGGGATAGTAGTACTCTGGAATGAAACCCCGGCGGCGCCCTGTCGACTTGTGCAATCTATTCACCACCTTCCGCACTCGCTTCATCTCCACCGCGCGTTTGCTGCTTTCGTGGAGAAGCTCCATGCACAGCTGTCTGTGCTGGTTGATGGCGGCTTCGATAAAGGGCAGTAACCGGGGTGCGCGATGGTTGTGCCTGGTGCGCGTCCGACTCAGCATGGTGACCCTCAACTGGCGTAGGAAGATACGGTCCGACACGATCCGGGAAAGCATGCAGGCCTCGCACTTGTTAGCCTGCCACTTCCACGTCCCGACGGGCATGCCGCGCTCTGGCGACGGTTTGATCCACATCCCGCGCACGCGTTCGAGGTCCCGAACAGCAACCCTGACGTCGTACTCGGTGTCCAGCACCTCCGGGTACTCGTTGAACACGGCTAGATGGACCGTGACTTCCCTGACGACCAGGTCGAAGATGTGTGCGATCACCAGCGGGTTGATGGGTCGGTGGGCGGGACACAGCGTCGCGACCCGGTAATTCAGCCGTGCAAACAGACGCAGAACGCGTGATAATCTCATGCTCAGCGGAAGCTGGACTATCAGCTCCTTGATATTCTGCTCCAGGTAGGCACGGGTATCCGACGGGGTCGCGCAGCTGCTATCGGGGGGACAGGCGATGGTCAAGTCTACACGAAGGATCTGGGTCAGCAGAGCGAGTTCTGAGCGGGTGAGCTCTGATAGGGAGGTGGCAGGCCTGGAATACCTCTGTTTGCCCTCGTGGGCGTGTCTGGCGGTGGTTGGAGACGACAGCGACGTCGTCAGGTTCGACGTCGGTGTGCTGTTCCACCATGTTTTCGTCTGTTCAGGCATAGCATTCAAGGTGGTCCCACGCAGCGCATGGGATGAAGAATACAGAATTCTCTGTTCTGGGCACTAGGTATTGATTGAAAAAAAGAGTTCAGTAGGATTATTTTCTACTGCAGAGGAGACGGGGAGTCCTATATATACGTAGTGCTTTAGGATTCTCTTGGGGGTCATTCAAAGACATTGTTGCTGCCCATCTCAGCCTGTCTTTGTTCTTTCTCTCGGTCTCTTTCAACTTTGTATTCCATTCTCGCTTTGGATCAAAGACTGTCCCTAAGAAATCCATCCCCTCTTTGTTTTCTTTCTTTCTTTCCCCTCTGATCATTTTGCGTTCAAATAGCATTGTCTGTACAACAGCATGTGATACTGTTGCAACCACAAGATGTCCGAGCCATCTGGCAACGTCTTGTGCTTCTCTATTCTATTTCTTGACATTGGAAGAATCTTCCTTATTACAATACTAAGACGATTTCTGTCCTCCTCTTTCCTACTTATTCTGGTCCATCTGAGTCGATCTTTCCCTCAAGGCCACCGCCGAGTAACCGTCGTCAAAGACCGACTCTCAAGTTCCCCTGCCATAAGTTACCTTACCTATTCACAGTCCTAGTCTTTCTTTGCTCTTTCATATCACATTCGCTTTACTAAAATCTTCTTATCTATACCTAGTGTAATATCCGATTTATCGCCATGGAGGTTCAGCACTTTCCATCGCAGCGTGGAAAGACGCGAAACGCCCCGTTGCCTTATACTGTATCTCCGATCCAACTGCTGCGAAGCGATATATTCCTCTTTTTCAGAAGCCTGTGGGCTTTTCCTGGCGCCTTTCTTCCTCTCTTCCCATGGCGTTCAGGTCGCCTGGATGAGCTTTACCCGTCGGCGAGGAACCTATGGGGCATTCTCATGCATGGCCTTCTTTTCGTCTATCAAACTCTGTTTCTGGTGTCGCTCCCTATCTTGGTCTGTTCGATCCCAGCAACATGGTTCTCTCTTTGCATCGCCCTGGGGATCTTTTTAAACTACAAAGTCTGTAAAATGGCGTTGAACGGGGATCAGAGAGTGCTCGTCTCGAGGGAGCCAGTGGACGAGTCTCCTGGGCATGAACGAGAGCACTGGTTCTTTCTGAATGGGATTGCTGTGGGGTAGGTATTTATCAACAATTGTTCATTACTCTCTAGTGATGTCTGACCTTTATAGGAATCATTGGTTGCAGAGTAATATCGACCAGATAGGACGAACTTTCGGCAGGAGGGTCACGGGCATACATAACCGGACGTAAGACATCTTATGGCATTTCTTGTTGAGAGATATTGACCGACTCCAACAGGGTTGGTGTCATCTTCGATGTGATTGAATGTTTGATCCAGCGCGACTTCTGTTACGCTACGCAGGATATCCGGGATGCGTATAAGCTGGTCAAAGAGGCCCTATTGGACGAGCGATACGACAAGGTGGTCCTAATTCTGCACAGCCAAGGTGGTATCGAAGGAGGCCTAGTCGTCGACTGGCTACTGGACGAGATGCCGCACAATCTTCTGCGCAAGCTTGAGGTGTACACGTTTGGCAGCGCGGCGAACCACTTCAACAATCCACACCAAAGTGTGGCAGCGCTTCGCCATGCGGACCGTGACGACAGCAGCCAGGCTATCCGCCATATCGAGCATTATGCCAACGCAGAAGACTTTGTGAGCGTCTGGGGGGTGTTAAACTTTGCCACGATCCCGAATAGGTACATGGGCAGTATCTTTGTGCGGCAGGGGTCAGGCCACCAGTTCAATCAGCATTACCTGGACAACATGTTTACTCTGGGGGAAGATGGACGTGTCAAGGAGGATAACGAGTTTATGGACGCAGAGATGCACACAATCATGGATGGGAGAAATAGTGTCGGTAGACACAAGGTGAAGGATTTGAGCCGGCTCTGGCAGTATCGGAATGGAGGCTCTCCTGATGAGCTCACTAATTAATAGATAGGATAGATGAGGAAGGAGTAGCTCGCATACTATGAAACAGGTCTAGATGTGATGTATTCTTGCCATTATCTCCCTGTACACCCACAGGATCTCCTGAACGACCACCTCTGGCCTGAGGAGATTGATATTATGCCCGCAATCCGGTAATCGGACGAGTCTGGACCTATTCGACAGGGCCAACTGCTTCTCTTTGAATTTCCAATCGACCCTCCCCCACTCATCAAGCATGTCTCGCACTTTCTCCCGTTGAGAGTGCGTCCCGTTTCCAGCCTGCAGGCCAGCCTCGTAGACTTTGCGATAGTCTCCCGCCGCATCACAAACGACCAGACTCAGCGGTTTATCTCCCAGTGGAGTGCTTTCGAGTTGCCGCTTTGCCCGGATAGATTCCAGGAGTGATCCCCACTGAAACGGAGAGACTTCCGTCTTCGCTCGGTTTAAGTCAATTGCGCGCGCTCTCCACTCCTCGCTTGACAACTTGCATTTCTCCCGTAGGCCCGTCACGGTGGCGAAGCGCAGACCCCCTTCCCCGCCGAGAAGAGTGTTCATAAGGATATTCACTGATTCGGGGTCTGGCGTGTATAATTCCGTGGCCGGGTCGAGGAGAACCATCCCCGCGACGGAATCGGGGTGTAGATCGAGGTACTCTCGTGCGATGAAGGCGCCGTAGCTGTGCGCCACGAGGAGGACTTGGGGAGGGAAGAAGGGCGGAGAGTTTGAGGAAGAAGTTTGGTCTAGACTGCAGAGTAGAGTGTGGAGATCTTGTGCTGCCTTCACGGCGGGCGAAATTGTGGTTTCATCCTTGCTGCTTTCAGGAGACTTTCCTAGTCCGGCTCGGTCGTAGAGCAAATGAGGGAGAGAAAGTAAACGACTGACGGCTGGGTAGGAAGAGGACGACTCTGAGGCACCCGAGATGAAGACGATCAGGGGGGACGAGGGGGGAGGGAGGGCAGATAGGGTGTAGGAGAGCATGGCTCTTTCAGTGGAAGGTTGCAGGGAGATAGGTTTGGTGGTTGAGGTGATACCATTATACCCCTCTTTATAGTCATGTGATATGGCTATTACTTAGCTTGGCTTTTGGATAATGGCTGAATGGCTGACTGATTAGTAGAAATATATATATTAATTAGGTAGTAAGGTAGTATTGGTTGGAAGATTATTATATGATGAAGAGTCTGGCGCAGTTATACTGGAAATCAAGGGTATAAGAGTAGATCAGTCACTGTACAGTAATTAATAGTTTATGCTCTGTCTTGTGAATACCAGCTTTGACTCGGTATTAAGTAATATTTGATCGTGTAACTACTTGAGTATCTATTAAGAGGTTAATAAGTTATGAGATCTTCTATATACTAATCGTATTAGGTCAGTGGTAGTATTGCCATGTCGGGTTCAAGTATCTATGAAGAGATACTTGTACTAATGAAAATAGTCGAGCTCGTCACATCCTCAAACAGTCTGCATCTGCACCCAGGTGGTCGTCTTAATGAGTTGGATTTCTCAGGCTTCAAGTCGCCAGTGCCAGACCAACTGACAATGCAGTGAAGAACAAGTGCATTCGAGAAGCTCCTTGCTGGGTGGCAGCGGCTTCGGATCATCGGTGCGTAGAAGAAACCGATTTCTAGGCCGAGTGGCCTTGAGAGACTGTTTTGTCACCAAAGATGTAGTGCTCTTCAGGTGATGTCCATCCAACTCAACTTGAGTGTATTCACAGCCAGGCAAGGCTGCCAATACCACTCAACTTCAAGGGTTGTTCTAACTTCATCAACTCTTGCGGCGAGCATAGATGGTCGGATAAGACACATCTAGTTGTCAACTGGCTGTACTGCTTTTCTGGTGTATCTGTATCACTGACGATTTAATTGTGCCACTGTGAGATTCTCTCTGTCACCAGAAGTACTTCGGCCTTCCCAGGGACTGTGGGCGCTGGGTGGCTTTTGTTACCAGATTCAAATTTTGACTTCCTGGTTCTCTGACGGTTGTCTCTGGCGTGGTGATATCTGAGGAAATCAGGACAGTCCAGATGGATTCAGTTTGTCGAGTAGACCTGGCGAAGAGAAAGCCATGTCTAAAGGGGAGGCGCCGCTGAATGCTGTAGGGGAGCTTTTATATCTGTATAGCTGTTAAAAGTGTCCAGACAATTAATGGTGATTTATTCAGTGATAGAGTCTTTGATAGTAGCCTTCTTTGAGACAAGAGTGATGAAGATGGGAGAGTGATGAAGACGGGAGGGGGATGAAGGAGAAAAGCAATGAGAGAGGTATTTAAGTATAAGAGCAGTGGAAAATTTAGCCTAAGAGACTTGATACTGTAAGGGAAGTTGTCTTGTAGAGTAAATGTGGTTGACTTTGGAGTTGTCATACAAATTTATATACACAGACAAAACTCTTGGTCATACATGCTGAAACTTATACTCGGGCCTACATTCACTGCTGTTAGAGTGAATGACTCGACCGAGGTAGATTCCCTTCAATGATTGCTTATGACTTTTTATAATATTAGGCTACAGATTTTCTCTTCGCCTGATTAGACATGTCTGATAGAGAGATAGCTGATTGATAAACCATCTGTGAAGAAAGTCGGTGTCTTGAAATACAGCAAGTAGTTAGACCCCATTGAGTCCTGCCAGTGGAGATCTCACGCTTTTTATATCCAGCATACTATGTCATTGCTTGCTGATCCTGGCCAACCCGTTCAGCCAGTCCTGATGGCCGAGCAGCATCGGATTCGGCCGCGTGGTCGCCAGCTGGGCAGCAGGTTTGCCAATCTGCGTCTCTTGCGTCAATATACGCACAGCGCCCCATTCTGTATCCTCAACCAGCCAAGCGTGGTAAACTTCCAGTGCTGTCTCGGCGTCGCCATCCTGCCATGCGCGCCAGGCCAGACGCCCCGGGGAGCCTGGCGCGGGGGCCACGGATTCCCAGACCTCGGCGTTGAGTGGGGGGAACCCAAAGGTCGAGAAGCTGAAGCGGTCGCCCTTGGTGCTGAGTGTCGTGCCACTGGCGGGCGGGGTGATCTGGCTGACGTTGTCGTAGTAGGATTCCCAGCAGGCCATGTCGACCAGATTGGGCCAGACCTGAGCTGCGGTCAGGTTCGTGACGAAGATCTCGTTCGACACAAAGTTGTCTGTCGTGCCGGGCAGGTACTGCTTCGGCCAAATGATTGAAGACATTTCAAGAACACTAGCTGGGTTGGATTGACTTGAAGAGTAAGCCAGAGTAAGCTGATTGCTACACATTAAATAGTCCTCCCATTTTATAGTATGGCGGAGGTCTTTTTCATACTTGATTGCAGTCTAGCCTATACAAGACTAGTGTCCGCCGGATTATCAAATCAGCAGGAGTATGCTTAACCAGAAGCGGATTAGTCCCCGCAGGGTATAACAGCAGAATAAGGGAAGGTTTTTATATAGGCGGAATAATACTCATGGCCCTGCAAACTGCTTGGCTCTTGCGTATGGAAAGAAACTGGCGGAGTCCTCCAGGGCTGATGGATGCTTCTCGAGTGCTCGGAAGTAAGTCACGTTCCGTTAAGCCTCCTTCGGGCTTAGTGGACCGGACTACATGCTGTTTCAGTAATGACCTGCATGCACTCCGATGACAAATTGCCACCTAGGTAATTAGTTATACTCCGTATAAACCCGGGGTGGCGTTTATTAATCCAAGTCCATATTTGCGTCCACTTGGCAAGGAAAGCTTGTTTCGGGGTTGAAGCTCCTTCGTATCCTTCGTGCAGAATGCACACTCAGTTTGAGGCCCGTCGGTTGTAGTCTGGTCTAAGTCTGTCCACACGCCGGGGCAAGCAGTTCAATCCCTGGGGATTAGCCTGTTTCAGATCTTCATGGTTATTGCTTTCTTCTTGCCGATCGATACTGAGGTGTAAGATAGTCCAGCCTGTGGCTATACTTGAAAGACAATCCTAGTCAGCAGGGCTCATGACTAACAGAATTCAAGAGGATAACAGACCTATGTAAAGAACCCATTTTGGACACCTTCATCCCGCCGGTACCAATGTGTCAGCTTCATCGTGGACCGACCCGGATTGTAGACAAAAGAAGGAGGTCGTTGGGATTGAAAAAGGGAGTGAAGCTGGAGATCACCACCGCTTTCCCAAAACAGTCACCGCTTCTGGCCACTTTCCCCTCCTGTTTTCCTCTTGCGATTGTTGGGATTTCGTGCAAGCCAGAAGAATTGCTTCGAACACGCCCATGGAGACGCAAGTACGATGGAAACCAAGATCGATGGACGAGTTCTGACAGGTAAGTGGTTTCATAAGTCTATACTGTCATTCTATCGGTCTCCATCGGGCTTCCGTATCTTATCAATGCCGGTCTCGGCTCTGACTTTTTCATTTCTTCAGGCTCCCGGCATTCATTCAACGGAACGTATTGAGCCAGTATTACGATCAATTGTCTGGGGGGACATTTCTATTGATTTATCGATGATCCATTGACCCTCGTTTTTGAGCGGGCTGATGCATGCTGCCATAGATCGAGTGATTTCTGCTGCAGCATTGGCTGGGGCGGTCGATGGGGGTCGCGATGGAAAAGGTTTTTTTGCTCGACGACCCGGAATCGTGGAACGGATCAGTTGAACGGTATATTCGACGCCTCCATACCTCGTTTGGTGGTACTTGGTATGCTAATTTAATAGAGCTGTATGGCGGTATCGCACTGAAAATCTCTCTGGCTTCATCGGTCAAGGCAACCTGCATCTGTCGGTCTTGGCACTGTCCTTGCTATTTTTCGGTCTCTGCTATGGCATCCGCTATCTGCGCCGGCTCTTGAAGAGCTCGGCGGCGGCTCCTGAGACTAAGTCGAGGCATTATCGGCCATTACAATATGAGCTGGCGCATACTGCAACTGCCGTGGTTGCCTGTGCATTGCACTGGCTGGCCGCCCCCCGGGATGGCAGTTGGAAACAGTCTCTTTTGCACAGCTATATCGTCTCTCTCGGCCTGCTGCGCTTCGTATGTTCACGGAACAGACGCCGTCTGCGGAACCAGGCATACTGTCACATGAACGTTGTCGCCACGGCTGCCGTGTTCCTGGCGGTCCTGCAGCACATCCTCCCCTTGCTTATCATCGGTTCAACCTATGTGCCTCCCCCGCTGGAGAGTGCTGCGGCAGCTTGTCTGGTGGCCACGGTGGCTGTTGCTCTAGCCGCGCCGCGGCCGGTCCGCCCCATATCGATAGATGAAGGAGAGTTAAACGTCGAAGAGGAAGATGTCTCCCCGGAAGAAACCTGCTCCCTCTTCTCTTACTACTGCTCATACGAATGGATCACTTATCTGATCCTGCGTGGCTTTCGTAGAGACCTGACCATGGACGATCTGCCCCCACTACCGGCGTATGATGATCCCTCTAGCTGGCTGCGCAAGATCCGCGCCCAGCGCCAGCGAGGAGGCAAGACCCTACGCGTCTTGTTGCGGCTGATGAAGACTGAGATTCGCTTCATGGTGGGCTGGGCGGCGGTCACGGCTGTGGTTGAGTGTGTCGCTCCCTTCGCCATGCTCTACCTGCTCGCTTATCTGGAGGATCCGCATGATGCGGTTGTCCATCCAGTCCTGTGGATCGCTTTGCTGCTCATTGGGCCCGTCCTACGCTCCGTCTTCAACCAGCAGTATATCTTCACAGCCACCCGGCTGCTGGTGCGTGTCAACATCTCGCTCGTTCAGGATATCTATCAAACGGCCTTACGTTCCCATATCTATGATAGCTCCATCGATCGCTCTGCCACGGACGACAAAACGTCGTCCACAAAGGACCCCTCTTCCAAGAAGTCCCGCCAGGCCAACCTCACCAGCCTCATGTCCTACGATGTCGATGCCATCTATAACTCGCGAGACATCTTCAATGTCATGACCATGGTCCCTATCGTGACTACCATTGCCACCATTTTCCTCTACCGCATGCTCGGCTGGCCCTCCCTATTCGGCGTGCTGACCCTGATCTGTTTGACTCCGCTGCCGGCAATGGCATCGCGCAAGGTCTCGCGTATCCAGCAGTCTGTCATGCGCGCCACCGACGTGCGCCTGGCCAAGATCTCCGAGTACCTCCACTCCATCCGTACCCTCAAGTACTTTGGTTGGGAGCCCGCCGCCATCAATCAGGTCAATAGCGTCCGGGCCGTCGAGCAGCAGCGCCTGTGGCAGCGCAGCGTCTACGCCGCCGCCATCTCTATGGCTGGCGATCTCCTGCCCCTCGTCAGTCTGCTTGTCATGTTCACCCTCTTCGTCCTGTTCACTGGCCGCCCGCTACACGCTCCAGTCGCTTTCACCTCCCTGTCCATCATGGAAACCCTCCGCGGCCAGTTCGTCTGGCTGTCCAACGTCAGCCGCTACACGGCGCAGGGCGCTGAATCCCTTCGCCGCGTCGATCATTTCTTCGACACCGCCCAGGAGATCCAGCACCACCCGGAGGGTCCCCTCGCCTTCGACCACGCCACCTTTCGCCGCACCCCGATCGCCCCGTTCCGCCTCAGAGATCTCCATATCCGCTTCCAACCCAACTCCCTCAACGTGGTGACTGGGCCCACAGGCTGCGGCAAAACCACTTTGCTCCTCTCGCTGCTGGGCGAGACCGTTCTCGAAAAGGGATCCGCAACCTGTCCTCGCGACGTGGCTTACGTGCCCCAGGCCCCCTGGCTGCAAAATGACACCATCAAACAGAACATTCTCTTCTATAGCCCCTTTGATGAAGCGCGGTACCAATCTGTAATCAACGCCAGTGGCCTCGCACAGGATCTTGAGCAGTTGCCCGCCGGGGATCTAACTGAGGTCGGCGAGCGAGGCACTTCGCTTTCCGGTGGACAAAAGCAACGCGTCTCCCTAGCTAGAGCGCTATACTCGCGCTCGACAACCCTCTTGCTCGATGACATCTTTTCCGCCCTGGACACGCACACGACCACCCTCATCTATGGCAAGTGTTTCCGTAGTGGATTGCTTGCGGGACGCACCGTGGTCCTCGTCACCCATCTCCCCGCCGCGCTGCAGGACGCAGAGATAGTTGTCGTTCTCGATCATGGAAGACTGTCTTCGGTCACGTTGCCCAAGGAATCTCGACCGCTTCTCGCCGAAGGCACCGTCGCCTCCAGTTCGACCAGCGTCGACGAAACCCCACTAAACTCGGATACATCGACAGAGGTTATAGAGAGTGCTCCTGTTAAGACATCATCCTCCCAGCCTGTGTCGAGGCAAGCGAAAGAGTCTACTATCACGGGACGTGTACCACGGACACTAGGTAAGTGCTTTTCCTCTTCTCTTCTTTCTTACTGACTACTGACCATCAGTTTTCCAATATATGACGCTCTTCGGTGGTTTCTACTACGCCATCCTGGTGATTCTGACCACCTTCACAGTACAGCTGGCATACATATCCATCACGTACTGGTTGTCGATCTGGACGGAAGCGTACGAGGAGCAAGAGAAGCCGAATTCGCTCTTCTACCTCTCGGTGTACGCGGCAGCGATCCTAACGTTCCTGCTGTTGCAGCTGACGAACAATTTGATCTACCAATTTGGCAGCTGGACGGCGGCGCGCAAGATGCACACCCGCCTCGTGGCCGCGGTACTCTCGGCGCCGATCTCTTGGTTTGACGAGAACCCAATCGGGCGCGCGATCAACCGCTTCGGCAACGACACGCGGTCCATGGACACGGTGCTAGTCGACTGGCTGCGCATGTCGATGGAAAACGGCTTGCGGTTCGTGCTACGCATCGCCTCCATCGCCTCGATTATGCCCATTTTCGCCTTGCCTGCCGTCATAATCTGCTCCATTGGTTTCGCCATCGGTGAACTGTACACGCGCACACAGGTCTCTATCAAGCGCCTCGTCTCCACCAACTACTCCCCCGTCTTTTCACACTTCACCGACACCCTGGCCGGGCTGACCGTCATCCGCGCCCGGCGCGATATGGATGCCGTGTTTCAACAGCTACTGGCTGACAAGCTGGCCGTCCACGCCCGTTCGGCCGAAACCCAGTACAACTGCAACCGCTGGGTGTCAATCCGGTCGGACTTTTGCGCCGCCAGCGTCGCTGCCGTGGCCGGGTGCGTCGCCTACTTCAGCGCCGACTCCGCAGGGCTGGTCGGGTTCTCACTGACCAACGCTATTGGGCTGAGCCAGTCCATCCTCATCTTAGTGCGCACCATGAACGAGCTCGAGGTCGAGCTCAACTCGTACCAACGCATCCGTGAGTACGCTGAAATCCCCCCGGAAGAAGAAGGAGGGAACCAAGAAGCCACTCAGTCACCCGCCGTTGCTGCTTCCAGCGTGCCCGCCAGCTGGCCCACCTCTGGTATTGTCACCTTTGACGCAGTGACGGCCCGCTACTCGCCCGACGGGCCCGACGTGCTGCGCCGCGTCTCCTTCACCACCCGGCCTGGTGAGCGCATTGCCATCGTCGGCCGCACGGGCAGCGGCAAGAGCACGCTTGGCCTCTCCCTGTTGCGCTTTGTGCCCTTGGTAGGCGGCCGGGTGACGGTCGACGGAGTAGACATTGCCGCTATCCCCTTGCACCGGCTGCGCACGAGCATCACGCTCATCCCACAGGAGCCAGTCCTTTTCTCCGGCGACGTACAGTCCAACCTTGACCCGTTCGGAGAGACGGGCGATTCCGAACTTCAAGCGGCTCTCGCCGCATGTTCAATCCGAATCAGTGGGGGTAGCAGTAGCGGTAGTGGCAGTGACACTGAGCGGCAAACCCTCCGGCTAGATACCCCCGTCGCCACCAACGGCGAGAACTTCAGCCAAGGCCAGCGGCAAGTCCTTAGCCTGGCACGCGCGCTCTGCCGCCGGTCAAAGGTCGTCCTGCTGGATGAGGCGACCGCCTCGGTCGACCATGCGACGGACATGCACATGCAGCGCCTGCTGAGAACAGTGTTTCCCGATGCAACCATCATCGCCATTGCTCACCGGCTGCGCACAATCATGGATTATGATCGTGTGTTAGTCATGGCTGAGGGCGAGATCGTTGAGTATGTTTATCCTGCAATATATATATATATATATAGAAACACAGTCATGCTAACGTTTTAGGAATGGCTCGCCTGCTCAGCTGATCGATCAGAAGGGCGTCTTTTGGAGCATGTTGAAGAATACAGGCGAATACGACGAGCTGGTGCACATGGTACAGGAGGTGGCATGATTATAAATAACTATATAGACCTGACCTATTATGCATAACCTATAGAAGTGAAATATGAATGATGCAAACGCATATTATATCAATCTAAGATAATAATACATTTCACTAATCTAGGTAGACTAGACAGGCTTACTCAAAGTAGATTATCAGTATTATCAATCATGTATAAGAAGCTCACTTAAATGGGTATCATCAACATATCATATTAAGGCATAATAAGAACCATCACAATCCCGAATACGGGCTCCCTCGAACTCGCACGACTACCGAGAAGGTCCCAGTTCATATATGGTCGAATCCCGAGCATCAACCTCGCTTGGGTCGCTGGCCGACAGTGTATTTGCCTGAGTAGAGCCGGCCAAATGGACAGACTCTAGCTCCTGGGGATGTTCCATTTGTGGAACGCTGTGGTAGTTACCATCGGTCGAGAGCTCCGCGCGCTGCAGATTGGGCGACAGGTCCGTTTTGTGAGTCTTTTGTCGGTTTCGGCGCCACAAGAACCATGCCAACACAGCCAGAGCGGCCAGTCCGGCCACCCCGCCGACGACACCTCCGGCGATAGCACCGGTATCGCTGGAGGAGCTACCGCCACTGTTACCTCCACCAGTAGAGCCTGAAGTATTGGTGGGTGTGCCGGTTGTTGATGTGGATGTCGTCGTCGTGACGGTGGTAGACGTATCCCCTGTGGTGGTGGTCACTGAGGAGGAAGTTGTCGAGCCGGTGCTTGTCGTTGTCGTCGATGATGTGGTCATCACTGACAGGGTTCCATTGTTGATATATCCGATGGTCATTGCCTGGCCCAGGGTGATAATCTCGGTTGAGTTGTCACAACAGGACCCGTCGGTTCCGCCACAGCAAAAGGTTCCCTCTGAAGTGGAACACTCCCAGACCTCCGGGTTACCATCGTCGCCTGTAAGAAAACAAAATCAGAGATGACTGTATTTATCGATGGGGTCATGTGAGCGACTAGCAATAACCTACCACAGATATTAGGGCACTCGGATGACTCCCCTATGAAGCTATAGTTAGTGGCTATACCCCAAGACCCACGATCTGCCGAGTGTTCGGTGCTCACAAGTCTCGTCGGTGCAGGTTCCCTGATAAAAGTCCCCCGTCTGCCATTCACACAACCTGTTCGACATGCAATAATATCCATCGCTGCAGCACCAGGTCACGTTTCCATCGTCGGAGCAGGCAACGTTGCTCGAGGCTAGATCTCCGTCAGAATCATAGCACGAGTCGGCGATGACAGAGGGGAGCGCTGCAAGGAGCAGCGCCCCGATAAGAGGTCGCACAAAGAGCAGCCCGCGCATTGAAATAAATCTTTAATATTATTATTTATTTATGATTCAGCCTTGTTGCAACCAAAGCGGGAGAAAAAGATCTCCAGGCCAGGTGTCAGGCAGAAGAACAGGGCAAACAAAAAGACAAGAGTTGAAGAGAGAAGGCACTCGAGAAGAGAGACATTTGGGGGCGGTTCCTGCTATCAGGATCAGGGTCTGCGTTAGTTATGAAATAATCACTGGCCTGAAGAAACCGGCTACTAATCGGCCGATGGTCAGGGAGGCTGAGAGCCAAGAGAAGGCTGTACTGGAGTGCACCATGTTCTGTATGGCGAACGAAACCCATGTCTGCGTGCTGGGCCCGCGTTCCAGCCTCCTAGTAGGGATTGATGTGTGGAGAGGGGGCCTCTCCGTACAGAGAGAGGGTCCTGCAGGCAAGAATAGAGGATCTTGTGTTATTCAAGTCATGGCAATCGCCCGAGTCGAATCTGGACTCCGTACATCCATCATCTGTACTTTCTAAAGCCCCCGAGCAATATAGCCTGATCAAACCGTTCACATCGTGCCTGGAACCAGAAACCGTCACCACCAACAAACACAGGAAATTTGAGGGGATCGTCGAATACGATGTCTAAGCCCAGCGGCCCAACCAAGGCGACAAACGGATCATCCTAGTGTGGAACACGGCAATTAGCGTTTCAAATCCGACCTGCCAAGATTTGCCAGATCAATCCCACCTCCAGAGATAACTGCGAGTCCCAGCGGTAGGGACTAAGAATAATCGAGTAATCCTTGTTGCCGTTCTATTTCCGGGGGTTCATCCAGAGGCGATCGGCTTGCTGTGCAGGAGGAACAGCCCACTCAGCCACTTTGGGTGCGTCCTCCGCATGGACGATCGTGATCATATGAGATGGCTGAGGACTCTTGGTCCCTTGCCATCAAAAGCAGGATAAGTCGGGGATGTTTCCATCTGAGAAAGTTACAGAGAACAGACCGTAAGAAGAAGGAGATATTGGGAAATGATCGAGTCATGTGAACCACCATGTGGATGATGACTAAGCCACTAATCCTACAGCAACAAAAACTCCAGGGAAACCACAGAGAAAGAAACCTGCCTGCTCACTACTACCTACTTCTCAGCCTCAAGGCTGGCTGGTGGAAGATCAAAGACGGCATTTGCTCTGTATAGAATGACTATTCCATTTGGTGTAGTGGGAACTAGATTCCCAAAGCTGGATGTTGTCAAAATAAGCGTTGGACACAAACCTTCCCTGACTCCTTGCTTTCTAGTCTGGATAGACGGGATATTCTATAAGATTGAGGCTGAAAGCTAACAGTTCGCTGCTCAATAGCTGATTTTGAACGCCCAGGTCCAGTGGTCTCCGTTGATCACATCGTCGCTCATATCCAGGACGAGACTGCCATTCGCCAACTTGTGGGAAGGCACCACCGTGCCGGCGGCGTCTCCCCCGATAACCGTCACGTTGTCGCCCTCGACCCACGGGACGGGGCTGTTGAGGGTGATGGTCGCGTTCGGTTGCGCCAGCGCAAGGATGTAGAAGGCGTCCTCCGTTTTGGTGAAGCGGATCGCGTCGCCCTCCTCTGGCGTGACGAACCAGTAGGTCGTGTTGTAGATCGCTTCGCCGTGGTCCTTGATCCATTTTCCAGCTTCACGCAGGTGGTTCTGCTCGACCTCGAGGATCGTGCCGTTGGCCATCGGCCCTACATCCAGCAGGAAATTGCCGTTCTTGCTCACAACGTTGACCAAGCTCGTCACAATCGTGCTGGCGTTCATGTAGCTCGACATCGGTGTCGCCCGGTTGTACCCGTAGCTGTACGGGTCCATGCCTAGGTTGGTCTCCCACTTGCGCACCTGCACGCCACCGTACGTCGCGTACTCGGGAGTGTCAAAGTCGCCCGGCAGGCCGCAGCGGGAGTTCATCACCACCTGGCGGTTCTCCTTTGCCGCAGCGTTGAACCATGCCGAGGCGACTTCTGTAGTCCGATTGGGGCCGCCAATGTCACACCACATAATCTCAGTGCCCATGTCGGCCAGGGTTTGCATCTCCGGTACGATGACATCGGTGATGTAGTCGTCCACGTCGACAAAGCCGGTGTACGGGAGAGTCTCGTTGTTGAAGGGATTGGTTGCGTTGCCTACAGAGAGCATTTGATTAGCATGTGTGATGAAATGAAACCCGAGGTAGAGGGTATGAATCTTGAAATACCTCCGGGCCAGTCGCCAAAGCCATACTTCTTGTACGCAGGACTAAACCATTCCGGAAGAGAAAAATATGCAGCCCGATGGAGTTGGGGCTGATACTTCTTAGCAGCGTGAAATAACTCCTGCACGAGTGTCAGTCAGACTGCTCAGAAGTACTCCCTATGGTCTATAATAATTCACCTCGAGCAGATTCCGGTACGGAAACTGGGCCACCGATGTTCTCTTGGTTACAGTGTCCGGGAGATCGAAAAGCGCATAGCCATCATGGTGCTTGCTGACCTGGACAAAGTAGTTGGCGCCTGCGTCTGCGAACAGGTCGACCCATTCCTTTGGATCCCATTTATCGGCCGTAAAATTCTGGATGAAATCATCGTAGACGACGTTAGGCCCGTACGTATGAAGATCATACCAGAACGTGCCAACGGACCCATCTGGGCCTTCGTTAAGGTCATACCAGTACCTGGTAACCACAAAGTCTGTCAGAAGAAAGATAGAAACGGTCAGTTCATCTTTTCGAAACTCACCATTCGGCGTACTCCTCCTTGGCACCCTTGTTCCCCCATCCCGGCACCGAGTAGATCCCCCAGTGGATGAAGATGCCGTACTTGGCGTTGTTATACCAATCCGGTGATTCGTGAGCATACACCGACTCGTATGTCGCTTCGTACTCATAAATCCCAAAGGTGGCGTTGAAGGTGTAACTCTCCGCCTCGATACCCTGTCCCGTAAACACGACCGTCGCGTTGCCAGATGTGCCTGCTGCTACCCCATCCTTGTTCACAACAGCAATCTCGATCACAGCCTGGTCACCAGGCGCCAGTCGCTTCAGGTTTCCGGCGGCGACGGTCTCCACGCCTTCTGACTGCACATGGACCTGCACCGACTGGTTCCGCAGGACAAACTCCGAGCCCACGTTGTTGATGGTCACCTCGAAGATCTGCGTCTTGTTGCTCCCTTCGACCCATTTCTGCGTCGAGCGCGCATACTGCACCTGCAGCTGGGAAACGGGTGTGGTGCTGGTAGTCTCCGGCATCGGCCATAACGACAGAGCAAAGATGTGCATCTTCGTATCCGTCGTGCCCGCGTCCACATCCGGCAGGGTCAACGAGACCAGCTCCTTCGACGAATCCACCCAGCACGTCGCCTGGAAGATGTTGGATCTGTTCCAGTTGACCGTCGTGTTGGTCAGATAGTATGGGAAGACCAAGTCCCCCCCCGCTGGGTAGGGCCAGGTCCACCACTCCGGCACGAGGAAGGCCGCCTCGGTCGTTGTGTTGTCGGCATAAGTGGCTAAGACGGTCGCCGATGCCATTTCATCCTCCGCAGAGGATAGCAGCTGGAAGCTGATATACTTGCCCTGGGTGATGGGGATCTCTTGCGCCTTCGCGAGGATGTTGTCGTACCCGGATGCGTTGTAGGTCGCAAATCCGTACGTGACGCCGCCATAGATGAAGCTCGAAGGAGGCATGGCTTCGGCAGGATAGGAGTCTACAACCCATTAATAATATACACAAGTGCAAGGTATAAGTTGATGGAGAGGATTCCGAGAAAACATACTGCCTGCCCCATCGTAGTCCGCATCATTCGGACCCATGCCAAAGGCGCGGTTGTTAAAGAAGGGGGTCAGATCTACGGGGACAGAAGCATTGCGGCTGGCCGGCGATTGGAATTCATTCTGGGGTTTGAAAATGACTGCCTGGGCAGTCAAGACAAGGACGCCCAGAATGAAGTGAGGGAGAAGCCTCCGGTGCATCTTGTTTGCAGAATATCAACCAATTGATTCAAGTCTTGTCGACATAGCTCTCCTCGAGATTCGTGCCGTCAATTATTTATGTACATATCTCCCGGCCAAAAGGTGCGGGGTCAACAGAGTCGCCTGAGGTTTTTCAGCGATCGCCCACGGTAACACTGGGTATGGAAGCCCGTCATGTCACTGTCTCATCGTCTGCGGAGATCTGATGATGTTTGTTTGCGGGGAAGCTTCGACTTTGTCATAACGCGGTTGAATGTATGAAATCACTATTCCCATTTCGCCTAATCGGCCGCTTCATCCCTCTCTAGTGGGAGGGGAGGATTCGTCCCAGACTCCATCTCGGACCATTCATCGTGTTATTATTGGAGACTAGGCTGACGGTCCTTGATAACCTTGAAGTTATCTATCGCAGCAGAAGTGGAATGACGCAAGCTCCGAAGAATGCGCCGTCGCTCTACCACCTTGGACAATCTTGCATTTCAGGTGTCATCCTGCATGCGACGCAACTATCAGCGGAATGAATATGGGGCCATTCGCAAAGATCCGGAACATTTCCGAGCCGAATCAAAAGCGAAATCAATAATGAGGATGGATATCAGTCACAAACTGAACGCAACGGTTGATCCGGTAAAGGTCCGGAACTTGTCTCTATTTTTGTTTCGACTTCGTAGGGACCTTCCTTCCATTGGCCTTGACCTCGGTCTCAAGCACATCAAGCGCTGCTGTATATCTTGACTTGAGGCCGGAGGCATTTTCCAGCTTCGGATTCAACCTCTCAATGCTGTTCAATCTCTTTATCTTTCCATCGGATCCTTTGCCAATTTCTTGCGAGAACCATCTGCCTTCCCGATGTGCGACAAGAGTGTAGGCCGAACCTTCTTTACCTGCACGTGCAGTACGTCCGACACGGTGAACATAGGTGGTGACACTGTTGGGAACGTCGTAGTTGACCACGTGGGTAAGGGATTGAAGGTCAAGACCACGAGAGGCTCGGTCAGTAGCGACAATGACAGAGATCTTTCCTTGCCGATAAGCTGTGAGAGTCTTGCGAGAGGCAGACGACGTGCTGGATTTGATAATAGTTCCAACTTTGTTCGACAGGGAAGGGTGTAGAAGAGAAATAAGGCGCGACAATCGGGACGCGGATTCGGAGGACTTGGTAAAGATCAAGACCGACGTGTGTGCCGGACCAGCCTTGTCTTGAGACTTAACAGGTACCTTTTCACTCTCGGATTCTGATTCGTCAGAAGATTCGTCAGAAGACTCATCTGAGGAGGATTCGGAATCAGAATCGGATGAGGATTCGGATGATGAGCTATCATCATCAGAAGATGAGTCTGTTTCTGAGCTTGAATCCGAGTCTGAATCCACAGAGCTCGAATCGTCCGAGCTTGAACCGCTAGAGCTCGTGCTTTCCGACTCGGAGGAAGATGACTCTGACACAGCACGTTTGGCCTTGCTATTGGGTTCCACTTTGACAAGGGACAGCAGTAACTGCAGCAGGTAGAGTGGTTTCTTGGATCCATCCCCAACAGAGACGGTGAATTCCTTCAGTGTCAGAGGGAGGGAGAACTGTCCATCTGAAGTAATCGGTAAGGGGACATCTCCTTCTTCCACCGTCGGGGCCTCTTCTCCGATGAGAACTAATTTGGGGTTTGCAAGGCGCAATGAGTTCAATTTTGTGACATCTCTAGTCATGGTAGCACTAAGAATCACCTTTCTCGGTTCTCGGGGTTTCAGAGGAAGTCGAAGGTCGGAGAGCAGGTTTCCAGTGAATCCAAAAGCTTCGGGGGATTTCCGCGAATCCAACGAATCCATAACAACGTCCACCCATTCTTGGAAACTTTCGTTGAGCAGGCGATCGGCTTCGTCAATGACCAGCCATTGCAGATGTTGGAGTGTGAATCCTTTCGTATAGCGTAGGTGATCGACTAGTCGACCGGGCGTGCAAATCAAGATATCAACGTTTGGCTCTGGCCTCGGAATATAGCCAGGCAGAGACTCATTGAGATCTGCAGCCTCGGAGATGTAATCTTGAAGGTTAAATTTCGTCCAATCATCACCACTAGGTTGATCCTCTTGACGCATCTGAAAGGCTTTAGGACTATAGACCTGATCCAGCCGCATCAAAAGCTGCTGCTCATCCTTAATTGCAACATTTCCAACTGCAGACCCAATCTGCAGTCTGGAACCAGCAGCACAGAGCTCACAGACCTCTCGGGCTTGCTTGACTAGTTCTCTGGTGGGAACCACAATAAGGCCCCTAAGCCTAGGAGCCGGAATGGGCTCCAGGGCAGAGACAAGTGGCAGTACATAGGATAGCGTCTTTCCCGAACCTGTAGCGGCAGATATGCAAAGATCCCCAGGGTGTCTCTCAGAGCCTTTCAACAATAACGGTATTACAGTCGACTGAACAGCGAAAGCTTCATTGTATCCGTGCTCTTTCAAAATTTGTAATAGTTTCGACTCAATTCCCAGGTCAGAAAATTTCTTCCGGTGCTCCGTCGACACTCGCAGCGGTTCCGCCAGCCAAGGAGGGACAGAGGAATAAGTTGGTTTCTCCAAGTTATCCGGAGCAGCTTCTGGCTGTGGAAGAGGCTCCAAGCCCTGTGCAATCACCGGCTCTGCTGTTATAACATCCGGTTTCTCGGGCTTGGCGTCTCCTTCAAGCTTCGCCGTCTCTGAGACTTTGAGGGATTTTTCGAATTTCGAAAAGATTCGGCGGTGCTTATCTTTGAACAGCTTTGCCTCCTCGTCCTTCTCGGTCACATCCTGGCTTTCTTTTGCAGAGTCAATCTCCTCAATTGGCTCACGATCCCCATCTCCAGCATTGTCTTTGGCGCTCTTAGACTTTTTAGGAGACTTCGTCTTATCTTTTGCCGATGAAACAGCACTCCTTTTCTGGGCCTTCTCCTCTTTATGGCTGGCATCGGTTTCGTCCTTAATACGTTTGGGTTTATCTTCGCTCGAGGTCTTGTGTTGCTTTTGCTTCTTGGTCGGTGTTGGTGTCGCAGCCGTGACAGCAGAACCATCGAGCTCTCTCTTCCTCTTGTGCGACTTTTTGCTACTCTTCGGCGAGGCGGACGAATCTGCCATTTTAGCAAGTCTCTCAGGTCGATCACCAGCCATATTCACGAAGCCAACGCGGTGCTGCACCTCCGGAAATGGGTTGCTGAGGAATTTCCAGAACGTTTGCGGGCGGAAACAAAATATTGCTGCCACGGATATTTTTCTGCCGGCACAAACCTGCCGCCTTCAAGCGCCCATCACCGCCACGGTCTGGCCAGGAGACCCAAGAACCACCCAGTTATCACGCCTGCAAGTTATTCTTCAAGCCTAGCAAGGTGAATATGTTTTCAGGGTGGATGGGTGTTCCCTGCGATGGAAACTATCAATGAGGACACATTTCTGAAACCGATTGGATGTGCTCGCCTTCAGAGCTGCCGCCATCATGCCGTACAACATTGCGTGTGTTTGGTCCCCTCCTTATTAGCTGAAGGGTTCTGGCTGACTTGAAGACAGTATGATCAGCGATTATTTCTTCCCTCAGCCGGGTTTGTCACGACGTTTTGGGTCTAGGATGGTCTTGTACTAAGCGCAGCAGGTGGGGTTGAGAGTCATATATACCAATTGTCAACAGTAGGAATCAGCGCCTTGACTCTGCCCGACCATATACGAAGTGCTTACCATCTGCAGAAACTGATAGACCGGGGTCACAAAGTGATTATCATTACTCATCAGTATGAAGGCCGTACCGGAGTAAGATATCTCACGAACGGGCTCAAGGTCTACCATGTGCCGTTCTTCGTCATCTACCGAGAAACGACGATGCCCACCGTCTTCTCCTTCTTCCCGATCTTCCGAAATATTGTGATTCGCGAACAGATTCAGATTGTCCATGGTCATGCAAGCTTGAGTAGTTTCTGCATTGAAGGGATACTTCACGCCCGGACGATGGGCCTGCGAACGGTGTTCACGGATCACTCCTTGTTCGGCTTCGCAGACGCCGCTTCTATCCTGACAAATAAACTCCTGAAATTTTGCCTGAGCGACGTTGACCACGTCATCTGCGTCAGCCATACATGGTAAGTGGTGGGAAAACGCGTCTTGTGCTGGTGTGTCCTGATGCTGATCCACAACAGCAAAGAGAATACTGTGCTTCGGGCATCTTTAGACCCCTTGATGGTCTCGGTCATTCCCAATGCAGTTGTTGCAGAAAATTTCCAACCTCTCTCGTACACTCCGCACTCAAACTACCGCGTTCCAGGAGTACCACCAGACCGGCGAGCAGTGCCCCCTCAAATCGGGCCCGACGATACAATCACAATTGTTGTTATCTCACGGCTGTTCTATAACAAAGGTACTGACCTTTTAATTGCGGCTATTCCACGGATCCTCGCATCCCACCGCAATGTCCGATTTGTTATTGCTGGTTCGGGCCCCAAAGCCATCGACTTAGAGCAGATGTTGGAAAGAAATGTTCTGCAAGACAAGGTTGAAATGCTGGGTTCCGTTCGCCATGAAGAAGTCCGTGACGTTATGGTCCGTGGGCAGATCTATCTGCACCCTAGCTTGACGGAGGCGTTTGGCACGGTCATCGTCGAAGCGGCCAGTTGTGGTCTGTACGTTGTATGTACTCGCGTGGGTGGCATTCCAGAAGTACTGCCTCAGCATATGACGACCTTCGCAAAGCCCGAGGAAGACGATATCGTCATTGCCACTGGCAAGGCAATTGCAGCTTTGCGGTCCAACAAAGTGCGAACAGATCGATTTCATGACCAAGTCAAGATGATGTACTCTTGGACAGATGTGGCAGAGCGCACTGAGCGCGTCTACAAGGGCATCTGTGGCGATATCAGTCAGGAGGAGTTTTACGGACGCTACTACGGCCAGGCCTGGAAAGCTAGTGAAGACCGAGTACGGAGCTTCGCGCTGATCGATCGACTCAAGCGCTACTACGGATGCGGTGTCTGGGCAGGGAAACTGTTTTGTTTATGCGTGGTTATCGACTACCTGATTTACGTTGTTTTGGAAATGTGGTTCCCCCGCGCGAAAATCGATATCGCGCGCAGCTGGCCTAAGAAGCTGCATTCATCAGGCGACAAACGGTTCAGTATTTCTTCTCGCGGCCATGACCGTCAAAACTCGGGCTCATCGCATCACTGAAATGAGGACTATCGTCTTGTCGATGTCACTGAACACTATCTATCTTTTTTTGCGCTATTTATACAACCATGATACCCATACTTATGCTAAGAATAATACAAGCCGATGAAACAAAATCGAGTGCCGGATGGGCAAACCCTCACTTTCTTTCATTTGATATGCGACTGGCCTCTCTTCGTGCCAGGTTCATACTTCCATTCGTGGGCCACCGTCTCCGCACTGGTAGAAAGCAGCTCCTCGGCCACTCCCTTGTTCCCATGTTGGCCACCCATTGCTTCCTCCCGCTCGATGCCGCGCTGGTCGGGCAGAGCACGCTCATACTTGTCCTCCCTGGTCGCGCCGACACCTTCAAGGCTGTGGCTCTGGTGCTTCCGCCCGTGTTGACCATCATGGCGGATCTCGGTGTTTGTCATACCGGATCCCGGGTGGCCTAGACCCCTGTGAACGTCCTGCGACGTGGCGCCGCGTAAAGTCAACCCGGCGGACGTAAAGACCTTCTCCTTCCCGTGGGCGCGGTCTGTGAGCGGGTTCAGCGCCTGGCTACCAGGGTCGCTGACCGGGTTGGGCTGGTACGAGCTGCTGGCTGGGGCAGTGCCAGGAGGGAAAGTTTCGGCACGGTATTCGGGCCTGTGGTCTGCCGGTGCGACTTTGCGGCCTGGCTGGTGCTGTTGGAAGTTGTTAGAAGAGACGTTGGAACATTCTAGATAAGGACTTCTCACGCCTTCCTGTTCCATAGGGGCGGTGGAATGGACCGAAGGCTTGAATTCGCCCTGGTTAGCGTGGGCAACAGCGTCGCTCATGATGAGGATAGAATTGGTGAGCTTTGGTCGGATTGAATTGAAAAAGTGGTCACTCGATGGAGTGCAAACGCTGCCTGCATCTCTTTGGAGAAGAGCCTCACTATCACCTTTGAGGCAGCACAGAGGCCAAAGTGACGTCAGGCTGATAGCAGTTGACTTCATAGCTATTTCATCTTCTGCCTGGTCAATTAGAACGTCCTCTGCAGATGAATCTTGGCATATTGATTCTTATTCTCCAGATGGACTTGAATAAGCTCGGTGTACTGTGCCGATATGAAGTGAAGGAGATATTCCTCAACCCACAGTCTAGAGAAGCTTATTACCTCGATATCTAGACATGAAGAGAATTAGTTGCCTTGAGTGCCTCTGAAATGACATGCATGAAATATATGTAGGAGACATGAAGTATACAAGTCCTCGCCGTTCTGTTTGGAAAAGGAATGGCACTCGGTCTAGTTTACGTAGAATATTACATCTCTGATATTCAACCGCCAATACTGACAATTGCAAGCTTAAAGCACAATATATAGGTCACCAAGACAAAAATCTAATAAGGTATCTAAATGGGGTATGAAAACACAAGACTCCCGAACGCCTGGAGAGAGAAAGTGGTAAAAGGGCATCCCAATATGCCCTTCTCTGGCTGCAGCCTCAACTGCCGCCGCGTGGGCATTCCGCATTCATTTCATTACTGGCGGCCTGCCCTCTTTGTTCCACTTGACGCGACTTCGCACCCACTCGACGGCTTCCTGGACACCCGAGCCGAGAAGAGCACTGACAGGAAGCACGCGACTATCACGGACGCCACCGCCCTTTTCGCCTTCAAAGACCCTGCGGACGAAGCCTTCCTTGATGCGCACCACCTCGACACAATCCTCGCGGTCCTGTTTATTCGCCAGGACAAGAATCGGCACCCCGGCGACATCAGCGCTCTGCAGGACCGACTCGAGCACCTGGCGACACTCGTCCAACCGGCCGAAATCGCTTGCCGCGTTGATTCCCGCCATCTGTTCCGAGAAGGACGGCGAGGGGCTGGTGGCCGGGTTGTTCCCTGACGGGCCCGAAGCGGAGCTCGGGCGCCTGCTGGCGGATGAGGGTAACCGCGTGATGTCCGGGTCCTGGCCGACATCTGTGCTGTCCACAACGAAGATGATGGCGTGGCAGCTGGCGTAGTAGCTTTGCCACAGGCCTCGCATGGAGATCTGCCCACCAACATCCCAGATCTTCAGGTACATGTCCGGCAAGGGGATAGTCGCGACATTCTGGCCGACGGTGGGCACCGTTTTGCCTGGGTTGGGCGCTGGAGCGCCATCGGGGCGGGGGAGATAAAACGCCTTGATCTGGGAGAGGAGGGTCGTCTTGCCGGCGTTGTCGAGCCCGAGCAGCAGCACGGAGTATTCTAGGTCACCACAGTCAGCGGGTGGGGGGTATTCACAAGACTTCGAATAATAGTGACTCTCTAGCAGACCTTCTTTGCTGGTCGCGTAGAGATAGAGCGACTTGGCGAGATGGTACATGGTTGCGATCGGAGAATACTCCGTCCACGGGCCAAAGCGGTGGTGGGACTTGTCCTGTCTGTCTCCTGAGGCCAGACTCCTGGAGTCCCTAGGCTAGACTCCAGCTCCTGGGGGGCCAGACCCTTGTAACTTGTTCCTCTTCGATTTGCCGCTTAGATGGCAAAGCTCAAATGTGCAATCATGATGGGAGATCCTGCCGGCCTAGCGAGAACATGGATGTCTCCCATCCGACGCGTTCCCCTCTCTCTAAGAGGCTCAACAGGTTCGAACTACGCGTCCAGGTGTCTCGATACGGAAGCTAGGGCTTAGGGCCAGCCCTGAGCCCTGACTTCCACTTTGGTCTAGAATACCCTAGTCCATATCCGGCCTAGCATTCCTACCCCTCTTCACCAGACACCTCAGGCACCAAGGCCACCCACGTCCCCTTGCCAAACCACCCATGTCCTCCCTCCTGTCTTGACCCTGCATCTGCAGAGAGAAGCCTGCGCTGGCGCCATTCAGGACCCAGCCTCAGCAGAAAGATCTTCACGTCCGGATGTCAACGGTACTTTACGCCCGCCACCTCGCTGGGTCCTGGAAAAGAAATCCAAGCTCACTAGTTGAAAAGGTCCCACTTTGTTTTGTCAGCAAGTCCTCCAGGAATCCCCAGATCGGGCATTCCCGCCTCAGCTTACAAGAGGGACCGGACCCTTCCCCTCCAGCCCGGCGATGATGTGTTCCATCTTTTTTCCAGGGCTTATCTGTCGCTGCTTGGAGTTCCCATGACCAGCTCGCTCTGATATCCGTTTTTTCCATATATGTCTGACGGAGAATGTGTCGCTGACGGGCCAGTCGGAGGACTTGGAACTGCCTTGGCTAATGGAGACTGACACCATCATCATCGGTATGTCGCCATTGATCAAGGACTCTCTTGGCCATTCCGTGCCAATAGGCGTGTACCAGAGTTGACGTGTTTTCTCTTGTGTTGCAGGGAACGGCCCGTCGGCCATGATCCTGTCCTACATCCTTCATGGTCATATCCCCTTGTATTCTCCGGATCCGCCACATCCAGATCCGTTGCTGCATGCCAAGCTGAAAGATGCCCCGGAGCTGCTGAATATCTGTGTCGATACTTTGACCCAGCATTTTGCTGCGTCTCGGCTGTCCTATTCAACCCAGGCGTTACCCGTCAACGTCTTGCTAGACACTCTTGTGCGGCCCAGCGCTGATATCGAGGAGACAGAAAGCACGAGCAATGTGCAGTGGCGGTTTATGCCTGAGAAGGCTGTGCCACATTTAGTTTTCGGGAATGCTCCGCAGCCTGGTGGCCAATGGACAGAGAATCCCATGCCTGCCAGCTGGGAGATCCAGACTCTGAGCTATGCCGCAATGCTGTCTTTGCCGGGTTACTCGTACGCAGAGCACTACCGCAAGGAAACGGGCAAGGATCTGCCTTTGTTCACTCGTCCCTCTAGGCGAGAGGTAGCGGAGTATCTTTGTGCCTATCCGGCTGCCGTTCACATTGACAAAGTGTTTCGCAACGGGGAAACGGTGGCTGATATCTCCAGGACAGCCAATGGCTTCTACATCCACTCCCATAATATTCACTGTAAGCGCTTGGTCCTGGCTTCCGGGATTTTCTCCGAGCTGGTCCAGCCTTCACCACTCATGATACCCCTGGCGCAAGCCCAACCCGATCCCCAAGTTCCCTTTCTCATCATCGGATCGGGCTTTTCGGCTGCAGACGTAATCATCTCTGCGCCAGATAACCAAAAAATCCTCCACATCTTCAAATGGAACCCCGATACTCGGCCATCTCCACTTCGAGGCTGCCATCAACAGGCATATCCCGAGTATGCCGGAGTGTATCGACTGATGAAGCGGGCTGCCATTGCTTCAGACCAATCCGCGAAGAAGCGACCCCGCACTCGACGAGCTTCATCCACACCTTTTCTTGAGAGCCGGTGTTGGGACCAAGTGTATGAGGGCCTTGCCAATGTCGAAATCGTTAGAGTGGACATGCGTGACGAAGGACAAGCCATGGTCACATTTCAACAGTCTGACGGGACGACCTTTACTCGGCTGGTTCGCGGGCTGGCGTACGCTGTCGGGCGTCGCGGCACGCTTGGTTATCTCAATGAGGAGCTCCGTACCGAAGTGCTAGGATGTCCGATTGAGGAGACCGGCGCCAACCCGCCCGTCTCCGGACAGACATTACGCAGCAAAGCGGTGGAAGGCCTCGAAGTGGCACCCTCGGTCTTCATCATGGGCAGTCTGACGGGCGACTCGCTGATCCGGTTCGCCTACGGAGGGTGTGTCTACACGGCCGGCAAGGTGATCCGTGCGTACACAGGCGAAGAGCATGACTGCGGTGATAGTAGAACCAGCAGCTCGTCCGGCAGCATATCCACACCATCCCGACCGGCAACGGCCACAGCCTTGGCTGTCATGAACGGCATGGATGGACACCACATCCGGCCAGAGATGTACGGAAGTGACGACGGCAAGAGCATGCAGGACAGGATGGCGGAGCCTGGGAAGCCTGGCTTTGTGGCCTGGTGGCACTCGCTGCTCCGCTTATGGAGATGAGTGCTCCCCTCTTTGGTTATCGAGAGCATATGCATATATAGAAAAGTAGATCTATGATAATTTTCGGGCGTTTGCTATTAGATCAGACCAGCGGTCTACAGAACCTGGGAAAATGCTATTATACAATCAAAATGAAACGTAGTTTTCGTTAAACTCGCTAATAAGACATGCAACAGTATAACTATTTAGGTTTTATACAAAGATGAGTTGAGCGATTATCCCATCAACTGCAGCTGGTCATCCGGAGGCCAGCGGACCTGGGCAAAGCTCAAACAGCGCTTGATACTTTGCAGATACTTGCGTGTACTCTCGTCGCTGAGAATATGGGCCTGGTGGTCTGCTGCATGGAGTTTTTCGCGCGCCGACCGTTCGTGAATACCCACCATGGTGACACCGATGGGCCATGCTCTAATAAAGATCAGTACGCTTATTTCAATTTATTTGATAAGAGTGAGAAGGAAGAATGAAAAGGAAGAAACGTACGCCTTTCCAATGCTGAGTCGTAGGTATGCATCGTTGGCGTCGACATAGCGCCGTAGCTGTGCCTTGTGCACGATCTCAACAACGGGCTTGAGGATGCCATCGGACAGCTCGCCCTTTTCGAGCTTACGGAAAAGAGGCTTCATGTTCTCGCGCGACTGGACCATGGCGGCATACGCCTGGCGGCCCTGGAAGCTCTCGCGAACGTCCAGGTCCCGCCGGTCGAGCATGGCCTTCCACTCGGCGAGGACCATGGAGAAATACGACGCCAGCTGGCGGTAGAGGAAGCGACGCGCCTCCTCGTCCTTGGGCAGGCCCGGGTTGACCTTCATCTCCTTCTCCGGCACCAGCTCCAGCGTGGTCGCGATCGGGCCCGCCGAGAGCTTCTGCTCTGGTGCCAGCAGCCGGCGATACCGTCGTAGCCGGCCGCGGTGTGTCTCCCCGAACAGGCGGGCGGGTTGGTTCATCTCCCGCAGTTTTTGCACCAGCTCTTCATCGTCCATGTCTGCCTCGCTGTCGTCCAGCGGGGTGCCTTCCTTCTCGCTGTCCTTCGAGGCATCTTTCGCAGGCAACTCTGGCAGACCGAGCCGTTTGCGCCGCTCGCGCTCCTCTGCTGCTTCCTCCTCTTCCCGGCGTCGGCGCGACTCCTCTGCCAGCCGGGTCTTCTTCTCCTCGCGCTCCCGCCGCCGTTCGTGCTCTTCATCCTCCCTCTTGCGTTTCTGGGCCTGTTTATCCTCGCGTTCGCGCTGCAGTCGCTCCTGCTCCTCGTTGTAGGTGGCCACGCGGGCTGCTTCGACCTCACCGCGGCGGAGATATTTCTTGTCGCTTGTCTGGGACGCAGGGGCGGGTTTGGCCTTGGAGATTTCCTTGGCCATCAAGGATGCGAAATCCATTTTGGCTGGTCAAATTAATCGATTTCTTTTTACTCCTGTTGTAACGTTGTAGGGTTTGGTTGGAAGTAGCCAGTAATCAGTCCAAATAAAAGTGAAGTCAAGTGAATGCGGCAGAACTTCGCCGCAAAGTTGGACTCACTACAACCTTCAATATAACCACCTCGGACCTTTCTACAACCCACTACTTCTTCCACAATAGCAATCTAATAATTTGGTTCTCCCGATAAAAGGATTTTTTCATCATAAAAAAGAAATGGCTTCACGAGACCCGCCGAAGCCGTCGATCGATCGCCAATCGACGACCCCCTTCCACCTCAAGCTCTTCTACCGCCAGCACGCCTTCCACCATCTCGCCGACTTCCCCGTGGCATCGGCCCCCTCGCGAGGAGGAGCACACATTGGGAGCAATGCTTCGTCGGGAATGCAGCTCCCTGCCCATCTGCAGATCTACACCTGGCAGTCGTGCACGCTGCGCGAGCTGTCGCAGCTGCTGACCTCTGCGCTACCGGGCCAACTGCCCAGCCCGCCCATCGGGACACGGCTGTGTTTCCGCCTGGTATACCCGGACACGCGTGGTGCGGCGGCCATGGGACCCGACGCGCGTGGTCGGTACCTGAGCAAGGATATGGGGAGTGTGATTGTCGGGGACCGCGAGGGGAAACAGCATGACGGCAACGAGAAGAACAGCGACGGGTCCGCTAGGACATACAGGTTACAGGGGGATGATGCGGACAAGATGCTGCAGGATATGCGGTTCGTGATTGGCGACTTTGTCGACTGTGCGATCCTGCCGCCGCTGGAAGACGGATCGATCGCACCGGCGATTGTCTCTGGCCGGGGGGTCGGCGGGGCGCCTATCGGGGGTGGCATGAGAGCCTTCCGTGAGAACGGATTCGGAAGGGGGGGCCGCGGAGGAGGAGGCAGAATGGGAGAACGAGCTGGCGGCGGAGGTATTCCCAGCGGGGATTGGAGACGGGGGGAAAGATTACCGGATACCAGGGGACGGGGAGGTGGTGGAACTGGAGGGGGGAGAAGGGGATGGGCGCCATATTGAGAAAGCTACGGACTTTTCTTTTTCGATTTGTCCGTGGAGAACCGGTGTTGACAGATACCCGGTGAAGCCAGTCCTGCTTCATCTGACTTTTATCTCGGGATGCAAAAGACACTTTCAATTGAAAAATTGAAGAAAAAAAATATGATCATAGGTATATCTCGAATAGTACACGAGTGGATCAGCGAGTCCAGTACCGCTGAAGAGGCAATGTCTTTTTCCCACATTTGCAGGCATCCTTATCAATCACCAGGCCACCCACCCTTCCATCCTACCACTCGGCAATAGTGTCTCCTTTCCTCTTTCCACGCCATTCGTACTTGCCCTGCCCATCCGTTAGCCAACTGCACCAGTCCTCCAGGTACCAGGGTTCAGTCGAGGTAATGCGTACATCAGTCTTGTAGGCAAGGTAGCCCAGCGCTCCGGGGATCAAAGCCATGTAGATGAAGGAGATCCAGGCATGGCGCGGCGTCCAGCGGAAGTACTTGTAGCGATTCGCATTGAGTTCTGCAAAAAAAGAGTCCAAGGGTCAGCTAATCAGACGTCGTGCGTTCGTAATTCACGTTGCCATTCTCGTACCGTAGTATTTCTGCAGGGCCGGGTCAAGGACCAGAGCTATTTAATCGTCAGCTATCACGGCTGCAGCCCTTCATCGCAATTGGCTCTACTTACACTTGCTAGGACCGGCCATGGTTGCGTGCTCTCTCGACTTGCTTGCGGTGGAGTTGGAAGTCGTCGTCTCGATCGGGGTGAGAAGTGTGTCATGTGATATTGTCATGTGATGTTAATCACGTGTGGTTAGTCATCGCTTACTAAGCCCATCGCTCTTCTGCGGAGTGAAGAAGGATCATTCCTGCAGGTACTCCGTACCCAGTATAACAAACATAATACAGGGGATAGAAGACACTGATACCAGAAATGAAGAGAACAGGAGACCCTCGGGTTCCTTACAAATGATGACTACAATTGCATATGCCCATGTTGTACGGAGCACTGCCTCGGTTGCTTAACTAATTTGTCTTAAATCCAGTGGGTCGATGACCTCAGACGAGAAATAATACTAATGACGAGGCATAAAACCCGAATGATTCTCTTATCATAACTTCCTACTTATTCTTCTAGCAGAGCACCACCATGGCGAATAAAGGCGCAAAAATCACTCTCTACTGGTGTGTATAAGGAATCGATTTCAACCGATTTTCAAAAACAATCGCTAATTGCCAGGCTGGAACAATCCCGCTCCCAGCGCATCCTCTGGCTACTCGAGGAGCTGGGCCTCGAGTACGACCTCCAGACCTTCAAGCGGGGGCCCAATGGGCTCGCCCCCGCGGAGCTCAAGCAGATCCATCCCCTCGGCAAGTCGCCCGTCATCCGCGTCGAGCCCGAGGGTACAGGTACGGGTACAGCGCAGCCCCTGGTGCTAGCCGAGTCCGGTGCAATCGTCGAGTACCTCCTCGACCACTTCCTCACGGAGGAAACGGCGCACCTGCTTCCCAAGAAATGGGTTGATGGTCGCGAGGGCCAGGTCGGCGGCGAGACCGAGGCGTGGACGCGGTATCGGTACTTCCTGCATTATAACGAGGGGACCTTGATGACTTTCCTTATCATCCAGTTGGTCTTGAACAGTAAGTAGTCGAAGGAGTCTAGAATCATTATTTTTGTTGTTGTTGTTGTTCTAACGTACAGAAATCAAATCGAATTCCCCCTTTTTCATTAAACCCATCGCCAATGGGATCGTCTCCAGCGTCGAATCCTCCTACCTCCGCCCCAACTACGACGCAAACTTTGCCTTCCTCGAGGACCAGCTCGCCACCGCGCCAGAGGGTGGCCCTTACCTGTGCGGCGCACAGCTGACCGCCGCGGATATCCTCATGAGCCTGCCGATTCAGGCGGCGCTGCTGCGCGTGCTCGACAGCGAAAAGTACCCGCGTCTGGTGGCGTATGCCGAGCGCCTGCGCGGTCATGAGGCGTACCAGCGGGCTATCAAGAAGATTGAGGAGGTCGAGGGTGTGTTCAAAGAGGTGGGCGAGAACTAATTCTGATAATACATATCTATATGTATATATATAGTCATGCACCATGAAGATAGATTACTTGGTAAACTATAATGAAATGTGGTATATTGAGTTGCTTCGAACTAAACCGTGAAAATGCCTCATAACTGACAGTCTAAAAAAAAAAGTCTTCGGTCTATATACCGACAAAGAAGACAAGAAGAAAGAAAGGGTATCTAATTACGTCCAACAGACAAAGTTATGTATGTCCCGAATCCAAGCGAATGACACTAAACCCCTGCGTCTGCATCTCGGCAACATCAAGCAGCCCGCGCCCGTCAAACACCATCCGCGGCTCTTTCATACAGTATGCGATGCGCGTCCACTCGACAGGCTCCGTTGCCACGGGGCGGTTCGACTGCGCCCGACACTCGGCGCATTCGGCACCACACGGCGCCTGCGGCGTTAAGTGATACGTGATCCCGCGGGACGACACATAGGTTTCTTCATAGAGAGCGACCGCGTCCTCGCTTGGGGAGGCGATCTGTGTGGGAACCGGCTCGGGCTCTTTCTTCGGGAAGGTCTTGTTCTGGGAGCTCTTGAACTGATCCGAGTCGGTCAGGAGGAGGACGGCATCGGCTTGGGAGCAGGCGGAGTAGACGTCCGGGTGGACCTTGACGGAGCACATGCGCGGCAGCAAGGCGTTGTCAACACCGCAGATAGGCTCCAGTTCGCGGAGAATATCCTCCTCGCGGCAGAAAGGGTCGAAGATGGCCAGCTCCGCGGGGCGCTCCTCGAGCAGGGAGCGGATGACATCGACCGCGAGCGACTCCCGGGTGTCGCCCGTGTTCTTCTTGAAAGCAAACCCCAGCACAGCCAGCTTGCGGCCGACGAGGTTGCCGTTGAAGCGATCGATGACCTTGCGGGAGAAGCGGTCGCGCTGGTAGACGTTCATTGAGTTCACCTGGCGCCAGTAGTGGGCGACCTCCTCGAGGCCCAGCGACTCGGCCAGGTAGGCTAGGCTAGAGATATCCTTGCGAAAGCACGAGCCTCCGAAACCCAGGCCTGACTTGAGGAATTTGGGCCCGATGCGCGCGTCACGCCCGATGGCGGCGGAGATCTGGTCGACGTCGGCGCCCGTGCGCTCGCAGATGGCGCTGATAGAATTGATGCTGCTGATGCGCTGGGCCAGCATGGCGTTGGCGACCAGCTTCGCCAGCTCGGACGACGAGGTGTTGATCTCCAGAATGCGCGAAACAGGCACCCACGAGGTGTACAGGTTGGCGAGCATACGCGCGGCGCGGCGACCGGCAGGGGTGCCAGACGACCCGATCAGCACGCGATCCGGATGGGTGAGGTTCTCGACAGCGGAGCCCTCGGATAAAAACTCGGGGTTTGACAGAACTTCAAAGGGGACGCCCGGGCGGACGGTCGCCAGCTACAAAAACAATTTGTCAGTGATGATTATTCTTATTATAGAACCAAAACCCTGGAATCTGCAGGCTTACTATTTGGCGGACCCGCTGGGCGGTCCCACACGGCACGGTGCTCTTCTCCACAATAATGGCGCCTGGTTTTGCGTGCCTGGCGATCTCCTGGACAGCAGCATCGGTAGCCGTCATATTGGTCGCACGTCCAGCGCCGACGCCAAAGGTCTTGGTTGGGGTGTTGACGGCGAGAAAGACGATATCTGCCTGGGAGATGCTCCGGACGGAGTCCGTGGTGAAGACGAGATTCCCCCCCCGTTTGACGGCGGCAGGGATGGCATCGACACTCCGAATCTCTGCCCCGTCCCGGGCAACTCGAACAATACGATCCAGATCCGGCTCGTGAACCGGCAGATGTGGCGACTGCCACCGTCCGATGCGATTCGAGTCGCGATCTAGCACCTCGACGGTAATCGACGGGTTGTACAGCGCGAGTACAGCCGCCGTAGGGCCACCTAGACGGTCAACTCATCTGTTCGACACTCTCTTATCCGGGGGGGTGCTCTGTAAGGAAAGACCCCCCCCCCTTTTTTTTTGTGTTCACCTACCAACATATCCCGCACCAACGACACACACGTTCTTCACCGTGCCTGCACTGTGAAACGACCCATTCTCACCCTCCCGCGCGTTCAGACACTGCGACAACGAGAGAGCCAAATCGTCAATTCCCGAAGGACCAAACAGGGGGCTGGACGAGGGCGTTGTCGGGCCTGTGGAAGCGTCATAGGAGCTCTCGTCCGAGGTACCGGGCGACGCCAGAGGGTCCATGGCTGTGTGTGCTGCTAGTAGTAGAGACTCTAGACTTGACTCTGTCTTCTCTCTTCGCAGTCTTGCTCCTCCACTCACTTGCTCATTGCTCAGGAAGAGCAGCAGGAAGGGGGCAGAAGAAGAACTCGCGGAGGGATGACTCGTTATAGGGAGCCCGGAGCCGGCGCTCTTGCCACGGGGGGGGGAAGGGGGGGCTGCACGCCTCAGCGTCTGCAGACCGCGCACGGGGGGTTTTGCTCAGTGTCGGAGGGAGGGTGGCATTGCGGATTGCCCCAAGAGCGGACAGTGAAAGGGCAAAGGGCCAAATGACCCTCGCGCCTCGTCGGGTTGAGCTGCGTGTGGGAGCTGGAGCTGGCAAGTGTCCGTGGCGGATCGACGCACTGGGAGGGGGGGAGGTGTTTAATTGGACGATAAGGGGAGGGCGCTAGGCCGTTGTTGGGTTCGCGCAATGCTAATTTGATGTCAATCCCGTGCCATTTCGGACACTAGACCAGATGAGGACTAGTGGCTTGCTGGGAGGGCCCTCAGCCCGCAGAGAGCGCACGTGCCTAACCTTGTTGGTGATAAGAATAGGCTGTATTATGGTAATTCCATAACGGTACGGTACTATATACCTAGGTAGTAGGTACATGCCTAGGGACGCCTAGGTAGCATACCTAGATCTATAAGAAAGGTACTCATATTGAAGGAGGATATCGTATGGGTCGAGGTGATAGACTAGTAGAGTATTGTCACAAGGAATGGCTTCCAAGGGATATCTAGATACCTAGGTATACTTTATATAGTACCTGTAGGTTAGAATGAGTGCTGATAGTACCTAGGTAGGTAAGTCGGTGTAAATACCAGTGGATACATACTGCATAACGCCTCCATTACCAGGTATCTATGCCTCAGGCCTCTACTATCCTGAGCTCTTTCTCTCTCCAAAGTCCTCACCGTCTCTTGACACCTTCATTGCAGCTTCGAGTCACGGCCTCAGCATGAAAAACACATCAAGAGACGTCTTTCCGCCTCAGCTCAAGGGCAAGCGCGTGCTGCTGGCCACCGAGTCCTTCGGCCCTGTCAACGGAGTCAGTCGCACGACGCTGAGTCTGGTTGAGTATTTGCGCGAGAACGGGGTCGAGCTGGCTGTCGTGGCGCCGAAATATGAGGGCAGCCAGGCGAGTCTACAGGCTCAGACAAGGAAGCAGAATTACCAGAGCAATGAACTCCGTCTCTCTGGCTATCCGCTCCCCTACAACCCAGACCTAACGGTCGTGTATCCCTTCCGTCTCGACGAGGTCTACCGCCAGACCTTCCAGCCGGACATTGTCTACCTTGCCAGTCCGGCCTCGGTGGGTTTCCAGCTGCTGCTGCAGATCCGGCAGCTGCTGCGCCCGCCCGTCGTGCTGCTCAACTTCCAGACCGACCTTGCGGCCTACAGTGAGATCCTGCTACCGCGGCCCTTGGCGCTGGGTGCCGTCTGGCTGCTCGCCAGCGTGCAGGGCTGGCTCTTCCGTCACAAGGCCGTCCACACCGTCTTTTACCCCTCCTCAGGCATCTTTTCCTACCTCGAACAGGCGGGCGCCCCCGTCGACCGGCTCGTCAAGCTCGGCCGGGGCGTCGACACGCAACTCTTCCACCCGAGCCGGCGCGATGAGGCGTACCGGCGCCAAATCGCGCCTAACGGCGAGATAATTCTCGTCTGCGTGTGCCGCATCGCCCCGGAAAAGGGGTTTGAGTTTCTCGCCCAAGTCGCCGCTCGTCTCGTGCAAGTCTCCCTCCCCTTCAAGATGCTCATTGTAGGCGGCAACCGCAACCCGGCCGTGGAGGCACAGGTGCGCCGCCTCTTCGATTCGGTCCGCGACCACGTCGTCTTCACGGGCTTCCAGATGGGAATGGATCTTGCCCGTGCGTATGCCTGCGGCGATCTCTTCCTGCACTGCTCCATCACCGAGACATTCGGGCTCGTCGTGCTGGAAGCCATGGCGAGCGGACTGCCTGTCATTGCCCGTGACCAGGGCGGGCCCTCGGATATCGTCCAGGACCAGCGAACGGGCTACCTGGTCCCGCCCTCCGACCTCGACACGTTCGTCGAGCTGGTGCAGCGGGTTTCATGCGACGAGAACCTGCGCACCAACCTGGCGGCCGCGGCAAGACAGTACGCCGACGAAACCACCTGGGAGAAGATCAATCGGCGGGTCGCGTGGCGAATCGCAGATGCCTTTGACGAGCACACGCGCCGCCAGACCACCCGCCGGCCCATTTTGGACATTGTGGGCAAGGGGTATCGACTTATCGAGCGCCTGCGCCTGCGCGTGGCCGTGCTCTTCATCTGGTTCATGTGGATGATTTCCGTCGTGCCCTTGATTGTCCACGGCAGCAAGATTGTCCCGCGGGCGCTGCAGATGATCCGGGGGGTTTCTACGAGTAAATAGAAAGTTCATGACTAACGCAGCAATGAATAAATGTATTATGTCTGTATATCTATGTTATATTCTGACCGGCTCCGTATTCCTCTTAACAAGAACATGACCCTCTCTGACTAGTGAATTGCGACAACTCCTGCCCTGCATGAAATCCAACAGGTTCGAAGTCGTCACGCCCGCGATCTCCTGAAGAGCCTCGTGCGTGAAGAAAGCCTGGTGCCCACAGACCAGCACGTTCGGAAAGGTGACCAGGCGCATCAGCTCGTCGTCATGGATGATCTCGCCCGAGTAATCGTTGTAGAACAAGTCGCCCTCGGCCTCGTAGACGTCCAGCGCGAGGCCGCCGAGCGTTTTCCCCTTCAACGCCGCAATGGCCGCAGATGTCTTGACAAGCCCTCCCCGCGAGGTATTCACCAGCAACGCGCCCCGTTTCAGCCTCCCCAGGGTGTTTTCGTTGATGAGATGTCGTGTCTCCTCCGTCAACGGACAGTGCAGGCTGACCACGTCGCTATTCTGGAGGAGCTCGTCTAGGGTAACGAATCTTCCTCCCAAGGTAGTAGTAAATGGATTATTACTATTGGTATCGTCTTTAGAGGCAAAGGAATCATATGCAAGCAGGTGGCATCCAAACCCGGCCATGATCTTCGCAAAGGCAAGTCCGATCCTACCCACGCCGACGATCCCGACGGTCTTCCCGTGCAGTGTGTAGCCGAGCAATCCCTCGAGGTTAAAATTTCCCTCTCGCACGCGGTTGAAAGCCCGGTGCGTCTGCCTGTTGAGTGTCTGGATGAGCGAGACGGCGAACTCGGCCACGGCTTCGGGCGAGTAGGCGGGTACGTTGGCGACGAAGAAGCCCAGTTCTTCGGCGGCGAGGAGGTCCACGTTGTTGAACCCCGCGCAGCGGAGGAGAATCGCTTTCACGCCGTTGGCGGATAATGCGGCGAGGATGCTTCGGTCGAGAACATCGTTCACGAACACGCACACGGCGTCGGTGTCGGTCGTTAACGAGACGGTGTCGGATGACAGGGCGAAGGAGTGGAAGGAGACCTGCACTTGGTGGGGGGTAAACGAGGAGGAGAGGTATTCCCTGTCGTAGGATTTGGCGCTGAACACGGCTAGTCTCATGTTGGATGAAGGTAGAATGAGAGGAGTGAGAAGAGAGAAGAGAGAAGAGAGAAGTCTTGTCGTCGTTTTCGTCGTTGCGGTGATGGATGATGTCATGACAAAAGAAAGCATCAAGCTTAAGCTATGCCACATAGTAATAACTACTTAAGGCAGTCATCATTCGATGATTAATATTTATGTAGTTACAATTATATCTATTCTTAACTCCTCATTGCTCTTCTATACCCTGACTGTACTCAAATCCATGTGTCGATATCCCAAGAGAAGTTGCCATCCCAGAGCTGCGCCGAGTCAGAAAGGAAAGCAAGGTTGTTTTCATTCCCCTCGCCAGTACTACATCTAGAACCAACCGACTTAATTGCCTCAATAAATGCAGGCGGTGGCCAGCGCTGGGGTCCCCCGTTCCACACCCGCACTGCAAGATTGTTGACCGTCCGGGGGAGCGCGCTGTGCTGCTGAGGCTGCAAGTACTCCGGGTGATGATCGTACAGTTGCTCGATATGCTGCCATGCAGACTCTTCACACGGGCCCCAGACGGCGACGTCGGCGCCGGGGTCCTTCTTTGTCGAGAGCCGGAGCCATTCGAGCAGGCCGATGGCCGCACCCCAGGCGAACTGCGTGCGCGTGTACCAGCCGAACCTCTGCGTGGCGCGATTGGAAAGAACCAGGTGGTCGTATTCTAGCATCCTCACTCCAAACGCATACGTCTGCTCTAGATTCTCCGCGCGGTGGTCATTAGATGCTTGTTGCCGCTGCTGCTGCTGCTGGTCTGAGCGGAACATGGCTGCAATCCGCTGGAGTTTAGCCACCGTCGCACGCGCCGTCACGTTCAGCAAGGCATGTAGGGGCACCACCGGGTCGCAGAATCGCAGGAAGCGTTCCTCGAGCCGGTTTTCAAAGTCGGCTATGCGGTCTCCCAGCAGGGCGATCTGTGCGCCGCGGCGAGGCGGTGCTCCTCCCAGTGGCAGGCTACGGTTCTCCGCCAGTCGCAGGAACCGCACCGTCTCGCAGCGGAAGAGAACGAAGCTCATCTCTGTCAGGCCGCTCCGAGACTCGGGAAAGTCCTCCCCCGTCATACCGAGGTGTAAGGAGTCGTCGTCGACGTTCAGCGGCACCTGCGTATCCCACGGCTGCGAGAGGATCGAGCTGCCTGCGCCCGCGCCCGCCACCTCTGTCGCCCGCACGTCCAAACTGACGAGGTACCACCAGAGTCGGCGACGCATCTCCGTCTCAAACAGCGAGAGACCCAGTCGGGTGCCGTCTCGATGTAGACCTAGTGTCTGCGCGCGCCGAATAGCGACGCCAAGCAGTGACCAGAAGGCCGAGGATTCAGTGCATGTCTGCAGTGCTGTCTGTAAAAGCGAGAGAGAGAGAGTTAGAATAATAAAAGTAAAGAGTGGTTCGGATACAGGTGAACGAACCAAAAAAAGAACAAATGCCTGGAGGACCATCAGCTCCAGCGACTGCATAAAAGACGCCTCGAGCAAGGCCCGTTTAGCTGCTGCCATCATCTCATCCAACACTGCTCCCCTCTCCCTGTGGAAAAGAGCCGCACATTCATCCTCGGCCATCGACATCACCGCACAGGCGTAGATAGAGTAGAACAGGGCGTCTCGGGCAGGTCGCACGGGGGTGTCGCCTGCGAGCACTTCCTCCAGCAGAGATGACCCCGTCGGGACGTGAATTATCTTGATCAGGGGATTGACATTCTCGCAGAAAACAGTCCATAGCGTCTTCGCCATGGAGGCATCTATAGATATGGCGGTGGGCACAGGGGAGCTGCCCAAGAGCAGCTGCGAGGGCAGATCTTCTCCTGTTTGACTTCGATTGTATCCAGCCTGTTTATTAGCATGAAACAAGAAATAAAATTGATAGATAAATGAACGGTATAACCTTCTGACCAAACTCCAGGAGTAGATTATTCTCGTAGTACTTCTTTCCGCTCTCTTCCTCCACCAGACCCCCAGATTCATTCTCTCCATCTCCATCTCGGCCTTGGTCATTGGGATCGTCAATGCCACGGGTACCAGTTATCGAATCTGAGTCGATATTCACCCCTGCTTCCCGCAGGAGCTCCTCGTACCGTCTCAGTTTAGTCGAGAGGGCGTCCTCTCTGCGCTGCCTCGGCGGCACAACGCGATACACGCATTCAAGACCCGAGCGGGCACAGGTGCGACAGGGTTCATGTCTGTCGCATCTGACTTTTCTAGAAGCGCAGCGGATGCAGGCGTTGGGTTGCTGCATAGAGATGGTGGAAGAGATGAAGTCGCTGATTGACGCTGGAGACGGAGATTCGAGGCTTGGCGGGGTCTAGTATGATTCATTGTATAAGATCTCTTTCATTATTTCTTCATAATATTATATATATATAATGTATTTGATTAATATCTTAATGATATCTTAGTATATTTCATTTGATATTTAACCGTCTCTATCTTATATTATATGCCAAGGTATAGAGCATCCTTTATACTAACACTAATTAAAGCTCCTATTGACAGTAGATTAATAATTAATACCAAGTCTAGGATTCTGTTCTGAATATAAGTATTAAGAATAGATATAAGGTTCTCTTGATGATGTTATCATGAGGTATACAAGTGCTTGATTCAAGATATTTCCAACTTCGATAACTATATCGAAAACTTGAATATCAAGTAAATGATATCATATGCCTGTCGTTCCATGATATAAATCCAGTAAAATCTTATAGATATTTCCAGGATTAAACGCATCTAACGAAAATGTCGAATGACCAATTCAAGCTACAGAATATATTCAACGTCCATGGCAGAGGTATCTCTCATATCTACTATAATGCCAATAATAACAACAATACTGACATGAATCAGTTGCATTGGTCACTGGAGGAGGCTCCGGGATCGGTCTGATGGCAACTCAAGCCCTGGCAGTCAACGGAGCAAAGGTGTACATTACCGGACGAAGTGAAGAGAAACTCGCGCGAGTAGTGGAAAGGTACAAGCAGGATGATGATCACAACAATCCTATTCCCGGAGAAATTATCGCCACCCCAGCCGATATAACCAGCAAACAATCCATCTCCAAGCTGGTGGAGGAGATCTCCCGCCGTGAAGAGAAACTGGACATCCTCATCAACAACGCTGGGGTGAGTTCTACCCACCATGCGACTGCCGAGCTGGAAGATCCAGAAGCTCTCCGGCAAGAGCTGTTCCACGGGGAAGCCAGTGGTTTTGAGAACTGGGAATCCGCATACCGAACAAACGTGTATCAATGTTTCCTTACCACGACGGCACTGCTGCCTTTATTATCCAGGGGCAGCGAGGGAAGCACAGGATGGAGCAGTACGGTGATCAACATTACTTCCATCTCGGGGATCATCAAGACAGCGCAGCACCATTTCGCATATAATGCAAGTAAAGCGGCTGCCATCCATCTGACACGTATGCTGGCTCATGAACTGGTCTCGTCCGGGTTGAAATTACGCGTCAATAATATCGCCCCGGGGGTGTTTCCGTCGGAGATGACCACGGGAGAAAGCGACGAGGCTCAGAAGAGTCACATCCCTAAAGAGAAGTTTGAGGGAAAGGTCCCTGCTGGAAGACCGGGGAAGGACGAGGATATGGCCAGTGCAGTGTTGTTCGCTGCTACCAATCAGTATTTGAATGGGCAGACTATCGTGGTTGATGGGGGGTATGTTTTGTCGACTGGGACTGTTTAGTTGAGTCAGTTGAAAAAATAAATGAACAGTAATGTAGTTAATATGTTCTGCACTGATGGTATCATCATATCTCAATATAATTAGCTTGGGTTAGGTTGACCTGTTAGAGGTGAGAGGTGAATCAAGAGTCCTGGCACAGCTGAGACTCGTTCATTGTTAGTCTCATTCACAAACGTTGATGACCGATAAGATGTAGGAATTGGATGAAATATTGCTGGCTACCGAGTATAAAATGAAAAGGGAGAGCTTTTCTTCAATCTGTAGAAAGGTTCACTTACGTATCCATCCATGTTCTTCAAGTTTAGGACCGCAGCTGAGCGGCTGGACATATGTGGCTTTGTGGCAGGCGTATAGATTCATGAAACAGAGATGCGGTTCCAAAGCCCAGCCTGTAGATACCGGCTCACGTCCGTCGATCCGTCGGCTGAAAGCTGCCTAGATTCTGGGCCACATTTAATTGTGTCCCAGTCCCTCATCTTCTTTTCGATGTACTCGCCCATGCCGGACGCGTGAAGGATCTCCGCTAGACGAAAGTGACAGTCCAGAAGGGCTGCGCTTGGTCTAGGGATGGCCCCTGCATCGTCGGCCTTGGTGAAAGTCACTGTACGACTTTCCGGTAAAGATTGGTGCAAATAAGTGCTGAATCGCGGATAAGTCTTCAAACGATAGGTGTGGGGGGTTTCCTATTATTACATCATTATTAGAAACTGCCAAATCCATCCAGACTAGGTACGATCTTGGTTGAGACTCACCGTGGGCTGGAAGGCCATCCGAAACTTCCCAAATTGAAGGTGAAGGGGGCCTAGCAGTGTGAGACCATTCGCCGGATCATTAATGTTTTCAGGTCTCATTCCAGCCCGTCGCACCCCCGGGAAACAGCGGGAAAGAACCTCCCACTTTGGGCCAGAATCGACTGGCAGAGTCTAGGGCTGTATCAGTAGATTGGCATGAATAGGAAACATAAAGTACTACTCTACCTTACCCTCGCAGGCGCCAAAAGAATACGGGATTATATGAGCGGCCTCAAGGTCTCCCGAAATCATAGTAGCTGGGGAGCCGATTTTCACCCAATGTTCTGTCTCAACAAAGTTTGTAATTACGCAACACTGACGATCCCTTTGCAGACAGGCTTCACGAAAGGAGGCGTCTCTCAGCTGCGACTCATCGGGGAGGGTCCCGGCAACAATATCAGCATTTATTTGGCGTTGGGTACGAGGGGAGGTAGTTAGCGAGGGAGTGCGGCTATCTGCCTTCACTATGAGTAGGTCAGTAGTGATTTCTTTTTATCAAGCAGAGGCTGTTCATGGAACTTGCTTGGCTGTAGTAAACCTGTCAGCAGGTTGTGGTATACCTGCCAAAGAATAGCGTCGGTCTGAGAATTGACAATATCGCTAGCTATCGACTCACACCCGTCATTAGGGAGCATCTCAAGGAACGACCGAAGACAGTCCTGCAACTTTTCCTCGTTCTGGCGGTGGGTCCGTTGGTACTGATTGATTCTCTCTTCAGCCCTTCGCTTGAGTTCAGACCGAGGCTCAGGGCCTATCTGCGAGGATATTACGGAAATGCCGCTGACGGCAGACATCTGCGGGCTGGGTGGCTGGGCAGCTGGAAGATGCAGAGGCAGGGAGTGCTCGCTGGAGGTGCTCGGGGGTTCTCCCATCAGACGACGCGACCTACGACTGGGCTGGGACGGGCTCGTTGGAGAGTCGCTGGCCCTTCTCTTCCCCTTGCGGTCGGCCATTGCAAATGATGACTTTGAGAGATTCTGTGAATTCCTAGGAGGTGGGAAGGAAAGCCTGGCAAGAGAGTGAGTCTCTCTGACTGTCAGTCGTCTCATGGAGCGTCTCACCGCCAATCTTTTCTGCCGGTATATATGGTCACGTGGAGATAACACTTCTGACGTCAGAATGAATCCTCTCCTTCTTCTTCATTACTCCGTACTCTGGACCTCGCCTGTGAATAGAAACAGGGCATGAAGGATAGCCACTACCTACGTATTACGGTCTCACCGGTAATCCAAGGGGAGCATTCTTGTGGCGTCACCGCTTGCTGTTTCCCGCAAGTAGCTGACTCTACTAGAATGAAGTTCACGAGGACACAGCCAATATGTGATCGAGTGTCTATAGAACATACAGCATGCGGTGTGGATTGTGTTCGCCCCCGCCTTGCATGTTGAAACGGTGCATACGCGCCTCGGCTGACCGACTATTTAACCCTGCCGCGTGCTGCAATATATCTGGCCCCGTCGTCTGCGGGGAGATCCTTGCAAGATGGTACTACATCAGAGTGCTCCGTATGTAGTATCGTCATTATTAAGGCATCGCCTGCATCGGCGCTTCTTGGCGTCGACGTTTCTCCTGTCTGATGATCAGATCAGATGGCAGATGAGCAAGGGGTGTATCACCCGATCGATCGGTATTGTTTGCTGCGGCTGTAGTAAGGGAGGTTCTTCCTTCTATTCTTCTAAAGAGAGAGTACTCTGTACTTTGTACTCTGTACGTTCTCGTACTTCTGCGCAGAGTAGATAATGGTATAGTAGTATTCTAATCAAATATATAAACTAGTCAATATTTTTGGATCCGGAACAGTTCCATGCTAGAGCACAGTATATCACTATTGATAAATGATTTATAATGATTTTATATAAATATTTATACCAGAAGCTTCGAATCAACTGATATTGACACTATAATATAATAATAGTCTACTGCCTCAACTCAATGACCATTATCTTGCCGAGCAGTATAAGATAAGAAGCTAGATAAGTTATCAGACTAAGCTACTGGTCTTTCTCGCCGAATTCTCGGGCTGCCAAGGCCGAAGATAATTCGAAGGATTGTACAGTAGTTGTAGTAACCGAGTCTGATATCTTCCGCAGCCCTCCGGAAAGTAGCCACCAATGATCATACTCTGGCTTGACGCCTCATTAGTCCGTCGAAATTAAGCGCTTGATCGGCACGTCTATTTCTACAGCCACGACTACTACTAAGTACTAAGTAACTAACTAAGCCTCAAGTGCTAGTAGTGCTAGTAGTGCTAGTAGTGCAGGGACAGGTGTGCATTACCAATGCAAGATTCTAGCCGAGTTTGGAAGGAGGAAAATACCGAGGAAAGAATGTGTCGATCAATTGACCGAGGCTGGGACTATGAACTAGTGTCAGGCTAATTCTATCGAGTAATGGATAACTTTAGACAGAATAATAACCTATTAAGCGCGCATACTGCATCCAACTCTGTACTAAATATTACATATCCAATGGTTTTCAAGTTATGAATAGTTACTCTCCAGATACATGGGCATAAACAGAACTAAACTAATAATAACCTACAGAGTATACAGAGTAGACCACGTAAGTAGAAGCTATTCCAGTGTCTACTCCATACTAGTAGTACTCCATAGTGTCCACTGAGTTATTATTTACATGTACTCCGTAGCCAATGTAGTGGTTTACTATGACTATGGTTGGAGTGTCACTGGTTACCACAGTTCAATTCTCCCAGCAAGCTTATTTTATTCGTTTACCCGAAAGTGTTTACCCACGGCAAAACACACTCCACCAGCAAGTCCACCTTCTAGAAGACGACGAACGGGTCCACTCTGGAGATTCTGTTGGTCATAGCGAGAGATTAATAATAATAATAAACACATTCTTCATAAATAGTAGGTAGTCCATACTCCGTAGTAGTTACCGAGTAGTACGCACTCTATTATGTGCTAGTGATGGAAAGTTTGACTACTAACTAGTGTTCGCTGTCGATTACTCTCGGGTTGGGGGCTGAGTACGGAGTAGTTACTGTCATTACTAGTGATCTTCTCCGGAGTAATTATCCGGGGCTCGGAGTTACCTAGTTATACTCCATACGGAGTACTCCATGGTGTAGGACTACTACCTAGGTAGTTAGTTTAGTTAGTTAACTAGGGAGTATTTACAGTCTACTAAGCCGTTGTCGGTGAAGGAAGACGAGAACGGACAAGGATTATCTCTTCATACCCTGATTGGATGGCCCCGCCGAGTCGCCACTGAAACTCTTACAGCGGGCTAGCTGCAACGGGTTTAGGGGCTGCTTGGGAAGGCAAGGCGAGCCGCGGGTTGCAGCGGAGACCGCTTGCCGGTGCTTGACCGCCTGTCTGGACCCGGCCAATCTTCGCTCGTCGGCGAGTTTCCGCCACCAATCAGCAGCGAGCGATAACGCTCTGCCGACGGATTGGAAGACGGCCTCTTGGGAGCTTGGAGGATCTTCTCCTTACATCATATTATTGTGATCTTAGTAGTACTACTAGCAGGTACTCCGTAGATACGTAGAATATCCTTGAAATATTGTACTTGGTTTTATTATATGTCTAAATACTGGAGTACCTGTTAACAGGTATTCTAGTATTATGTAGTACTTACTAGGTAACTGTAGTAGTAGTTTAGTAGTAACTACCTAGTAACTAGTATACTCTGTATGTAGTACTTACCAGACCCCACAGTGGGGGCAAATCACATCTCCTCGGTTTGCTCTGACCGCATTCATCGTCCCCGATGCGGCAACCTGTCATGCGTAAAGTTGCATCTTACAGGCTCACTCGGTGGACTCGGTAGAACTACGGAGGATTCAGTAGGATACGACATCTGGAGCGGTCGACGAGTATACTCTGGAGTCTGTACTGTAGAATCTCAGTCATGACGTTGCATTCTGCGTATGCACGACATGCTGTGAGGGGTATAGTACAACGAGACTGAATACATAAAATACATATCAAATAGAATAACTATGTAGTAGTAGTAGTAGTAGTAGTAGTAGTAGTAGTAGTAGTAGTAGTAGTAGTAGTAGTAGTATGTAGTATACTTATTACCTAGCAGTAATAAATAAAATCGATACTTCAACTGTCAGCGAGTCATCAGTTCCCTGCGGCGCTCTTCATCCAGTCTTGCCCCTTTTCGATCGGGCCCAGAAAGAGACTCGCCTCCGATCTCCACCAGATAGCCTCTTTTTTCTCAACTCGAGTCCTCCTCCACTCGATCGGTTCATTCTGATCCTTATTTTCCATCATCTTCATTTCATCCTTGTCTCATCTGTCTCGTCGCTTGATCTTGGCGTCTCGTTGCCACCCGCCCGAGTATAACCTACTCAACTCACCCACTCCGTCATCTTCCCTCGCTTCCCTATCGCCAACCTCCCCTCTCTCATCCACACTCTACTCTATCTCTTTCGATTTTATTCCTCCTTTACCTCCCTTACTAGTTCTTCTACACAACTATTATACCTACCTACAACTATTAGAATATACAAGACCGCCATGGCGACTCAAGTGCAGACCTTCCCCGCCTCGCAACAGATTGCCATCTACGGCCACCCTTCGCCCACAAACTCGGCCAACACCACCGCCAACAACTCCCCGACCTCACCACAACTCACCCATGCCCTGCCGCTTCAGAGCCGCCAGCTGCGCCCTCCCAAGGCCCCCTTGTACGTGCCCGCTGCCCTCCGTCCGACCGAGCGGCCTCAGAGAACCTCGCCGCCCACCCCGCCGCGCAGTGTCAACGGCTCGCTCGACAGCCTCAACAACAACAATAATAATACCGAGAGCGACCTCGTCGAACAGCACCAGCACCAGCACCACCAGCACCATCAGCACAGCCAGAAGCAGCAAAAGCCACAGAGACAGCCTCTCTCGCGTCGCTCGACCATCGAAAGCACCACCGCGACCACCATCACCAAGTTAGCCGAGGATGAATGGATGAAACTGGAACATCTCGGGGAGGTGACTGGGTTGCCCACCCGCGACCACTGGAAGGTAAGACCTTTATATTCTATCCGGTCGCTGGTGTTGTATCATGTGTGCTGTGTCTTGCGTGATCAAGCACGCCATACACAAAAAGTTTAGAATAGAGCACAGAGTACAGAGTACAGAGTAGTACTGACGAACAGGCCGATTCTGTCTCTCCTACCTGCGACTCGCCCAACTGCCGCTCCTCGTTCGGCCTGTTCGTACGCCGCCACCACTGTCGTCACTGCGGCCACGTTTTCTGCGCCGCGCACACCCCGCACACCGTCCCTCTCGACCAGGACGCCAGCTTCCACCCGGAGGGCACCCCCTCGCGCGCCTGCGACCTCTGCCTGTCTGCCTTTCACCGCTGGCAGGAGACCCGGTCCATCCGCCTGTACGAGATCCAGAGCCAGATCGACATGCAGCGCGATCGTGACCTGTCCGCCGACGAGAACAATACCGACTCCGAGGGTTCTGTCGCCTCTTCTGCCAATGACGATGGTTCCACAGCCCTGGACCGAGCCCTGGCCCGTCGTGGCGAGCTGCAGGGGCCTCCGGAAGTTGCTGCCAGTATTCCACGAGACTGGCATTGGAGTACTTTTTAACCTCTCTCTCTCTCTCTCTCTCTCTCTTCCCAACACCTACACCTACACCTACACACACACACACTCTCTCTCTCTCTCTCTTCTACGATCTTGCGTTTTGCGACATGATATCACTGCAACTACAACTGCAATCTTTACGGTAGATAACGGCGTTATGGTCTTACGGATTACGGATGGTCTAGATTTCTGTTGTTTCTTTCTGTTGTTTCTTTGACAGCCTTCTGTTTCGGGCGGTTCTCTGCATTACGGATACCCTGTTGAGTAGATCTAATCTTATTACTACTACTATTACCACTACTCTGGATATTTTAAGTTCTTGTAATGCGTAGTTGTTCGATTGCCGGCTCGATTGCCGATTAACTTCAGAGTAAGTTTTTATTAACATTTTATAGAGTTTGCAAGTACGTGAATAATATTACAAGGTCTAGACATGTCTATGGTTAGTAAGTCTGCCTATCTATACTTCTTTGATACTTTGAGTCCACTTGAAGTTTATGATATTATTCTCCGGTATGCTCGAGACATTATTATTAACTGAGTAGTCTACCATTCATACTAGCAGCATATTACATATAATGCTTTAGGACCATCAGGTTGATGGAGAGGAAACTATAGTGATGCTATCTAGATATAGCTTTATATACAGGCAGGGCTATGGTTTGTACTTAGCAAGTTTAAGCAATATATAGTTAGGTAATATTTCATTATGAAGCTATAATTTGATCTCTTCTATCAAGTCCATAATAAAGTGCCGCTTACTAAGCCAGCAACAAAATTCGGGCACAATCGAGATTTCAGACCTCACCACCTTCATGTCCCTCTACTACGACGCCGTCACCGTCCTCACGGCTCCCTCGTCGACCGGTGGCTCGTTCAAGTCCCGCGTCTACAATGCGCGCAACATAAAGGCGACCCCGGCGCAGATCTACGCCCTCATCATCGAGGCATCGAAATGGGATCTACTTTTGAAAGAGGTGATTGAGAGGTCGGACCTTCTTAAACATGAACACAGAGTGAGCACATATATATATAATCAAAGAGGCTTCGAGCAAACATATATATATATGGAATGACTTACTAACAGAATAGCTGACTCCCCTCCTTGCCCTCCTCCTCGTTCATGACCATCTCGTGGCTAAAGGCGGGATTGCGGCGCCGGTCTCGCATCCCCTCCGCCAAGCCGTCGAACGACACAAGACGCGCCTCAAGGCAGAGTTTGTCAAGGCGCGCGTCCGCCGGGGCTGTGCATCGATCCAGGAGCTAAAATCCGCCGTCCTGAAGGAAAAAAAAGGCGGAGATGCCGCCACAACCAATACGACGGTGTATCCGCGCTGGGTGCGGATCAACAATATTCGATCCTCGCTGGAAGAACAGCTCAAGTCGACCTTTGCGGCGTATACGAGGGTGACCTCCTTAGCGGAGCTGGGCGACAAGACGGAGAAGAAGTTGTATGTAGATGTGCACATCCCGGATCTGGTCGCCGTGGCGTACGGGACGGACTTTTCCACCGCGCCGGCGTACAAGAACGGAGAGATCATCCTGCAGGACAAGGCGTCGTGTTTCCCGGCGTATCTGCTTGCTGGGAATGGGTGGGCTGTTGAAATGGGAGGTAGAGATCTGATAGACGGGTGTGCCGCGCCGGGAAACAAGACGACCCATCTTGCCTCGTTGCTAGCGAAGGAGGGGAAGACGGTGAACTTGGATTCAACCGTCAAATCGCATCAATGTTTCCCACACATCTACTCAATGGACGCGTCGCCGAACCGGTCCAAGACGCTTCAGAAAATGGTCTCCCTGGCTGGCGCGGACTCCGTCACCGTCCTACCGGGACAAGACTTTCTCGCGCTCGACCCTGCCGATCCCCGCTTCGCAACCGTCACAGGTCTTCTCCTCGACCCCAGCTGTTCAGGCAGTGGGATCATCGGGCGCGAGGATGTCCCGACACTAACCCTCCCCGAGGCAGTAACAAGGAACCATCCGCAGGGCAAGAAACGCAAACGCGGCCAAGACGACCAGAAAGAAACCTCCGTTCTAGTTCTTGGCAACGAAGCCGAAACCGAAACCGAAAATGAACTCTCCGGCTCGTCGGCGATGGACCCTGATCGGCTCGCAAAACTGTCGAACCTCCAGGCCCGGATTGTCGAACATGCCCTGCGCTTCCCCGCTGCCACGCACGTCACGTACAGTACGTGTTCGATCCATGGGATCGAGAACGAAGATGTGGTGGCGCGGGTGCTCGCCTCGGACCCTGCGCGGGACGGAGGCTGGCGGGTGATGACCCGCGGGGAACAGCCTGCTGGACTACAGAAATGGGGGCATAGAGGGGTGCAAACTGAGCGGGGGGGATCCTTGTCGGTGGATGAACTGGAGGGGTGTCTACGTTGTTGGCCGGGGGATGAGCAGGGATTAGGTGGATTCTTTGTCGTGGGGTTTGTACGTGAGAGTAAAGCTGAGAAGGAGGAGGAGGAGGAGGAGGAGGAGGAGGAGGAAGGAGAGGAAGGAGAGGAAGGAGGAGAAGGTTCTGAAGAAGAAGAATGGGAAGGGTTCTCTGATTAGGTCTATGTCTATATGGCCGTCAAACATTGCTATACATAATGACTACAAGAGTAGGAGAGAAGTAGAGTGGAATCAAGATGATCACGGAGTCAGAAAGCGTCGGTGCCGGTTCCGACTGCGCTCCTCTGTATACACGTCCAGCTTGACCGCGATGAACATCATCTCATACCCGCCCGGCGAGCCTGACGGCTGCACGCGCAGCCGCCACTGGGCCGTCCGCGCAAACCAAACCGGCTGTTGCTCTGTGTCAGGGTTCTCAGGCGTCTTGGTTTCGTTGGGTTCGCTGCGGCGTCGTTTGGTGGGCCGGAGAAGAGGAGACAAGGCATTACTCGTGGTCGTCGGGTCGGGATCGTCGTCCGTGAGAAAGGAATCGACGGGGACCTGTTCGCCGTTGATGGTGAGGTCGGTGTCACTGTCGAGCCGGATCTTGACCCGCTCCTCACCTAGGGGAGAGTGTGCTGGGCTGGCGGGCTGTGTGCTAGCGCCGCCAGTCATCATCAGAAGACCCAATGGGGCGGTGGTCGGGAGGTTCATCTTGTTGGCGACAACCTGGAAGAGACTTGCGACGCGAGCCTTGACGAGGCCAATGAAGTCGGCGCGCATGGCGGTCAGGTCAATGATGGTGGCCTCGCCACCGATTTCGACGATCAAGTCGGCCGACCGTTCGTCAACAAAGGGGCGAGCGTACACGACCCAACCGTACGCGAGGGTGGGAGAGCTGACAGGCTGGGGATCAGGTGAGAACTGCACGCCGGACTGGCGGACGTCCTCGAGACGGATGATGACCTCTGACCGCCGGCGCAATGGGTTGTAGCTAAGATGGTGCGGGATCAGACGTTGCTCGAGCCCACGGAGGTGGAAATAGCGACAGTCGCGGAGCAGTTCGGCACGGTGGTCTTCGTTGCGGATGTTCAGCGGATAGCCGCGTAAGAGGTGCAGAAGCTCCTCGAAGACAGCCCCGGACCGGTTGGGCACACTCGGGGGCACAATTGCCGGCGGGCGCAGCAGCACCTTGCGGTCGAGGCCCGGGAAGGCCTCGGATGGCGAGGTGAAGAAGACGGCGAAGCCGAGCGAGAAAAAGTTGGGCGAGTCGCCGGGGTTGGAGAACAGGTCGCGTGGGATCTCGAAGTGACGGTCGCCGATCTGGATGAAGATCTCCGACTCAAACAACTGCGACGTCAGACGGGGGACTAGACTCTTCCATCAGTCCTCTATTCCTATCTCTCACGTATAGAGGGGGTAAGTGTAAAACACACGGCTGTAGAACTGGGCATCGGCGAACAGCTTCACGAACTCGTTTCCATCGCGCGGCCGGATATGGTACCCTACCAGTTTCAGCGTCAGTCGCCTCATCCATAGCCAAAGATTCCCTGCACACGTACCCTGTAGATGCTTGGCGATCTCTTTAAAGGTCCCCGGGTCCCGATCGATATACAGCGTGCGAGGGTTCGAGTCCTCCCCGTTCTGACGTAGCTGCTCCTCGAAAAACTGGGAGAAATAGGACGGCGCTGGGGTCCAGTCAGCATACGAAGAGCCAATACAATCCTCTAGGGTAACACCAACCATCAGACGCAATTGATGCGCCGGACAGACGAAAGACCTCACAGCCAATCTGGATGCTGAAGACCTTCTCCGACGGCAGATCACTCCTCCCCGCTGGCTTGGGCAGCAACGCCGCGTCGACCGTCGGCGTCGCGCTGCTCTCCCCCGTGGCCATGACACAAATTCGCTCTTATCCTTGATTTCCACCGCTCCGGCGCCGTGAAACGATCAGGAGGCTCGCTGCGATCACATGGGGCGATCGATGGGATGGGATGGGCAGCGGCAACGCGCAGAGCGCCCGGGACCCTGTTCGAGCTCTTCGAGTTCTGTAGAGCGATCGAAGGGAAGGGAGGGAGGCAAGCGACAGCGGTGATTGCTAATAGAGAGCGAGTCTGGACGCGTCGTCGGGGCTGAGCAGCGAGTCACAAGCGAACAGTTGTCGGCCGGCAGCGGGCGTCTACTCCGTAAAAAAAACGGCGGTTCGCGTGAGAAGACAGGGGTGCAGAGGGAGAGAGAAAGAGAGGGGGGGGCGCCCGGAAATAGAATCGTCATGAGTGGCCGCTGCGGGTAAATTGCTGGTACTGCTGGTGGTCAGAATGCGAGGAACCCATGCTCAGCTCAGAGCTGGTGGTGGTAAATGGTGATCTTTCCCGGGCGGTGTTTGTTATTATTCCCTTCGCCCCCTCCCCTTCGCAACGTCCCGCTGTGCCTCATCCAAGACACCGTGGATGAAGGAAGACCTGCAGCTGCAGCTACACCCACCACCTCGCTTCTGGCAGTAGTGCTTTTGGAAGTGCAGGCAAAGGACATGGATATAGTGAGACAGTCAGTCTCCACTGCAGTCTCTGCCCTGGTGTTGTGGTTAGCTACTCTGCGTGGTGTGCCCGCTTGCCGCCTGTCCAACGTGAGTACCCATTGTTCTTCGTGGATGGCAGGGACTGACAGTCTAGAAGGAACATAGATTTGATTCGAAGAACCACCAGACGAGCAATAGGGAAGCTTTCGCTGGTGGGTTTCGCGGCGTTTATAACCTGATCGGCCACGGTCGGGCACTTCGGATGGCTGAACACTTGGGCACGGTAGTAGCCTGAACGAGAGTAGTTTTGAGTTGATCCAGCGACTTCGCCAGGTATTTATCAAACAGGAGCCATAGGATGATGGGGAGTTGTCGAGTCTGATGGTCTGATTCACCCGAGACATGCCCCTCGGCGGTGTTGTTGGATATATCACAGTCTATCAATAACGACTGGCCACCAGCACACACGAAACATGGCGCAGATCTTTTTATACCCGTCTACAAAGCAGATGACTAACGGCTAGAGGATTTTGAATCCATGAAGGGGGGGGGGGGGAGAGAATACGACTCGGAATGAGTAAAACGAATCTCAGGATGGCTGACTGATGAACTGATGCACTGCTCGTGGCCCGATCCCTGGCGACTCGTTTGATCAATCAGTTCAAGTTGGCGGTGTAGAATCAGAGAAGGGATCTTTCCCAGAGAAAATCATCGATTACTATTCATAATGTATGGATTTGGGCGTACTGCATCTTTGCACAGTTACTCGCTTCGAAATGGTGGTTCAGATGCTTCCTCTCTCATCATGTAGTGCAAAGAAGTGCGGAGTAGCAAGACGCTCTTAACTAGGGGATTGCCTTGGCCATAGCGATCCGGGGTACTGGACTAGATGCTGTCCTCCAATGGTCGAAGCTGTTATAGATAAGTACTGGGTAACTAGGTACCTTTTATAAAGACGACATATGGCTATTGGATCGGATTGGTCCTACCCATGAGTCTTAGGTCTACTTAAAGACCATATTATGAGCTAAATCTGAAGCCTGATTTCAATCATAGACCTTGCGACCTACATCTTCGAGGTATTAATTGGTAGGAGGAAAATAATGGCTTTCGAGTTACTCGATTGATGTAGGCACTTATATAGTATTGTGGGTTATGTATTATATTAATTGACATCTTATCATACAAGGTGCTGTAGTCTAGTGGTTATGATAATTCGTTGTGGTCAACCAAACCCGAATTGGCCTCGGTTCGATTCCGGGCAGCGCCATCTTTTTTTGTTTTTTGATTTTAGGATTCGTGCTTATCACCACCACTCACTTACTCATCGGCTCGCAGTGGTTTAAACTGGCCTAGTCGTGTAATATTACCCCCTAATATCTACCTGCGAGGTACAGCGGTATACAAAATAGCGTGCTTCTATTTTCACTGCTGCGGAGTGCTCCATGTACCTTGCTGCCCGAGCATATCAGTCCAACGGCTGGTGATTTGGCCCTTTTGGCCATGTAGGACCGACCAAGATGCGAGGTGGATCAGGAATGGCCCGTGTCAACTCCATCTCCGGGCCTCTGCTGAGTGCATCAAGTTCTGTCTCTCCACGTTCCTTGTTTAAGCAGTCTCAAGAACCCTTAGCGCTTGTATAGAGACCAATAACCTAGGTAGCATCGGCTACATACGACCATTAGACCTGAATCTGTCGAAGGGGATCTTCGATGCATAGAAAATTAGCCTTTATGCCTATATAGCTGTTAGACACAGTCAAAAAGGAGGCACACGATGGGATGTGGATGGCTGTTCGCTTTCTCACTCTCTCTCGTTCTTCTAGGTTTATTACGGAGTATTTTTGCCAAACCTACGAGTTTCCTTCGAAGATCCGCTTCGTAATGATAGAATGCGGCAGCACACTTGGTGAGACAGTGCCTCCCTAGCCGTCTACTGAAAAACCGACGCGTGGGACATACTAGTGACCACCTGAGGTTACTACACTCCCTCCTTCCGAAGCCATTCAGTACCTTCAAGAAATTGAAGTAAAGTATCAATCAATAACTTGTACATACTGTCCAGGCAAGAAAAGAATTAGAATTATGACCTCGCCGATTTACTAGCTTTCGACAGGAAGAAAAACAAAAAAGAATGGCGCTGCCCGGAATCGAACCGAGGCCAATTCGGGTTTGGTTGACCACAACGAATTATCATAACCACTAGACTACAGCACCTGTTGTTGTTGAATGCTGCAATTTTTGGCTATATGTCTCAGGTTAGCATCGGCGTATCCTTATCTATCTGTCTGATCGCTCCCTTCTGCTACCAAGACGCAGACCTGCCTGTATGGCTTGACAGGTAGGCCCGGTTATGGTACTAGGTGCCTGGTATTATTACTTTTACACTAATACTGCGTCTGTCGCATCCTTTCTTCGTGACTTGGCTTTGAGCTAGTCCTTCTTTAGGACTATATCAGATCATGCTCCATTTTGATCGATGTCTTCCGACAGGTGCAGTTACTCGGGTTTGGAGTCGGGTGTTACCATAAACCATTGCATGAACCTACATATCACTAGGGGTATAGCGTCGCGTCTGAATGAGCAAGTTGTTGTGTTGCAACGCCTGGATTTGGAATCATAACAATAAGGAATAATCTAAAGGATTCATGGTTAATAAAAAAGACGAATCGCAAAGGAAAACAAAAAGATTGGCGCTGCCCGGAATCGAACCGAGGCCAATTCGGGTTTGGTTAACCACAACGAATTATCATAACCACTAGACTACAGCACCTGATTGGTTGAAAAGCGGTTCCCTATTTCAGTATATGACCATAACCATTACCAGTCTGGTTATCGTGAAAGACTGATTAGTTATCAATCTAGCCCTGTAACATTGACTAGGGTTAAATCTAGCCTAGCTTCGACACTTTGCAGTGATCTACCACATCGATACTAGCTGTGTAGACAGTTCACCGTGTACATACTCTAGCAACACTACAAATTTAATTTTACCAGTGATGCAATATAGAAAAAAAAAATCAAAGATATTACTGGCGCTGCCCGGAATCGAACCGGGGCCAATTCGGAATGTTGGACACCACAACGAATTATCATAACCACTAGACTACAGCACCTAATTTGTGCACATAATCAGTGCACTTGATTATTCAATGTTCTCTGTCGCCTAGGTGTTGCAATTCTCCCTAACCAGTCCAGCTTCGCATCGCGGCCTTTGCGGCTGAATCTCACCCTGTCATCCATCGGCGTTCTCGTTCATTTCTAATCCAGCCATGAATAGAATCCTGAGGGTAGAGGCGTAGATTAGGAACGTTGATGAATAGACCTGCCAACTTGTCCTGGCCTATTTCTTAATGAGAAATGACAGCCAAATTGCACTATCTTAGGTAGTTAGGGTGTTTTGAATGGGCACTGAATCCACGTGCCTCTCTCATCTCCTCGAGTCCTCGTCGCTCGAGGTGATTTTCCATCCTCTTCTTTCTTCCCTTGGACTCGCCGTCGGTAAAAGGGATCCCCTATTTTTCCACTACCATTACTAATTCCACAAGAAAGAGTTTAGTGATCGACTATTCCTGGTCAGCAGAAGGGTCCAGGCTGGGGCTCAGGATTACCTACCTACTCCGGATTTACGCGAGCTGACCATACAGACTGTTACAGTGGAGCTTCCGACCTAGCCGTGAAGCTGTATTAAACAGAGTCAGCGTCTCTCGATAATAATAACTATCGCCATGGATGGCAACAAAAATGGCCCATAGAAGATACGTGGACGGCCAGATGCTGGGAGACTTATACCTGGGTTCGTTAAAGTTTGAGGTGACGGCCTTGAAGACCTCGCGGGATCATCTCACTGTCTCCTCTTAATTAACTAGTCATTCAGCCCTGCTAGAGTGGACCCTCGCTGGCTATTAACAATGCCAGCAATACGGAGGAATGATTGACGGCGCGGAGGCTTGGAGCAATTTAAATTGAAATGGGGCTGAGTGCCTTGTTCTATAATCTGACAACAGGACTCGAAGCGGATATAAAGAGACTCGATTCCAGGAAGAATGACTTCCAATTCTCTTCCAAGCCTTCCTCTCATCCGATCAGCGTTGCTCTGTCTACACTATCTATCTTCCTAACAATATTGCTCTTCTCATACTATCCATCTTCTCATTTTAGGACCCCCCAACACACTACCATCATGCGTTCCTTCGCCTTTCTCGCAGTTCTGGCTGCTACTGCTGCTGCCCAGTCCTCCACCGCTACTACTGCTTCGCAGTCACTCGCCATTTCGCAGACCTCTGTCGAACTAATGTTCACTGACCCCTCCGAATGGATCGGCACCGAAGTCGGCAGTGTATGTCTACTGTCCATGCTTTTTACCTTTTCTGCTATACCTGCCTGTTTCTAATCATCTCTTCATTATAGGACGGCACGGAGACAACCTATATGTACAACCTCAACCCCAGCGCGACCGATATGGTGGTAGAGACACAAATTGAAGTAATTAAAGACCCAAGTGGTTTCGTAATTATCGAGTCTGGCCTGTGAGTTCATCCTTGGACACGGTGGCTTCTTCTCCGTTTCTTCGTCTACTGACACTGACGGTTCTCTGGCTACTTCTAGTGCGACTGTTTCCTGCGTTGATTCAGGTTCCGAGGCCGACTGCGTTGCGGTAGTCCCCAGCGTCACAACAATGTATGTGGAAGTGCCCACGGCGGACTTTGATTTCCCTTCCGTCGCTGCTGTAGCTGCATCTGCAACTGACAGCACCGTCACCGGCGCAACGACCCTGGCAACCTCCACTACCAAGTCTGGCACAGCGTCCGCATCGGCCACCCACACCGGCGGCGCGACAATGGGACATACCGTGGCGATGGGGGGTGTTGTTGCTGCCGTGCTGGGGCTGGCGTTGGGTCTGTGATGTGACTTTCGATGGTTTCCACGATACAAAAGCTTTAATTGATGTAATTATTGTGAGATGAAAAGCGTTGATCAAATAGAAAGTGAGTCTAGAACAGCCTGCTATGTTACCAATAGTTACAGTACAAGTGGGGGAATGAATACCTTCGACGCGGCTGCTTCAGTCAGCCTCTTGGAATCCCCAAGAGTTTTCTTTATTTTTGTACTTCCGTACAGAGTCCAGACAACTCTGCAGAAACCATCTTCAACCCCGATAAGCCACTATCACAACAGCTGATGCGGCCAGGCCAGTTTCAGACTAGCGAGGGGAAAGCGGGCGTATCGCGACTTGTAATTTGAGCCTTCGCTGCACTCTTATTCTCTGCCGTCCTATCGCTTGGACGGCCAGGTTCTGCAATGCATTCAGCTGCCATCTCCCATGGGGAGCAGCGCCGTCGTCTATTATCACCTGTTTTACGAGCGTCTGGCATTCCGCTGTTTCTCCCCGAAAAAAAGATATATAAGGAGCGGTGAAGAAGCCGCGAAGATGAATCTGAACAACAACAGAAATTCGCAAAAAGCATCACCATGTCTACGCTCCCTACCTCGCTCCGAGAATTGCCAGCTTGGCCCATCCGGGCCCTGGACGACGACTCCATCTTTCCAGAGGGCAAATTCGTCGTTGATGCGCCCGAGTGTAAGGATGAAACCGAGCCACTTGTCTGGGCAGAGGATGGCACTGTTGCTACTGAAACCTGGTTCACGACACCGGTGAGTCTGCTTGTCTTCTTGTCTTCCTGACCTCTCTTGGCCTCTTCATCGACCTTGCGCTGAATATGGACTGCGTCTAGCCTCTCAGTCGCTCTGCCATTCTAGGCCTCAAGAGTGTTCAGTTGTTTGCCGAAACCCGTGACCAGGGATACGTCGATGATCGAGCGCTTGGGAACTGGACATGGCTTGAGCTCGCCATCTATGAGAACGAGGAGGCCGACTCTCCTCGCGTGCGGGAGGGGGTGCAGCTGGTTTGGACAAGCCATAGGAATGACATGGGATCCAAGGAGTACGACTGGGTAAGTCATTTACCATATTTTCTTTCTATCTATACCCCTCTAACCATTGGTCTTGTAGTTGAGTGGGGACGGCTTTGGCGAACAACACGATTTGTTGAATCTCTTGCAGGTAAAGTAGTCTATCATCACCGAGGAAGATATAACTCTACTGACCACTTAGCCTGGTAATGTCATCGCTGTCCGGGTTTGCGCGTGCTTCAGGGGCTGGGAACTATACGGCCGAGCAGCCCGTTTGGTCCTACGGACGGGACCTCCGACTCGCATTGAGCCGCCCCCGAGTTACACGCAAGTCATTGAGGAGACCCTCACACTGCAGCACATCATGAACTGTATCAATGTCCGGAACGACGCGTATGAGCCGACCATCACCGCAGCCTGGGACCGCGCCGATACTTACTCGGGCAAAGAGTTGCGGCCTCTCCGTGTCCTGTCTCTTGGTAAGCCACTGGAGATATATCTTTCTCTCTACTTACGGACCTGACTCCTTTAGATGGTGGCGGTGTGAGAGGCTATTCGTCTTTGATGCTGTTGAAAGAAGTAATGGACCGGGGCGCTCCGAATAAGAAGCCCTGCGATGTATTTGACCTCATCGGTGGAACAAGCACTGGCGGGTATGGAATCCCCCTCTCCACAGTCACTGATGGGGATATACTAATGCTTACTCAAACCTAGATTGATCGCCATCATGCTGGGTCGGCTCAAGATGACCGTCCAGGAGTGTCTGGACGAGTACGACGCGTTGATGAAAGAAGTCTTTGGATCCGGGTGGTTTCATAAACACATTGGAAAGACAGCCTCCTATATCCAGAAAAGCGAATTCTATTCTGCTGAGAAGCTGGAGAAGGTGATTAAAGCCCTGCTTCGCAAAAGACTTCCGGCAGGCGAAGATCCGGAGAACGCTCTGTTGCTGGATAACGACAACCCATGTAAAATGTGCGTTCGAATCCCCATATATCCTCTTCCGTTCTGTCTTGCTCATCTCTTACAGCTTTCTCATGGCCGTGCGGGAGGAATCCGGCAGCAACCGTGGGCCGGTCTTCCTTCGCTCGTACCTGGACGAGAGAGAGAAGCCCGACGCGGATCTGGCCAACATTAAACTGTGGCAGGCCGCTCGTGCCACCTCAGCCGCCCCGGCCTATTTTAAGCCCCTTCAGGTCGGCAATGTGAAGCTGGTGGACGGTGGTCTTCTGGCGAACAATCCTTTTGGATGGTAAGCTAGGACTCAAAAAGAAAGCTTCTGGAGTTTATGGCTGTATACTCATCTCTCTAGGCTATGGTTTGAGGTTCTTGGGGTCTTCGGCCCAACCCGCGAGACAGACTGCTTTCTCAGTATCGGGACCGGGATGGCAGCCAATGTGGCAGTTGCGCAGCCCGGCTTCCTTTTCAAGGATGCCATGATGAGCTTCTCGTCCTTGGCAACCAATACGGAAAGCACGCATCTGCTCTTCCGCACGCTTGTCGACGCCTTTGCGCCATGCCCGCAGGCCAAGAAGTACTTCCGATTGAATGTGAGCAAGGAGCTCCCGGAGCCGGACGACCACCAGGGCATTTTCGCCGTGTTTTTTGGGAAGAAAAAAGAGGAAGTGAATCTCAAGGATTACGAAGATCCCGGATCCCTGGACGATGTGGATGTCATTCCGAAACTGAAGGAGTGGACCAAGGAGTGGATTGCCGGACAGCACGGTCTCATCAAGGCCTGCGGCGAGTCTATCGCGAGGAATCTAGCAAAGAAGGGGTAGATATCTGCTTCTGTATGATGTATATAAAGTGGTCATTATATATATATATTCCAGGGCTCAACCTTGTATATAAGCTATATTCAAGCTATAAATATATATTCAATTCAACATATTACCATGTACTATATACTGTATAGTCAGTGGGTATATTGTTTTTATTATACTGCTCGACTCTGCTACCTTATACCAATATATATTTGGTGTTTATTCAAGCTAGATCTGGATAAACCATTAAATCACTCACCATACAGATACAGTCCTAAAGTCTAGGCTAGAAATGACGCGTACAGAGTCCTCCAGAGTTCATACTAATAGGTACTAATAAGTACTAGGAGGAACTGACAGAATGGTCTCTATGACTTAGACCCAATAATAAGAACTATATCCACCTGGCAGTTGGCGCTAGCCTGTTTGGGTTTAGCCTGTTTGGGCTGAATGTTACTCCACCTTCTTTCCTACTAACTTATAGTGGACTAGTACAGAGTACCTACATTGGACAATAAGGTACGTACCTAGGTTAGTAGTATATTACGGAGTATTATATATTCTTTTCTATTAAGAAATCCTTACTTATATCTTTCTCTACTAACTATGATATGATTACTAGTTGACTGGAAATTTCTAGTGAAATGAAATGATGGATAAGCCTGTTCGTTGCCTTAGGCAGGGATTCACTGGCATGCCAAGACATCCACTAACTATTAAAAGACCCATATCTAGGATTAAATAAAGTGATGCCATAATTAGTCTATTCTCTGATTATGTTTGTTTTTTTAAGATCTGTTGGCACCTCTCATTCTGTTGGATATATAGATAGGCTGTACCTAGTACCTACAGTACTCTGTATAGTGCATATAGATTTTCTAGAGTCATCCCTTCTACAACCACTTTTTATTCATCCACAACATCTATTATATTTATATATTTAATATCTGAATCAGCATCTCAAAGGTTTCTAGAGCCCGGGTTTTCTTGTATGGCTCCAACGTTACTCCGCATTTCACGTGGCTGGCTGGAACCAGCCCAGCCTCACGAACTCTATTACCGAGGCCAATCATACGTGGTGGATCTGACGATGATGGAATATATAACTGACAGAATACCAGGAGACAGGGATGGCTGGAGGTACAGAGTACAGAGTACAGAAGCTGGTGAGTCTGGTGAGTCTGAGTGTTGATTCCTCAGGCAGGAATTAAGTGCTCCTTCCGTGTATGAAAGAACGACCAACTCGACGCTCACCGCCGTTTCTCCCTTCCTCCTTCAGATTCATCATTGCTATTCGATATCCATCTCTTATCCATCAGTTCTATCCTATTCCCGTCTGTTATTGATTAATTCTATCCATCATGGAGTCCTATACTCCCCTGGAACCTGTTCTTCCCCCGACTCCGCAGACCGAGATCTTCAGCGAGATCCAGTGGAAAACCATTCTATCCCTGGCAGATACCGTCATACCGGCCATCCGTCCAGCAGAGGCGGCTTCCACCGCGAGCTCTGATCTTGCCCAGAAGAGTCTGTTGCTGCCGTCGGAGCAATATGTGTCTGCCCAGGCTGCACTCCGCGCCAGAATTCCCGCGACGGAGGCGGCAAGTCTTGCGGAACAGTACCTCTCAGAGAACCCTTCGTCCATTCCAGGCTTCCGAGACGCAATCCAGTGCCTCTTTGCGAACAATGTGCATCCGGAGGGTAGGAAGGGGATCACCTTCATCCTGACGGCGCTGAAGTATGCAATCCTCCCTGTTTGTCCGTTGCTTAGAAGGAATGCTGATATTCTATACAATTCAGTACCCGAGCGGGTTCACTTCTTCTGACTGGTTCTACGACCATGATTTATGACCAGCCGCTCGACGTGCGCGAGCAGATCTTGAGTGGCTGGCGCTCCTCCCGCATCCCGGCGCTTCGGGCGGTCTACCGTGCTTTGACCATCATGTTCAAGAAGACCTGGATCTCATTGTCGCCGACGCTGTTTCCCGTTATTGGCTGTCCACGCGTCCCTGTGCACGGGAAGCCGGCCCTCGGATTTGAGTATGAGTTCCTGCAGTTCCCGCCCGGCGATGAACCGGAGACTATCCAAGCGGACGTTGTCATCATTGGCAGTGGGTGTGGCGGCGGAGTCGCCGCCAAAAACCTCGCGGAGGCGGGCCTTCGCGTCGTTGTCGTTGAGAAATCATACCACTACCCATCAAAGTACTTCCCCATGGCGCCCAGCACCGGGTCGACGCATCTGTTTGAAAACGGCGGAGCCGTCATGTCGGACGACGGAGTAACGGCCGTCGTGGCCGGCTCGACCTGGGGTGGCGGCGGGACCATCAACTGGTCTGCTGCGCTGCAGACCCAAGGATACGTGCGACAGGAATGGGCGGATGAAGGCTTGCCCTTCTTTACCTCCCTTGATTTTCAGAATAGTTTGGACCGCGTCTGCGAACGCATGGGGGTTCAGTCCGAACACACGGTCCACAATTACGGCAACGAGCTCATCCTCGACAGCTCCCGCAAATTGGGCTACGCTGCATACCCGGTTCCCCAAAACACGGGTAATGGTGAACATTACTGTGGATACTGTACATTGGGGTGTGCTGCTGCTGCCAAAAAGGGCCCGACCGAATCCTTCCTTACCGATGCCGCCAAGGCTGGCGCCGTCTTCATCGAAGGCTTCCGTGCAGACAAAGTGCTGCTCTCACCGCAGAAAGTAGCCACTGGTGTCAGCGGAACATGGACCTCTCGTGACTTACACCTGGGGATCTCTGGCCAGAATGCGGTCGAGCGTCAGGTCATTATCCAAGCCAAGAAAGTCATTGTTTCCTGTGGAAGCCTGTCCAGTCCTCTTCTCTTGTTGCGCAGCGGCATCAGGAATTCTCTGATTGGTCGGAACCTCCACCTCCATCCCGGTAAGCCCCCCATTTGCTTTGCTATTACTTGAGATGGCTAAAACAGAGAAAAAAAAAAACAGTCGCGTTGGGATGCGCAATATGGGATCAAGAAGTTCGCCCCTGGGAAGGATCAGCATTGACCACCGTCGTCACGGAATTTGAGAATCAAGACGGCCACGGGCATGGCGTCAAGATCCAAGCTTGCACGATGATGCCGTCGATTTTCCTACCTCTGTTGTCCTGGCGGGACGGACAGCATTACAAACGATTCTGTTCCGATTTCGCCCACGCGACCAGCTTCCTCACTCTCACCCGGGACCACAATTCTGGCCGGGTATATCCGGACCCCGTCGATGGTCGGTGCCGGATCGACTACACGCCCTCGGCGTTAGACCGTCGACATATCGTCGAGGGACTCATTGCGTGTGCCAAGATCGCGTACATTGGCGGCGCCAAGGAGTTTCACACCACATACGAAGACATGCCTCCCTTCATCCGCCCCGATTCGTCTCCCAGTCCGGCCGAGGGAAGCGATGGCGAAGGTGCGAACAATGCTGCGTTGCAAGCATGGATTGCCACGCTGCGCAGCAAATCACCGCTCAACCCGGAATTCGGATCTTTTGCCAGTGCGCACCAGATGGGCACCTGTCGCATGGGGAGCTCAGCGAGGAACAGCGTCGTGGGACCGGACTCCCAGGTCTGGGGTACCGAGGGGGTGTATGTCATGGATGCCTCGGTGTTCCCCAGCGCCAGCGGCGTGAATCCAATGTTGACCAACATGGCCATCACCGACTGGGCGAGTCGCAACCTGGCCAAGGCGATGACCTCGGCTGTGTCTTCACGATTGTGACGTATACCATACTAGTTAGCTTAAGTATACCAATAATGAATAAAGGTTCTATATGACTAGATATTGTTCTTCTCTAACTGTACAGGAGCCACTACCTACTAAATGCCATTGTATATCCGCTTATCCGAATCCGTATAACCGCCTAAGACGACCCGGAAGCAGATCGGGCCGACGCGGGGTAGCTCTGGCTGACGTAATGGAGGTTTTGGCTGTTTCTTATCACCAGCGGCCTTTGAACCTCACTGATTTCGACCGACTTCACGAGACTTCAATTGGGAGAGAGTCAGGGAGACGACAGGGAGACAGAAAGAGAGACTCTCGAAGGAACCGGCATCATGAGTCATCTAGTAACTGTTGCGTGAGTCTGGAGGATATCCCCCCCCCTTCTTCATCTCCCCGCAGATACCCGAGATAGAAAGGTTCTAATACGCAGCAGAACATGCAGCCTGAACCAATGGGCCCTAGACTGGGAGGGCAACACAGCCCGGATCATCGAGTCGATTAAGAAAGCCAAAGCCGCAGGGGCCCGGTTACGCGTGGGTCCCGAACTAGAGATCCCCGGGTACGACTGTTTGGACACATTCTTAGAGAACGACGTGTACCTGCACTCATGGGAGATGATGGCGCGGATCCTCAGCGACCGCGAGTGCGACGGCATCCTGATCGACGTGGGGATGCCGGTCATCCACCGCAACCTGCGCTTCAACTGTCGCGTGCTGGCTGTCGACGGGCGGATCTTACTTATCCGGCCCAAGATCTGGCTCGCGAATGATGGAAATTATCGTGAGATGCGCTACTTTACCCCCTGGGAACGTCCGCAGCATGTAGAGGAGTACTATCTTCCGCGCATCATTCAGAAACTCCAGGGAGCCGTGAAAGTGCCGTTTGGGGATGCTGTCATTTCAACCCCGGATACGTATGTTTTTTTCTTTCTTCCCCTTTAATCTTCTTTCTAATGTTTCAAGGTGTCTTGGAGCGGAAACGTGCGAGGAACTCTTCACGCCAGATGGGCCGCATTCCAAAATGGGCTTGAACGGCGTGGAGATCTTCACCAACAGCTCTGGTTCGCATCATAACCTGCGTAAACTGGACCAGCGGGTTTCGCTGATCTTGGAGGCGACGCGGAAGAGCGGGGGGATATACCTCTACTCGAACCTGAAGGGTACTTATTACCTTTTTGAAGCAAAATTTTTTCGACAGATATTAATTGACTCTAGGCTGCGGCGGCGAACGGCTTTACTACGATGGATGTAGCATGGTGGTGGTCAACGGCGAGGTGGTGGCACAAGGGTCTCAGTTCTCGCTGGACGACGTCGAGGTGGTCACCGCGACTGTTGATCTGGAGGAAGTGCGCGCGTACCGATTTGCCCCGAGTAGAGGGTTACAGGCGGTGCGGACACCAGAGTACCGTCGCATAGAGACGGAATTCAGCCTGTCGCCTGAAAGCCACGAGGTGGACCTGAGCTTGGGTCCTTCCGTTGCACGGCCGGTACGGTACCATCTCCCCGAGGAGGAGATTGCGATGGGCCCGGCCTGCTGGCTGTGGGATTACGTGCGGCGGTCGAAGCTGGCCGGGTTCCTGGTTCCTTTGAGCGGGGGGATCGACTCGTGCGCGACGGCGACGATCGTCTTCTCCATGTGTCGGATCGTGATGGAGGCGGTGCACGCGGGCAACGAGCAGGTGATTGCCGACGTGCGCCGGATTGCGGGCGCGTACGAGGAAGACGAGGCTGCCGTGAAGGACTGGCTGCCGCGTACGCCGCAGGAGCTGTGCCATCGGCTCTTCCACACGGTATACATGGGGATGGCGTCGCAGTCGTCGCGCGAGACGCGCACGCGGGCTAAGGAACTGGCGGCGGCGATCGGCGCGTACCACGTGGACCTGAACATCGACGAGATCTTCAACGCACAGAAAAGCGTGTTTGCGCAGGCGACGGGCTTCGAGCCCAAGTTCAAGGTGTACGGCGGCTCGCAGGCGGAGAACCTTGCGCTGCAGAACATCCAGGCCCGCACGCGCATGGTCACCGCGTACGAATTCAGCCAGTTGCTGCCGACGGTGCGCAAGCGTCGCGGCGGCGGCGGGCTTTTGGTGCTGGGCAGTGCGAATTGTGACGAAGCCCTGCGTGGGTACTACACGCGCTACGACTGCTCTTCAGCGGACATCAACCCGATCGGCTCGATCTCGAAGAAGGACCTGAAGCGCTTCATTGCCTGGGCGGGCGTCGAGTTCTCCCTGCCCATCCTCGAGGAGTTCCTCAACGCCACCCCAACGGCCGAGCTGGAACCCATCACCAAGGATTACGTCCAGTCCGACGAGGTCGATATGGGCATGACCTACGACGAGCTCTCGACGTTTGGCATCTGCCGCAAGGTGCTCAAGCTGGGTGCGTTCGGCATGTTCCAGAAGCTCGTCCATGACTGGAAGGATAAGCTGGGGCCGAAGGATGTCGCTACCAAAGTGAAGGTATTCATTCTTCTTTCTCTTCCTCTCTCTTTTTCTTCTTGCTAAGAACCAGCGCTTCTATCATTTCTACTCAATCAACCGGTTCAAAATGACGACTCTGACACCCGCGTACCATGCGGAATCGTACTCGCCAGACGACAACCGATTGTAAGTCTTGCCACGATTGTAGTATTAATCAATTACTAACTAACATCTTTTCCAGTGATCTCCGGCCTTTCCTGCTGCCCCCGCAGTACGAGGGCCATGCGTTTAAGAAGATCGACGAGTTGGTGGAGAGGATGGAGAAGACTAGCTCATAGAGGTCATACTAGAATAGACCATGCATATTTCTATTATCTATTTATCTTCTCTCATACTTCCTATCTTCTCACTTACTCATCTTTGCAATCTCCTCATTGATAAGCTGGAAATTCGCCCCTGACGCAGCACGAACACCTAAACAGTTAGCGAATCACAGCAACAACAAAAAGCAAGCCGAACAAGGAGAAACAAAAGGACATACCAGACGCCTGGGCAAAAGCAACCTGCTTGATGCCCTCCATGGTATCCCCCGCCACGAAACAACCGGGAAGACTGGACTCGCCGAAGAGAGGATCGACCTGAGCTTCCGCCGAGGGGAGATCCTTGAGGTTCAACCCCAACTGGTCAAAGAGAGCCTGGGCTCTATTTCTCGTCGGGGCCCGATGCAGAATCATCCCCAGGGTAACGGCCGGGCCGTCCTCGAAGTGGACGCTGATCCCGTTCTCGTGTCCCGGGCCATTATTCACGAACCGCACGATGCGGCGTTGGTCGAGCTTCGTCCCCTTCACGGCCAGCACGGTGTTGACCCCCTTCTGCACCGCTGGGTCAGTGGCAGCCAGGGGGCCGTTGGTGAATAATGTGACGGCCGGGTTGAAGTTGATCGCCATGAAGGCTAGATGGGTGTACGAGGCGTCTTCGAAGAGGACGCCAATCGGGGATTCCTTTTGTTCCAGGCCATCGCAGAAGGGACATTGATATCTGACACTCAGCATTTGCTTATTATACTGTATTATAGATATCACTTACATATGCTCTGGCCAGTTCTCGGAATATCCCTCAATAGAAGGAAGGACATCCTCCGTCCCCGTCGCGAGAATAAGTTTCCGTCCGGTATATATTTGGTTCGTCTCATCCATGACCTGGAACCCAACATACCCCGTTGCAGGACATGTATTATCATCATTGATCAGAGATTGAACCGGTGTTGTTGTTGTTGTTGTTGTTGTTGTCGATTCAATCACCGTCTTGGACACAGTGATGACCCGTCGGTCGCGGAACGCAACATGGCTGTATTTGGGATTCCCCTCGAGCTGGCCGCGCGCCAGACGTCTGAATTCGCCCGGGTTCGTCCCGTCGCGTGTGAGGAAAGTATGCATCGCCTCTGCGCCGGTGTTGCGGTACACGCCTGAATCGAAGAGGAGGGCGCTGCGGTTGACGCGCGCGAGGCCCAGCGCGGCGGCCAGGCCGGCAGGACCACCGCCCACGATCAGGGCGTCGTAGATGGTTGAGAGAGCCATAGTGAGGATGCAAAAACGATGTAATGTATAATGGAAAGAGGAGGGGATAGGAGATGATGGGATGGAAAGAAAGAGCAGGATCTTATATGTTGAATGTCTCCGAAAGTCTCCGAGCGATCGTCAAGGCTTTTGTCATCAAAGGGATGACAATAGACTGAGACCGTTTAATCTATATAATACTTTCTGATTTATGAGGATTCTCAATGGAATAGATTCGTTGCCGGATTAGGTTTAGTGATAGGGCTGTAGAGTATTATCACAAGTATAAAAGGATAAGAGAATCGTAATTAACCTACGGTATAGGTGATAGATTTTGACATTGACTATTGAAGATGCTTTATACCGACTACGCTTGTACTTTATACTGACTATATAACATGCGCCGCCTCGCCAATCGCCCGCTTGAGAGCGAGAACCAGCTCATCCGTCCCGCCGAGGACTTGCACCCACGCATCCAGCACGACAACATAGTGGCGTAGTCGGTCGCTGCCCTGGTTCTCGCGGTGCAACAGACCCTGCTGAGAGTTGCTCAGCGCCATCCGGGCAAAGGCGATCGATCTCGAGAGCAGCGGCGTCGGCAGCAGGGCCGGCAGCGGGTCGCTGCTCTTCAGCACCTGCTGGGCCAGGGAGAGCACGGCCATCCACTCAGCCAGTCGGTCGGGGTCGGTAATTTCCGACAGCGGGGAAGATGCGGGCCCTCTCTTCGACGGGAAACGAGGCGGCGAACAGTAGAAGCTGCGACACGTGGTGGTTGAGCAGCATGCAGAGATGGCAGACGGCATCCAGGGTGTCGGCCGAGAATTCCAGACGCGTCAGCTTGATGGGTTCTAAGATGGAGGGCAGAGCGTCGCCCGTGAGCAGGGCCTCCTGTTCGGCCACTTGCCGCAGGTCCGCCGGTGGCAGTCGTCTCCGCTCGTCGGCTGCCGCGGCGTGAGAGGAGGCCAGCAGAGCCACACGGTCACGTACACTGGCCAGGCTGTCAGCAAGGATGTGTCGGTATTGCGTGTTGGCTGACGGCGGGCGGGGCAGGAAGTGGACGAAGACGGCGGCGCTGAACCCCACGATGACCAGCACCAGACGGCGCCAGAAGACGGCGTACCCGACGCCTGGATTGCCGTAGGTTGGATCGTGCGTGTTGATCCACCCGTACGCAACGACCAGGTACATCGTCGCGGCCATCATGATCCCCCACCATCATCAGCGCGGGCGGCACAAACAACTGCCACCACATGCGAACCAGGGCCTTATAGGCTGTGACAATCTTCAGGCGGGTGGACATGAGCCCGTCGGTTTTCATGGTACGGCCCGGATGCCTCAAGGCAAACAGGCAGGCATCGAGAAAGACGGGCATAGAACCGAGCAGAGCCTTGATCCCGTCGAGGAGCAGGGTGGATGAGGAGACGGGGAAAACCACGATGCTGCAGACGACACCTACACCCGTGGCGATCGCATAGGGAACTATAAGACTTTTCGCAAGGGTTCCGTCGAAGGTTGGGATGAGCGGAGCATCGGCAACGAAGACAATCGAGACGATGCAGGCAAACATTTGAACAGGCGTCAGCTTCGGGACGGCGATGCGCAGGCGGGCCTAATTCGCATTAGACATTACATATAGTTATTGTTGGTTTATGGCTCGAGTTGACATACAACCAGGTAGATGAACACCCCCACCATGCAAAAATAGGTCACGGTGACTCGCGTATCGAGCATGAAACCATTGAAGATCTGAATCTCGACGTACTCATCCAGATCGGTGACATTCTGAGCCTTTGCATTTTCGTACAGCAGGACATACCGTGCATCGAGATTGGCCGACGGCCGCGTCGCCAGGGCGGCCTTCATAGCGACGAGACCCCAGGCCCATCCAAGTGACAGACCGACCAGCACGGAGAGAGCCGCTATCACCTGAACGAAGAGACTGCCTGCGGGGGGGGGGCGAAGAAAAGGACGATACTGAGGTACTGTCAAAGCAAACAAGCATCGTTCTCGACGCGAATAAAGGAATCAATGCCTACCACCCCACGAACGCCGCCGAGCCGAGGACACGGAGAGTCAGATTGATGAGGATCAGGACAGTCATAATCCAGACGGCGAGTGAACACTTGAACAGCGTCTGGAGATCGCGGGCGTTGAAGTGGTCGAGCCATGAAGGCAGTTTTCCTGCAGGGACTTCATCGTCGAAGTAAGGGTTCGTAAGATGTTCATCAAGATGATCCTGCTCCTGCTCCTGCTCCTGATCATTAGTAGTCTTGGTCTGCATTATCAATCAATTATCTGAAAGATAACAATTGAAATAGAAGGAATGTAAAAGATTGTGAACTGACCGAGAGTCGCCGTACAGCTACTATTTATCCCATTCTGTTCTCGTATCCCAAGCCGTAAGGTGGCGCCATCCAGCCACTGCGTATCAAAATCCCATGAAGAATAATCTAGTCAAAATTGTAATCCTCCCTTCTGTCTATAATTGGGGGTTGCGACGAGTCCAGGATTGTTTCTCCCTTGGGCTGCCAGAACATCTCCGTTGTCTCCGCTGCAAACCTCCGTTGGGTCTTGCAGTGGCTTGTGAGTATAACGGACCTATTACAGTCAGTGATAATCACAGTAATCATAACGAGGGGTGAGATTGAAGATGGAGGACAGGTTGTGGGCGAGTGAATAAAGGAAGAAGTGGAAAGGAGGAGAGGAGGAGAGGGAAGGAGAGGAGGAGAGTCATGTGACACCATATTAAGCTTAAGGACCATAAACAATAGATTTTTAAATAAAAGCTATATTCTATTCTATATAGCCATATACAGACAGTTAAGATTATATAGTACTAGAGTCTACTATTGTTTGCCGAGCCGGGGCTTATCTACTCTGCAGAAATTAGTTGTAAACGGTTTCCACCACTGGCCCAGTGTACTCAGCCCGCCCCCAGACCATATAGTAGATGGTACAGATGAGGCTGGTGCCGACGGTGCCGACGACGGCCCAGTTCATGGTACTAGCATCCGGGTGGAGCAGCATGGGCCAGAAGCTGAAAAACACGCCGATGGCAAGGTACGCGACGGTGAAGATATTGACTGCGATCCCGAGCACGCCGGGGACGCGGAACGGGCCCCATGCGAGCGGGGTGCCGGTGGTGTTGAGGATAGTGGTCGCCGAGACCTCGCTGGCCAACCGAATGCTACCCACACATCGGCGCCAGAGGAGCAGAGCGGCGGAGATGAGATATGAGGAGTACAGCGCGGATACGGCCAGGGAAATCACATCGTTCAGCACGGCGGCCGAGCCGAGGATGATCAGGGCGAGCAGCACAGCGGCGACGGTGACCACAATGATGGCCCAGTGGGGGACGGCCTCCGAGTTGACCTAATATAATTAACATCTTATAGAAAAGGGGAATAAAAAGGAGAAAAAAGAGAGGAAACATACTCTGCTAAGGACTCTCCAGCCTGGAAGACCACGGTCACGGGCAAAAGACCACATCATGCGGGAAGCCGAAGCCAGACAGCCGACGGCAGTAGCAAGGACAAGAACGGGGACGATGGCGGCCATGACGGTGGAGCCGGCCTTGGAGCCCGTAGCGGTAAGGAAGACCTGCATGAAGGGATAGCCCGTGGCCGATTCGAGGGCGGCATCTGGGTCGGTCATGGTGAAGAGGGTAGAAAGGACCATAGCAAAACCCAGCATGCCGTTGATCACCACCGAGGTCAAGATAGACACGGGGACAACCTTTTCGGCGTCATGGATTTCCTCGCTCATCTGGTTTTGTTAGGGTTGGAGTGAATGGGTATAGAGGTAGAAAAGGACGTACGTGTACAGCAGCGTCAACGCCGGTAAAGGCAAACATACTTCCTGTCAAACCGACGAGGAAGGATAGGCCCTGAGTCTGGAAACCTCCATCGTTGATGAAGACGGTAAACACATCGCTGGCACTGTTCTTGTCCCCCAGGTACAGCAGAGGGATCATGATGGCGAAGAAGCCGATGACGTGCAAGATGAGCACAAACCCCTCGAACTTGGGCAAGAAAGTGCTGACCACGGTGTTGAAGAAGACGGCAAACCCCACGACGGCCCAGTAGAGCAACACTGTCTGCCAGGCCGTTGCGTCGTAGGAGTCACGGTTGAGCACGACCAGACCCTGGATCTGGGAGGCGCTGAGGTATGAAGTGGAGGAGAAGGCGCCGATCCACCCGATGACGATCAACCAGCCTAAGTAGTCAGTATAGTCTATCTCAGCAGATCATTCCGTGTAGGGGTGGCTTATCAACTCACCCGTCAGAAAACTAATGTATTTATGGCACCATTTAGGCGAGAGGATCGAAACCCAGTGATATTGACCACCGGATGTTGGAGCCCTGATACATCAGTATCCATCCCAGGATCGGTACGGATGCCCAAGGCGATACATACATGGAAACCAGCTCCGACAGGGTGAGAAAACTCGAGAACGTCCCGATCCAGACAACGAGGAAACTATACACCGTTCCTGCCGGACCGCCACTGCAAGTTGATGGTTAGTAGGTAGTTCATCGAACCGGCCATCGATGCTAGTAGATGAAGAGGATCGTACTTTTCGAATGGAATAATAAAAGTCCTGGTTTCGATTAGCCGAGTGAGACTCTGAATCTCCAACCCTTGGACTCACGAAAGCATGCCCTCCCATGTGGCTAGGATGGTGCAACTGAAGCCCACGATGGAGAGGAAACCGAAGCGACGCTGAAGGCCCGTCAGAATATATCAAACATCCATAGAATACAACGAACTAATAGCAAAATTATAATAATGATAATGAAGAATGATGGCTAACCTTCAGGACCTGCTTCTTTCCCACGCGGCCAAGGGCCTGCTCATCATGCACCTCCACCTGGCTAGGCTGCTTGTCCCAGCGATCAAGCTCAACGGCGTTTTCCATCGCAGGGAGTAGAGATAGAAACGCTGGGAATAGTTACGAGATGGCACGAACAACAACGACCACAAGATGACGGGCGAGAAGGGGGGGGGGGTTTTTCTCCCTCTTTTTTTCCCCTCTTGCTCCTCTCTCCCTTTCTTTTGTAACAAGCCGGCCGAAACAAATGCTTAATGATTGAAAAAAATGGTCGACAATAATAAAATAGTATATCAGTACCAAGTTAGTTTAAACCTTGCGGACCACTGCAGACCCCTGCGATGCTTCGGACGGGTTCCGGATACTATGTGGGGGGGACGGACCCAGTTGCTCGGCGTACGAAGTTAAGTAGATTGAAAAAAAGGGGGGGGAAGAATCAAGGAAAAGAAGGAGAGTAAATTGATTGGTGAAGTGATGGCATGACTGGATGGATCATGGTAATATTAAATGATTAGTCTCCACCTGCCGTACTCTGGACATCCACAGCCCACGTTCTGGTTTCCCGGATAATGATGTGGCTTTGACTCGACTGGCTTTGGGCCTCCCACTCCTGCGGGTCTGTACTAACATTCGTGCGGTTGGTTACGCCGGCCAGTTTCCGTAGCTCTTGGGAGCCGAAGTTTTTCCTGCTGCGCGTGGCGTAACTGCCCTGTGACTGTTTGGGGTACAGGTAGGGATGCAGGCCGGTGGATTGGAGACCCTCCATGAACGGTTTCAGATATGGAATGCATGCGGCGAGGATCGCGAGACTCTGCACGCTCTGCATGCAGACACTGACAGGCCATGCTGTCAGGGCGCTAGGATGAGTGGTCCGGTGTCGATAGTAGAGTTCAAGGATGATAACAGCGATGACCCTTTGATAGTCAGAAAAAAAAAAGAAGCCACGGATCAAGACATAGTAGCAGAATGAGGCATAGAGATGGGATACGTACACAATTCTCAAGAGAAAGCAGATGAGGGCTGCTTTCTTCTTGGCCGTCTGCAGACGTATAACCAGAAGAGCAGGCAAGACGATGAGTGCCGCTTCGATGAGCATGTTGTTCACTGCAAAGTACGTCCACCAGGCGTCCTTCAACTGATTAGCCGGGGATATTTGGTGAAAAGACAAGAGGAAGAGTGCTTTACCCTATCGAAACATTGCCCCGTCCACGGTCGCGGAAGCTGACACTGGAAAGCAACGGCAAACTCTGCGGTGAAGGCCCAGACGAGAATCGCGCCGCCAAAAATCCATTCTTTCATACCGATGCGCTGCGTCAAGAAGGATACAAACGCGAGGGAGCTCAGTTTTGCGAACGTGAGGCTTGCGACGTACAGAATCTCTGCAGCGTAGGCGGCCTGACTGATTTAGAACAAAGTCCGTGTAACTCATTTCTCCAATTTATTCATTCCCATACCTTGAAGACAGTATCCAGGTTGTCTTCTGACAGAGAACTCTCTGCCTTACCCAAGCCATGGGTAGCCGCCACGACGATACAGATAGACTGAACAACGCAGAAAAGCTGTTTGCGATTAGAAGAAGCCGCATTGAAGCCCACAGGAGGAGAGACTGGACTCACCACCGCCACCAGAATCAAGTAGTCGTCCATCGAGAGCCCCTTGGTAATGACATATTTGATCACCAGCCGCACGCCCACGGCCAGCACGGCGATGACCATCGACAGCAAAGCGATGATGCCCACGATAGGCGAGTGATCCGTCGCGGTGACTGCCATAGCCAGTAAATTCTTGAATCAGCGGTCAGACACAAACTGCTGTCTCTCACACACAGACCAGGAAAAAAAAAACGAATGGAGTGGATAAAAGAAGATCTCCTCCTCCTCGTCCTCGTCCTCCTTCTCCTCCTCCAGAGCAGCACTTTGGGACTTACCAGTTCATTTTGGGAAAACCTTCCCCAGAACCATCTCCAAGAGATTAAACTCCATCGTCATTCGCCACACACCAGACTCCTGTCCTTCCCTGTGTGTCTTGGACTCGCCAAGCAGCCGATTTAAAACTATCTGTTAGGCTGCAGATCGACACGAGGCGAAGATGAGGAAGGCGGGAACTCTGACGACGGAGCTTGGCTGCTTTGGGAAAGGTGGTCACTTGATGGGTCGGCCTTGACTGTTTTGGGCGCTGCGGCTTTCAGGCTTCAAATCCCAGCTGTGGGTTTTTTTTCTGTTGGTGCTTCAGCTTCTTCGTCCCTCGGGGCTGTTTCGCCCGGCTGGAAACCGAGTACGAACCCATTCTAAACCCAGACAGGCCCGGTGGTTCCATTCAAAGCTTGTTTCAGCTGTTTACCACGGAATTCGGTCCTGACTGGTCACTGCCACCGAGTAACTAGTAGTTACTACTAGTTATTTCGTGGTATCATTCCACTCCCAATCCATCCATCTTTTTGTCTATCACTCACCATGGCGTTTACCTCAGGGACCGTTGAATTTGCCCACCCCTCTCTGCCCTCCCCTGCGCAGACGTGGTATCGCGTGTACGGCGACCTCAGCAGCAGCAGCAGCAGCAGCAGCAGCAGCAGCAGCAGCAGCTCCACCCAGCCCCCGCTTGTTGTCTTGCATGGAGGACCGGGCTACTGCCACAATTACATGCTTCCCCTGGCCGATCTGGCGTCGCCATCGTCGGGGGAAGAGCGCCCAGTGGTCCTGTACGACCAGATCGGCAACGGGCTGAGCTCGCACTACCCCGAGAAACGCGGCGACGCGACCTTCTGGACGGTCGGCCTGTTTCTTGCCGAGCTGGAGAATCTGCTGGCCAAGCTGGGCATTGCCGGGCGGCAGTTCGACCTCCTCGGCCACTCGTGGGGGGGTATGCTCGGAGCCGAGTTCGCCGTGACTCGTCCGACGGGTTTACGCCGCTTGATCCTATCCAACGCCCCGGCCGCGGTGAGTCTGTGGGTGGACTCCGTCGCCAGGCTGCGCAGCACTCTCCCACAGGAAGTCCGCGATGTGCTGGACAGATGCGAACGCGAAGACCGTCTCGACTCGGAAGAATATGAGCATGCCACTGTTGAATTTCTCAACCGCTTCGGCTGCCGCACGCAGCCGTGGCCTGCGGACCTGATCGACAGTATCGTCTGGACGACGGAGAAAGACACCACAGTAGCTTCAACAATGTATGCCCTCTTACTATATATTTATTACGCTTATATTTCATACTCTAATATACTCACTATCTAGGCTCGGTCGGTCTGAATTTTTCGTCGAAGGATCGCTCAAAGACTGGACTATCGTCGATCGCATCGCTAGGATCAACGTGCCCACGCTGCTCATCAACGGCGAGTACGATGAGGCCCAGGACAGCACGCTCGAGCCCTTCTTCCAAGCCATCGACAAGGTCAAGTGGGTGACCTTGGCGGGGGCGGGTCATTGCGCCCAGTTCGACGCCCGCGACAAGTACCTCGACGTGGTCAAGGGGTTTTTACAACTGTGATGGTAGACGAAAAGTCTTAAACAGGAATCAGCCACTATATTAGGAACTATTTACCACCAGAGTCGCTGATTGAACATGTACAGTGGATACAATATTGACTCGAACCCTCACTCAAATCCTAGGGTTATGGTTACGAGTCAGTCCGATGCAGCTACTGACTAGCCTGTAGCCTAAGTTAACCCTTAAGTCATTCTATTCCAATATCTACAAGCGAAAAAAAGCTATTAATACCATCCCTACATCTTGGCCATTTTCCTTGCGTAAATCAAAATCAATATACCGGCGCATCTCCAAGTTTCATATAATTCCAACAGACTGAAAATTAGCTTTAGCCGTTAGAAAAGAGAAGAAGAGAAAAAACACAACTTACTGCTATACCCCATATCATCTCCAAACATGATTTTCAACAGCTCCTTGCCCTCCTTGACCCCGTCGTCCGGGGTATACGAGACGGCCGTGTGGCCCAGGGCGATGCTGATCATGGGCGGGATCTTGCGCAGACAGGAAAACTTCGGTTCGGAGCCCGTGGCATGCTGCATGATCCGCTGGTGGATGTTTGTGCCGGCGTAGTGGCCCATGTGGATTGCGGCGCCGCAGCGTTTGATTCCGGTCCAAGACACAAGGTCGCCGGCAGCGAAGTGGTAGGTGGCATTGGGGACAGAGTTGAATTGCAGACTAACCATTAGTTCTTCAATTCTTTTTTTCAATCCTCTTGGTTCGCTTTTTTTTCGATTGTGTATGTCCTACCTAGCGTCAATCTTCACGTAGCCCTCCTCATCCAAAGCTTGTGGAGGCAGGTAGGTGGTTGTCGGCACGGAACGCGAGATGGCGCTGATGACATGGCCGGCAGGCAGCTTGGAGCCGTCCGAGAGGGTGAGCAGGAAGGAGGTCCGCCCTTCACTCTCGACGGGAACGGTCTCGACGACTCGCTGGCCGAGGACGAGATCGACGTCGGCGTCACGCAAGATGGTCGCGACCCGGTCCGCCAGTTCGTCTGGCAGGGGTTCCGAGGAGAGGAGTCGGTCGCGCGAGTGAACGAGGGTGACTTTTTGCTGGGGGTTGAGTTCCTTGAGCTCAGCGGCGATCTCAACGCCGACGGCACCTGATTGAATTAGTAGGTCGTACAAGAATAAATTGGAAGAATTGGAAGAAGAATTGGAGTGAATAGGTACCTCCCCCCACCACAACAACCCCCTCACGAGCACTACGAATGCTCACAGCGTGCGCGCCAGCCTCGGCAAGGAAATCATCTCGCAGCAGCGACTTGGGCACGGTCGGAAACACGCGCCGCAAGCCAGACGCGGCAACAAGATAGTCGTACGGCAGCTCGCGTGGGGTGTCGGCCTTTGCCTCGAGGATCTGGGCGGATTTCCGTTCACAGTCGACCGAGGTCACGCTGCCTTGCAAGATGGTGATGTCGGAGTCTTGGAGAGCGGGGATGTCCTGGAACCGGGTCCATGTCTTGTCGGCGAACTCCTCGGAGGCGAGCGCTTTGGGGGAACCGATAAGGTGGTCTATAATATTAGACGAAAGAAACAGAGATTCTTTTCTTTTGAACTTTGACTGACAATATCCATCACGCTCATCAACCAAAGTGATGGCCAAGGGCACGCTTTGCGTCGGCGCCTGGGCCTCTTTGTCGAAATTGAAGCGCGCAATGCGTCCACGCGAGAGATCAAGCAGGGCGAGAATCGCTGCCAGACCGCCGTAGCAACCGCCAATCACCAGGATCCGGACGGGCTGGATGGGAAGGGCGTTTTCGTTGGAAGGCATGTTGGAGAGCTTGACGAGGGAGAAGAAGTTGGAGAGAAAGAGGGAGGGAATTGAGGACGGGAAGGAAGGAGGGGCAGGGGGGGGAAGGAGCGTTTATACCATTTTCTTATCAGATGATCAGATTAGATCCAAGTCTTAGCTATCAGCTATCAGATAGCAACCGATTGCGCAATAAATAGTCGGAAAAGATGCTATCTATCATTTCTTTACAATTGAAGTCGTAGAAATCATCATATACTATTGAAAGTTGCCTATTACCCATCTACCACCTACCTCCTACTACCATCTACCGTCTACTCCTACTACCTCTACCTCCTACCTCCTACCTACATTCTTAGAACGTGTCTCACCGGGCTATAACTATGTGTCACAGGAATCACATTCGCATACTTGAATGCCTGGTACAGTTCCAGTCTAGCGACTAGCGTGTCCCCGTATTTCGGCAATGAGAACCTCGGGATATGCGATAGGAGGCGATAGATGGGAATTGCCGAAAAGATGTGGAGAGTATCTACTTTGATAGCATTAGACATTCTGACCCTAGAATCCTCTCATATTACCCGCCATGAAACTGCTAGGTACTACCACCCCCCTAGTCATCTTAATCCTCTTCCTATTCTCTCTTCAATACCCGCTCCGCAACAGCCCGTAGATCGACCTTGCGGACCTTGCCGCTGCCCGTGATTGGTACCGTCTCACTGACACCATCCTCGCCAAACACAAACACGTGGCGCGGCGCCTTGTGTCGCCCCAGCGTCTCGCGCGTCCAGTCACGGACCTCCTCGTCGGTCGGGCGAGTGGCCCCCGGCGCGATCTGGAGAAAGGCGCCGACCACCTCGCCGTATTTCTCATCGGGAATGCCGATCACGGCGGCGACCGTGATGGCCGGGTGGGCGGTTAACCGTTCTTCAATCTCGAGCGGGTAGATGTTTTCGCCGCCTCGGATGATGATGTCTTTGAATCGCCCTGTGATGGTGCAGTAGCCGTGTTCATTGAACGAGGCTTCGTCGCCCGTCTTGAGCCACAGCGTGCCCTCTTCGTCTCGCACAAGCGTCTCGGCCGTCTTCTCCGCGTTGTTCCAGTATCCCTTGGTCAACTGGTATCCGGCCATGTAGAGCTCGCCGCGCTGGCCCAGAGGGACGATGCGGCCTTCCGCGTCGACGATCTTGGCGCGGGCGTGCGGCAGCACGGTGCCGACCGTGGTAAGCCGTGTGTGGATGCTATCTGTCGTATGGGCGTTGAAGCAAGTAGGAGATGCTTCAGTGAGGCCTGAAGTACTTAGTATAAGTTTTTTTCAAATATACTGTATTTGGATTTATTACCGTAGCTGCTCGTGTATTCTCGCATGTTCAATTCATCAAGTAGCCGCCTCATCAACGGCCTAGGAACGGGCGCCCCCGCAATAATACCCGTCCGGAGATTCGAGACATCCCAGCCGGGAGGTTTCGGGAGCGACAGAATCGCCTCGAACATGGTCGGCACGCCGTGCAGGGCGGTACATTGCTCATCCGAGATGGCGTGCAGGACGGCGCGGGCATCAAAGGTCTCGCTGGGGAAGACAATCTTGGAACCGTGCGTGACGACGGCGAGCAGACCGAGCACAAGACCGAAGCAGTGGAACAGGGGAGGCGGACAGCACAACGTATCGAACGAGGTGAGTTTCATGCGGTCGCCGATGAACCGAGAATTATTCACCAGGTTACTAGAGAGTTAGACACATACACTGAGAGAGAGAGAGAGAGAGAGAGAGAGAGAGCGATCCTACTAATGAGTCAGCATAGCTGCCTTGGGATTGCCCGTCGATCCACTGGTAAATTGCAGATTGCAGACGTCGTGCGGGCGCAATTCGGTCTCCCGGTCTGCCAGCGCATGCGCAGGCAGTGAATTGCCGCGATCGACGACTTGTCGGTAACTGGGGAAGCCGTCATGTTCGCCGCGCAGAATGACAATCTCCTCCAGAGCCTTGGAACGGCCGTTCTGTTTCGGTTGGGGGCCGAGCGTGGCCAGGACGTCGAGAAGCGAGTGACGACCGATGGTGGGAGTGAGGAAGAGAAGGCGACAGTCTTCACATTAGTTCGATTGAATGCAATAGATAATACAGTGATGACACCCACCTGTATGATTCAAGGCGTAATAAAGCTCCGACGGCGTGTAGGTGTTGTTCAGCACGACCAGGATGGCTCCCACCTTGGCTGCAGCGAAGAAGAGCGAAATATATTGCTCGCAGTTTCCCGCCATGACGCCGACCCGGTCGCCGCGCTGGATGCCTGAGGCCAGCAGGCCGCGGGCCAGCCGGTCGGCCTCCTCCTTCAGCTGGGCGTAGGTCCAGCGCGCGCCTGTCCAGGGGAATACCAGACACTCGTGGTCTGCAAAGCGAAGGCTTTGTAACGTCAACAGCTCGCCCAGTGTGATGTCGAGCAGCGGCGGCGTGGTTGGGCCATGGACCAGAGACACTCTGGGGGTGGCATCGACAGGCGCCGGAGCTGTGGTCGCGGGGTTGACGTGCGCGAGCGTCTGCTGCAGGCGGCGGAGAGCCATGATGTGACGTGAGGGGAGAGTTTCTAGCAGTGAGGAGGAGGAAACAGCTCGGGGAGAGGAAATTATTGTCTCTGGAACCTGATTCATATAAGGTGGAAAAGACTCCCCCACCGTGTACTGTACGGTAACCGGACTCGCTTATCAGATCAAGGCGCGATCACCGGTGGGTCTTCGGCATTATGAGTATTATGAGTATTAGCACTATATATTATTGAGACTGAATGAGAGATTTTTGGCAATACGCGACCGTGCACAGATCCTGCAGACCAGGTTGTGCACCGAGTGTCTGTATATTATTATGCAGACATGTAGGAGACATAGTTAGTGTACCTATGTAGTTACCTACGTAGTTACCTAGTTAGTACCTACCTACCTAGTAGTTGGTACATAGACTCAATCATCATACTGGATAACTACGGAGTAAGAAATAGAAATGAAGAACTCTTCTCTCTACTCCACTATTATTCACAAACCTCGCCAAGGCCGAAGGCTCAACAGAGTCGGACTAACTGGTACAATTACGTACACGATGCATAAAAAAAGCCATTCTGCATCATCGCCTCGGCAAAGAATTTTGCTGGCCAATGGCTTCTGCAGAGCGTCCCACCTGGTGCTCCGTCCACGGTATCTATTCCGTAGAGTCTGTCAGGTACCAGCAGGAAGTACTCCGTTCAAGGTACTTGGAACCCGAGGCAGGAGGAAATACGGTAATTATGTGTATCTAATCAATCTCATCTAATCTGATTTGTGCCGAACATCGGAGTCGTGATTTTCCCATGCCAATCCTCAGTTTCTGTCTCTCTTTCTTCCCTTTTTTTGATCTACATATCCACTTATCTTCAATGATCGTCAAACGTCTTCTAACGGTCCGGTGGAGTTCCAATTCTGCAGGGCATTAACGTTTAAAGCCGAGAATGAGACAGATCTGACGCTGTCTTATCATGCTCTCAATATGCTGGCTGAATCTATTCTAGGGATGGTATAGACTACCTGCTTAGCAGTGGTTCACCAGAAACCCTAACCCTAACCCTATTCCAGCACCAACCCTAAAACCCTAAAACCGAACCCTAAGTATACAGAGGACACCACTGTCTTTGGTGAATTATTACTGACATCTAATCTCTTAGATATTTTTTCTATCATCCAAGAGCCTCCTGTTCTATGGAACAAAATCTGCCTCAACAGATCTACCAAGTCTGCCGCAGAACATAATCTCGCCATGAACATCAGTATCTTACTATCTATTTGTGTGGCAAGGATGGCATCCCTTCCACAGAAGAAACAAGTGCCTAGTACTTTAAGTGATACTGTCAATTGTCAACTTGGAGAGTAATATTGGAGTGATATTGAATATTGTCTCAAAGCCGGTTCAGGCCCCGGTCCCGGCCCTGAACCGGGCACTATCCATGAGGGAAAACAAAAACGTGCGTTGCGTTTCACAACTTCTTCCATGCTTCTTTGTACAACATTTCTTTTCTTTTTTGCATCTTTATACCCTGTACTCTCAACTTCTAACTACTCTGTACTGAATATCGTTCAGATGGGCGTCGAAAACCCCCCCCTTCCCACTGACGCAGAAGCCAACCATGGCGTCACCGCCACCGCCACCGCAAGTCCACCAGCGCCTGAGAAATACTCCGTCTTCACCGTCAACCAGCGACGGGCGATGATCACCGTGGGCTCGCTGGCGAGCTTCTTCTCGCCGTTGTCTGCGTCGATTTATTTCCCGGCTCTGGATACGATTGCCGATGCATTGCATGTCTCTACCACCAAGATCAACCTGACAGTGACGACCTATATGGTAAGTATTTCATTGAGCTATCCTCCTCTTTCATCAGTCTAATTTCTAGATCCTCCAAGGCATTGCACCCATGATGATCGCTGGATTCAGCGACAAGGCTGGTCGGCGCCCCGCGTACACCATCTGCTTCAGCATCTATCTGGTTGCGAACCTGGCGCTGGGTCTACAGAACAGCTACGCGGCGCTGCTGGTGCTGCGATGCCTGCAGAGCGCCGGAAGCAGCGGCACGGTCGCCCTGGCGAACGGCCTGGTCGGCGACATGGTCACCTCCGCCGAGCGAGGCACGTACATTGCCTTTGCCTCCGTGGGGAGCATGCTGGGCCCGTCGCTGTCGCCCGTCATCGGCGGCCTGATCAGCCAGTATCTAAACTGGCATTGGATCTTCTGGTTCCTGCTCATCCTGGCGGGCAGCTTCTTCACGGCCTTGCTCCTCTTCCTGCCCGAGACGTGCCGTAAAGTCGTCGGCGACGGCTCGGTGCCCCCGCCCCCGCTGAACAATAACCTGAGCGATATGATCCGCCATCGTCGTCGGCAAAGGGAAGGTATCCCCCTCGACGAGGCCCAACAGCAGCGCCTACGAGCCAACTACAAACTAGAATTCCCCAACCCGCTGCCCACCCTGCTGATCGTGCTCGATCTCGAAACCAGCCTCGTCCTGCTCACCACGGGCCTCACCTTTGCGGGCTTCTACGCCGTCATGACGGGCGCCACCACCTCCTTCCACGACGTCTACGGCATGAACAACATCCAGACGGGCCTCATGTACGTGCCCATCGGCGCCGGCGGGATTCTTTCGGCCTTCACCACCGGCCGTCTCGTCGACTGGAACTTCCGCCGCCACGCCGCCCGCGCAAACCTCCCCATCATCAAGAACGTGCGCCAGGATATCTCCAACTTCAACATCGAACGCGCCCGCCTCGAGGTTGTCCTGCCCGTCTTCCTGCTCGGCAACCTCACCGTCATCGGCTACGGCTGGATCCTCGGCCATAAAGTCAACCTCGCGGGGCCCGTCATCCTCCTCTTCATCGCCGGGTACGCCCTTAACGCTACCTCCCAGACCCTTAATGCCCTCATGGTCGACCTGTGGCCCGGTCGTTCTGCCGCCGCCACCGCAGCTAACAATCTCTTCCGCTGTGAACTCGGGGCCGCCGCCTCCGCCGCCATCGAACCCATGTCGCAGGCGATGGGCACCGGGTGGGCGTACACCACGCTAGGTCTGATTGCCATCTCTTCCATGCCTTCCCTGCTGCTCATGATGCGGAATGGAATCGAATGGCGCAAGAAGAAAAAGCAGAGAGAGGAGGCAAGGGAACGGAAGAGGCAGGAAAAGAAGGAAAAGCAGCAGCCAGCCCGCAGCGTTTAGACACTACTTTGCACATACCCATCTCGGACATAGCTGCTAGAATTGAAAAATTTGCAGAACACCTGTGTTCTCAGTCTCTAGTTAATATTCTATCTCGTATACATACACGAGGCACCTTGATTCTATATTGTAGCTACAGTGATACTAGACGTAGTTGGATACATGGACTAACTTGTACAGATCAAAGTGAAGACTTGCCCGTTTGACCATCTTACCTTCGCCGAATATCAATCTCTACCATACCAGAACTGCTATTCTCCTCTAGGCTTTCTTGTATTTCATGTGTAGGTACATTGAATGAGGTATGCCTTTACTCTCGGGGTGTTAATAAAGACGCTCCATATAGTCAGCACGAATCGTGGTCATGGAAGTAGAATGGTGTAGATGATTGTGAAGTGCAGGTCAGCCACATCGTCTTCAGTCAATCCAGGAGGATCCTAGATCTTCCTAATGAGCCGGAAGGCCAGAGTGATTTCACCTGGGGATGTCGTGGTGACGCAATATATTTTGCACGCTCGCAACAGAAGAACAGGAAGGACCCCTAGCAGATAGAGGCCTACTCTGGTGACTTTTTTGTCCTCGTGGTCGCTGGCCCCCAGCTGGGCCAGATAAAAAAGGCGACCTGAGTGGTGGGATGTAACCTCTGTCATGCCTGATGACAGGGGATTAACGGAGGACTGAGTCTCGGCGTCTTACTTGACCTTTCTAGCACAGAAAGGTGGTTTCATGGTGGGTTAAGAGAAAGCCAGATTTCAGGCGCAGCTCGTACATGTAATGAGCCATTTGTCCTAATTCCAACGGTTAGCCTTCATCATATTGACAAAGTGATAGATATATCGAACCCGAAATTGTGCAGAGGGGCTTCTCCTTCTTCATTGCCTTTGTTAGCCCCCGTTCCAGAATCCAGGGGGCCTTGAGCTCTCCTATGCTCTGTAAGGCGACGTCTGGGATACGGCCATATTCGGCCCAGGAACTGCGAAAATCCCCGAATCACAGACCAATGCCGTGGCGGCAAAGACAGTCTCTATCGCTTGCCCGACGTGCTGGTTGAGGCACTCTTCTCTCTGTCCAGGTCTTTCTGCATGGAAGCAAACCAAGTTTCTTAGTATACCTGTCGATCTGCACTGAATCGGCAGTCCTAGGATGAAGAAGCCAGTCAAAGGTGAAACGGTTGTAGGCATAATTGAAGGCAAATTCTGAGGCTATAAGCCTTCTTTTCGCAATTGAAGGCGTCGAATATCCATTCGTTTCAAGTATCGTCGAGAATTCGTCAGGTGCAAAGTCGACTTCAAGAGAAATACATTTCCAGTTCAGGATAACCAGGTCTCTGATCATGGACTATCAAGACCATTCTGCTTCTGACGCTTGGAACGAGACAACAATTGAGCATCTCCCGGTCGATTCTCGATAGACAGAAGATTTCACAGAAATTAGGGGACGCTAGACCACTCGACCGCTAAGATTGCCCAGGAAGTTAGTAGAGTATAATAGGGTCGTTTAATGTTGGCCTAGCAGGCCTGGAAAAGGGAAGAGATGGCTGATGGTTGCTATTGCTGCTACGGCTCAGATGTGAAGCAGGTGGTTGTGCGGTGCGGCCGCGCCAAACGAGGCGATGCTAAGCCTAATTGGGCACGCACCTCTGACACACCCCCTATCACTGAGCACCTATCTAGACTAGCTAACCTCTTATTTAACATTAATTAAAGCATATAATAGCAGAAAAAAAAGGGGGAATCATTTACTTATTAATTATTAATTATTCCTTATTTAATTTATTCCTAATATGGGTTAGCATCGCCACTTTCTGAAGATTAACTAGTTCTTTAAACACAATATACTTTACTTAATCTAGAGGCTTTATTAGGCCATTAGTAGGGTTTATATAACCACTTATCTATTTAACCTTAATTAGTCTCTTATTAATTATATTATAAATAAAAAAGTAATAATTATTAATCTATTTAGTTATTGCGTTAAAACTGTTCTTCTTAAGAATATCTATAATATTAGATAAGTCAGTATAAATAGGAATAGGGCCTTCCTTTTTAATCTCTATAGTAATAGTCAATTTCTTTAGCTATATGGCCTCTTTAATTGCCTATAATAGGGCATAGAATTTAGTAATAGTGCTTAACATGGTAATAAATATTTATTTATATAAAGCTTATAAGATTGGGGCCCCTATAAATATTATAATATATACCTCTATTAACTTATCATTATTATTATCTGCGTAACTGGCGTTAATATATATAACTAGGCCTTTATATAATCTATATCCTAGGGTAATGCCATTATTCTTATAATACTTTAGGTATTATAGGAGGTGTTTAATAACTATAGTGTGATATTCGAAAGCTAACGGTCTCTCCGAAATCTCTGTTCTATCGCTACCATAGGTCAGAGGGAAGGTATCTATATACCTCCTCTTGGCTCATTAAAAGCTGAGCGACCCAGTGGCGATAGAACTCTATAGAATTAATCAATCCCTAGTACAGAGTAAAAACTCTACATAACCGCTCCACCAGGGTTGGGAGATTTCGCGTCGTCAGTGAGCAGGCACCTTAGCGTTCCGCCGAGGTGATCCCGCTCATGGCCACATAGGAGTTCGTGATATCGCTCGCTCACGATATCACATCCTCCCCCACCTAACCAGAACTTCATCCGCGAAGTCCTAATCCTCTCTCTAAGACCTTATTAAGATGAATCAGCTGTCGACAGGCGATTCGCTGGTCCTATCTAATAAGGGCCCAAGGTTAGTGAACAAAGACTTATTCTTTGATCACTTCATTGATTGCCTGCTAACTAATAGGGGGTCGCCCGGTCCCGGGCGAGGGTGCAGGGTACATCTATGATCACCATTGCTAGGTGACCTAGCAACCTCTTTATTTGTGATGAAGGGTATATCTCCTCACCCACCTGGTGGCAATTCTTTCTTCGCTCCCCCTCTTACTATTATTACTTCTTATGACTATCCCCTACCAATAGCTTCTGACAGCGAATTTAGGGACTCTAAGTCCCTTATCTAGTGCTCTTATTATAGGTCTAATTATTCTTATTATTTGTTAAAGGCTAAGCATCTAGTGCCTTTTAGGACTCCTTCGCCACCTGCTAAGGAGTCTCCCCCTTAGCCTCCATTGGGCTCTCGTCGTTTAAAGCGGGTTGCGGATTATGGTGGTCCGGCGCCCATTACTCACCATAAGTTTATCGATCTAGAGGGTAAGATGTGGCTAATAGTGATAGAAATTAAACTTCCCTTAGAGGCGCGTGCGACCTCCTTTAATAATCATGAGCTTGTTTGTTTGTTCCCCGCCATTTGTGTGCACCAGGACTTCTCCTAGGGCGGCTAGGCGTTAGTCCTGAGCCACGCGTTAAAGCTCTCTGCCGCTATCATTTTCGAGCAGGGACCTGTGGCGGCCGACCCTTACTTAAAATATGCCTATAGTAATAGTCCCTAGACTGCCTGTGTCACGCCTCCCATTAAGGAGCTTAATAGAGATAAGTATTAGGTTTGCTATACCAGGGCGTGTGCGAACTGTCTCTTCCATAATAAGGGTGCTAATTATAACTTGTATTTATTTCTCCTAGGTCTTTTCATCGCCGGTCGCTAATATATCGCAGGTGTCAACTATAATAGTAATAAAGAGCAGGGGAAGAAGGATAAGCATAAGAAGCAGCAGAAGAGAAAGGAGGTTAAGAAGGAGAGGACTCTATTACCTATTACTCTTATTACTCTTATTACTCCTGCTGCTCTTACTACTGATCTAGCATTAGCTGCCGCGCTTTCTACTATCCTTTTAGCCTTGCTAAACCTGTCGTCCGCTGCTGGTGCTGGCGCCGCTTTGGCTAGCTTATAATTAAGTGCTCTTATTGTCTTGGCCATGGAGGGGGCTTAGTTGACTCCTTATTAAATTATCCTAGGTTCTACTCCCCTAAAGGTGTCACTCCAGCGTTTAACTATTTCTCATGAGGAGATGGCGCGTTATTTTAGGGAGTTTCCAGTTCTTTACTCTGACTTCGTGGGTTAGAAAGTTAGGGAGACTGTAGACACTCATTAGGAGGGTCTAATTAATGGTTCCCTTTAACTTATTAATCATGACAATACCCCCCTTATCATTCTGTTTCCCTTATTGAATGCCGACATCGACAATTTGCCAAAGATTTGTCAGGCCATTGTAGACATGTATTAATGGGTGACCACCCTTAAGGCTTATAAGGATATGTTGGTTGCTGCCGCCGCTGCAGAGAAAGAGGAGGAGGAGGATCTATAAAGGGAGTATCTTCTATATATAAAGAAGTATTATTGTGAGGAGTGATTAGCGTCCACGTCCTAGGGTGTTATTATTAGCTCTTTATAGCTAGTCTCTTTTTTTTAGTGAACTCTATAATGAATTCCTTCTTAGTATCTTTTAGTGCTCTTTAAGGGGTGATCTCTTTATCCCTCATTTATATAATTAAGTGTAGGCCTTTTCTATTATTCCTGCCTTCTTACCTTATCTCATAATTAATTAGACGACTACTGTGAATAGTCCGTCAAAATTAATGCTGTTCCGGGCGTTGGCGTCCTGTGGTCTAGGGTTAGTCTTTTAGTTGTCCCTATTACTATAGTTGTCTTTAGACATATTATTGTTAGATGTTGTTTTCTTAGATGCCTCCTATTTAGAGGTGCTCTCTAAGGAGATTAATATCATCCTTTATTGGTCCCTTTATTGTCGGGTTACTATCTTTATTAGGGGGTTTTATTTCTTTTATTATGCCTTCCGCTAAGCCTTTTTAATTATATGCTCTATAATGGCATTATCATTAATATCTTCGCTAACCTCTCCCCCCCCTATTCTTAAGTATTCCCCTAAATGCTCTATTATCTGTCGTCTCTCTACCGCCACCCACTCTTTCTTCATAATTATTAATAACTCTCTATAGGAGGGCGGCAGCGGTTCCTATTCCTTTAGGATTTTCCTTACTTTAATTAAGTGCTGAAGTATAATACCCCACTGGTGCAGTGCCTGTCGCATCGCCACTGATGTCTATAGCTAGCTTAGTTTATCTACCTTAGTGGTGATTAATTATTAACTATTAATTAGGTTTTGCAGCACTCGTCCGCCAGGTTCTTTAAGGGCGTATATACCTAGGGGGTGCGTTTTTAGCACCCTATATAGACCAAACCACTTGCTCTCTAGCTTCTTTAGTAATTTATTCTTAACTAACACCCAGTTGTCTTTTTTAAAGCCTGTTTTTGTCACCAGGCTGTCGCGCACTATTTTTATCTTTATTGCGCGGTTTAACAGCAGCTTATTCGCTAGTAATCAGGCATGATTGACCCACTAAAGCTGTTCCTTCACCTCCATAAGGTTGCCGTTCGCCGGTCCCTCATTATTGTCGCCTGGGATGCAGGGGTTGACGCCGTATAGGAGGTAAAAGAGGCTTTTTCCTATTACTGCGTGGGTCTGTATATATATGGCAAAGAGGGCCTATAGGAGGTATTTATCCCAGATCTTTATTAGTTTCCCTATAATATACTTTGTGAGCATTTAACCTAGGAGGCTGTTGAGGTTCTCAACCTTACTATTCATCTGCAGGTGATATAGTGTTGTTGTCTAGTATCTTATTTACAGGATCTTTAGATAGTATTGGACTACCGCCGCAAGCAAGTTAGGTCCGTTATCTAATAAGAGCTCGCGAGGGGCGCCATAATTCATGAAGACTTTATTATATAGGAATTTAGTAATCACCTCTACTATGCCTTCTAGGACTGCGCGGGCCACTGGCTAACCTATTATATACTTAATTACCATGATGATTCATTGATTGCCGTTAAGAGTTAGTGGTAGGGGCCTAATCAGGTTAATGGCCCACCTCTTAAATAGTAAGGCTATTACTAGTAGGTTAAGACGTCCGCATTAGAGGTCCTCCTATAAGCCTTATAATACCTAATACGTGGGGTAGTCTTAGACGTGTTGTTTAATCTCAGCCTGTATTGTCGGCCACCATCCTCAGGGCCAAATGACGCCCATAAGTCCTAGGTGTCTAAGGTGTCTGAATTTATCGTGCATTCGCTTGACAAAGTCTGTATAAAAAGGAACTAGAAGATATGGCGCTTTGCAGTTGTTATAAACGCGCTTCAGCTCATTATTATTCTCTCTTATTAGGTAGAAGTTAAGAGTCATCTTTTTAATTATATATTAGAGACCCTGGTGCGCGGGTGCTTTACTTATTGCTAAGTATCTTACTATACCTTTTAGCCACTCCTCCTCTAAGTGGCCTTAAAGTACTAATAAGGAGGCCGCGAATATTTATTACCACTCTTATTAGACTATATCTTCCGCCTTATCCCTAGGCCCATCTTTAATAAAGTCAGGTCGACAACTAATGGCGTCAGGGATAATCACTTTAGTCCCTTTCTAGTAGTAAATCTTTAGATTATATCCGCCAAACTTGTCGATCTATCATGCAAGTCTCTTAGAGTATGTCTTTATCGTCAATAAATACTATAAGCTCTCATGATCTATGATAACAGTCGTGATGGTGCCATTTTTAATATAGTGGTCCTAAGTTTACAGCACCTTCTTTATCGCCAGCAGCTCTTTCTCCTGCATCAAGTAGTTTTACTCTATAAGAGATAGCTTTTATCTATTAAATATAATAGGGTAGTCAGCGCCATCTTCTGCTGTCTATAAAAGAATTATGCTAATAGCTTACTTAAAGGCATCTATTTTAATATAGAACTCCTTCTTATAATCTGGCAGATAAAGTACTAGAGCAGTTACTAGGGCTTCCTTCACTACTTAAAAGGCAGCCTTACACGACATGGTCTATATGATGGGTTAGAATTTCTTTATGTGCAATTTGGCGTCTAATTCCTTTAGTAGGTCATATAGGGGCACAGTGATGCATGCGAACCCCCATATAAATTATTAGTAGTAAGTAGCTAATCCTAGGAATTGGTGAACCTCATGGACGTTCTGGGGCCTTGGCCAGTTCAATACCACTTTAACCTTCTTAGGCATAGGTGATATCTAGCCCCTTTTAATAATATATCTACAGAACTCTAATTTCTTCACGGCGAATTTACATTTTAATACTTTAGTATATAGTTAATATTCTTTTAGGGCAGCAAGGACCAGGTTAAGGTGTTAGTAGTGCTTATTAATATTCTTAGAGAAGATAAGGATATTATTAAGGTATATTATTATAAAGTGGCTAATATACTTCCTTAAGACACAATTCATCATTATCTGGAACGTTGCCGGTGCGTTGCAGAGACTAAATAGTATGGCCAAGAATTTAAATTTACTAAATACTATATTAAATGCCATTTTTTTAACCGAGTCGTCTCCTATCTGTACCTGCTAGTATCCTAATAGGAGATTAATCTTCAACATTACCTGGCTCCCACTTACTATATCCAGCAACTCCTAGATTTGGGGCAATAGGTAGTCATTCTTAACCATTAAATTATTTAGCGCTTAATAGTTAATATATATTTGCCACTCTCCCATCGCTTTTTAGACAAATATTACTAGGAAGCCCTAGAGACTGGTGAAGGGTTAGATAAGCCCCTTCCGCTCCAGGTCCTCTAATTATTAAATCAGCTCCTTAAGCTTTTCTTATAAGAGGGAGAAAGGGCTAATATTAATGGGTGTGGCGTCGCCCATATTAATATTATATATAATATCTCATTTAGGCGGGAGGGCCGCCGCGAGTTCTTGGCGGAAGATATTATACTTCTAGAGGACTACCTTCACCCTAGGATTTATATATGGCTTGCGCCCATCTGGGAGCTCAGTAGTTTATTAAAGAAAACAGAGAACACCTTTCAATTTCACCTTATGCAGCACGCGTAGCGTATATTATGCTAAGATTATATTAATATAGGGCGTGATCGCGACTTATTATTTAATATTCTTTAAGAGCATAGAGAACTGTTTGCCTCAGTGGTCCTAGAGAATCATCCTTAATTCTGACTATTTGATAATAGGGTCAGTAGCTTTTAGCCATATTTGTCCCAAGATAATATTATATTTAAGGTTATTAATAACCTAGGTGGGGGTCATTCTCGTCCATCTGCCGAGGCGTAGCGGGAGGCGTACTTAGTGTATAGCTAGAATATAATTGCTGTTTGGCAGCGTCACATCTAGCTGAGTGCCCTTATTAATCTGTTGGGGTGGGGTATAGGTGAGTTTTTAAAGTACTCTACTACTCATAAAGTTGTTAGAGGCTTCACTATTAATTATATATTTAACCTTTAATTTCCCCTATTCCCCAGTACTAATCTCCCCTCTAAAGATTAGCAGCCCTCCGCCTAGCGCATTTATTTATGCTAGTATTATTTAGGTTATTAGTTTATACTTCCTTTTTCGTATTTTTCGCTTTTTATCTCCTTATGGGGGTGGTAATCCCTAGGGGTCCAGGACATCGGGGAGGTCAATATCAAGGACCATAGAAGCCTTAAGCATTTGCGCCGCTAGCGCTTCTAGTTCTAGTGGTCAACTCTATTTCCCTCCCTTAGGGCCTTTATTAAGGGGGTTATTATTAGGATTTTACTTGGTCGACAATCCTTCGCATAATATCTAGGTTTCCCACATGCAAAACAGAGTCCTCTCGCGCTGGCGATCAATTGTTGGGGGTGTGACACATATCTATTTATGGGGGTAGGCCTCCTAGGCAGGGCATATAGTTGCCCTAGGGTGTTAATGTCTATGGCATCTAGCGCTCCTGTCGGCCTATAGACGTGTTGTGTAGTGACAACCCCTTTCTTATAGAGGGCGAATTTTGCGACAACCCCAGCTAAGGTGGTTAGTTTATTAGATTTGCGCGCCTACCACCTTTAGAGTTGTTTTCAGCTGCCTATAATAAATCGTCAGATGAGTACATTCTCCGCCAGTGGGGGGTTAATCTGGTTTGCAACTTCCACTAGTTTATGGGCATATGCCTAAATGGGTCGCTTTCCTTAGGTGAGACTCTTATACGCCTCCCAGCGGTGTTCCTTATTGAGGTGTTTAGTATAGTTATTAGTAATCTACTTCTTAAATTCTGCCATGGTTTCAATAGGGGCGCGGAGCTTGTTATCGACAGAGCTCTATAGATGCCTCTATTATTCACGCGCCTTGCCATTAAGTTTCTATTTTGCCACTAGGACCTTCTCTCTGTTAGTGGCAAACTTCTTGCATAAGACTTCTTTATCTTAAAAGTATTTATCTACTCGCTGCAGCCATTTTCGGGCGCCCTCATCTCAATATTTGCCTGTATATTTAGGGATCTAGTTAAGTTCTAAGATCTTTTAGTAGGGGCGTCCACCTCAGTCATTAGGATTATTAGTTGACTCTTAATGGCCAGTTTCCTTAGTGGCCGCTTAAGTATTATTCTGGGGACCCGGCTGCCCAGCGGTCGCTTAGTAGAGGTTATCCTAGAGTTAAGCCACCTGCGCGCGGGCGGTCTCAAGTTCCTAAACTAGGTGGTTTACTTAGCCTCTTTCGCCTTGGAGCACTTACTCTAGGTGTCTAAGAAGGGGGTAAACATCTGTCTCATCTGTCCTGGCGGTTATAATTGCTGAGAGGATTTTAAACACCTCGGGCAACAGGTGGTTCTGCACATTACTAATAGGGTTTATTATTAACTTATAGTAGAAGATTAAGTCTTTTATTCACTTGGTTTCTTCAGCAAAGATGCTTAATGATTCTTCTTTCTTTACTTAAGGGGTCTTTCGTCCCTTTTATCCTGCTTTTAAATCCTATTGATCCTTAGATATTATCCGCGGAGCGGCAGTCCGTCGGGGTCGGCATAGGGGCCAACCCCTAATATGACATACTACCAGATATAATATTTAAAAGCTAATGGTCTCTCCGAAATCTCTATTCTATCGCTACCATAGGTTAGAGGGAAGGTATCTATATACCTCCTCTTGGCTCATCGAAAGCTGAGCGACCCGGTGGTGATAGAACTCTATAGAATCAATTAATCCCTGGTACAGAGCGAAAACTCTACATAACCGCTCCACCAGGGTCGGGAGATTTCGCGTCGTCGGTGAGCGGGCACCTTGGCGTTCTGCCGAGGTGATCCCGCTCATGGCCGCGCGGGAGTTCGCGATATCGCTCGCTCGCGATATCACAATATTATCTATATTTAAATATCTATTAATAATATCTTTAATTTTATTAATCTAAATAGGGAGTTTATCCTTTACTTTATCTATAAGGATAATAGTTGCAGTGCAGGGTCCTATATAGGTTCTAATATAAAGATTAGTAGTATTATAGCTCTTAATAAGATCCTAAATAAATTCTTTAATTATTAAATAATCTAAATAATATATCTTAATTAGTTTCCTAAAGTTATAAGAGGCCTAATAAATACTTATTCCTTTAATACTTATTAGGACAGCATAATAAAAATTATCTATATATACTTATAGTAATGCAGATATCTTAACTTTACTTTAAATATTCTTATTAATTAATAGTGCTAGCTAGAGCTTCACATGTCATGACATATAATCCTATTTATTAAATTTATAGGAATTCTCTACTAGTCTAGATATATCTTTATAAATAATATTCTTTAGGTTATTAGCTTTAAGAACCTACTAGATATAGTCCTCCTAGTGTTTAATATTCTCTTTGCCTTATAACTTCTTAATAGTATCTAGAATAAGCTGACTATCCATAATTTTAGTTACCTAATTAACACCTTTAATCATTAATATAGCTACTACTTATTAGGTGAACCTTTAATTAGTTCTATCCCTATTATATAGGCCTGTTGACATCTAATTTGTTGATTAGGTAGGTGTAGATTTTTTAAATTTAATTATTATTAATCTTTTTAAATGCGTTTGGCCCTAGGGGAACCATTTATATCACCTATATTACTTATATCGCCTATTGTTTTACAGACGTTAATATTACTTAAATAGAATCTTAAATAAATAAGAATTTATTAAATATAGTATGCTCTATCTTTTTAAATAACATGCTACCATGTTGGCCTAGCAGGCCTAGAAAAGGGAAGAGATGACTAATGATTACTATTACTGCTACAGCTCAGACGCAAAGCAGGTGGTTGTGCAGTGCGGCCGCGCCAAACAAGGCGACGCTAAGCCTAATCGGGCACGCACCTCTGACATTTAATCTCTACAAAAGCAGTTTCTCTGCGTCATATGTAAGTGAGATAGGCTGTGGCTCCATCTTGTAGTTATCGCATTCCCGCCAAGATGACGTCTCGGTGTTATATGGCCCGGTGAGCAGCGCGGTGACATGCGGGTGGTAGAAGGGCGCTGATGACTGCCGTCCAGTCATTTTCCTGGCTTGGGTAGGTGGTGCTCAAGTTGACTTTGACACGGCCCCCAGGCTGCAGGCATGCCGTCATCACTTCCCAGTCGTGAACGTCAAGGAAGCCGAGTTACCGCCTGTTTCCTTCCCCTGGGATGGTCATGGACCGCAGGGTGACCCTCGACTCACAAAAAGCACCACAAGAATAGTGATGGCAGCCCGAACCTCGCCTGCATGCGCTCAGTGGACTTCTACTGCTTAACTAACCGTACGGGTGATATCCGCCCAGAGAGGGATGACTGTGGCGTCGAAGTTGTGTCTTGGCTGGCATCTCGGAAAACGCCGCTTGGTGAAACAATCTTCTAATCGTGATCATTGATCCTCTGCAAACAGCTTGTCTGGCGTCTGCTTCTGCAGGGGCACAAGTAGAGACAGTCGCTAGACTATTTGATCATCAAAGAGTGTCCTTTCCGGCCATCCTCCATTGTCTCCCTTGGCTGGAGAGCTTTGGTGACAATTTGCCTCCCTGTGTCATTTCTCTTTTAATTGACCTGACCGCTGACTTCGAACTGTATGAAGTATACCGCTGGAAAGTCACCCGGCCTGATATCAATGAGAAAGAAAACCGGTAAGATGGAAGCGTGAGGGCTACGTCTCGCATGAACCTAGCAAAATGCGGGTGGATATCCTCCCCTGGTTCGCCCTGCTTCTGGAGTCTCGATCGAGTGGCGTTTCTCTTGTCTGAAAGGGCTGTCCCACCGCTTGACTCGTTGGCCATTGTATTCGTTTGGCTAGTTGAGGTTGGAAAGACACCGTCTCTGGATTCCATGTTTGCTGTAGGGACGTTATAAACAACATAAGCGTAATGGTCTACCAAATCCCACTCTTCCATGTCTTTTGGAATAAAAAAGAATGAACTAACAGCATTCTTATGGGGTAAAGGACGAGGTATACAGCTGGCAACCCCACTGAGACTTGGTATCGGGTAGGAGAGGAAGGCAAGAGACCAAAGAGAGCTGGCACCGGGACAGGAGAGAGTATATAGATCAGAGAAAGTTGATGGTGATGAGTGCAGAGGCCTAACATTCGCCTCTTTCTACTTTCCCTGTATGTCATGAGGAGACGTTGGAAAGAAAAAGGTTGAGTGGCTATCCAACTTGCCCAGCCAGAGAGTCCTGCTTGAAAGGTCTGAAGCTGGCCCATATCTGCGGAGTGGATATTTGTGTGATGAGAAGACGTAGGAGGAAGAGAAGAAGCCAGTGCTGGAGCGGTGGTGGAAGAGCCTTTTATACCTCTGTTACGTTGGTGCCTAGCCATTGAGACAGATATTCACCATACACGGGATTCTACAGCATTCACTACTGGTGAGACACGCAAAGAAAATCATATTGAAGAGAAATTCGTACCTTCTGATATACTTTCAATTACTCGTTAAGCTCATGGATTGTCTCGTTTCCGAACCGCTCTCTCCCCTCAGAGCTGACGCTCGCCTCTGAGATCTCTGACCCATGGCGTGTTCGTTGCATATTCCCGGTATCAAAGGCTTCATGGAAATAGGTCGTCCGACTCGTCACCACATTGTCAATTGACAAGGATGGCACCGTCGACAACGAGGATGGGCTGCGGCGGTGACCCGGCCGAGAAGATTGTCCCGAATCAGACTCGGCAGGGGTTTGTGGCGAGACGGGCGACGGCTGGTCGCCAGGAAATGGAGAGTCCAACATCGGGCTAGGCTGCGGAGAAAGGATAGGTGTGCGAAAGGGCATCCCGTAATCCCCAGGAAGTTCGGCGGGCGACGAATCTAAATAGCAATCAGCATTCCATCTATACCACTGAGGTTTGTCGGTGTATTACCATGCATCTCATACAGTACGCCCCCGCCAGACTCCACTGTTCCAGGAGTAGCCGCCGTGGCGACCGAGTCATCTGCCGTAGATTCATTGGCCACCGTTTCGACGGCGGTGGATGTAGATTTCGGTCCAGGTCCAGGGGCCATTGGGCCACTCCCATACATCCATTTTGGCTGCTCCGTGGTGCCTGTCTCCTTTACAGCTTCGGCTTCCGCAACCCGTCGTTGATGGCGACGGCGCCGATAGAACCAGAACCACACAAGGAGAGCGACGACGACAAGACCGCAGACTACGCCGATCACTGCCGCCGCCCAATGAGGCAAGCCGTCGCTCTTGTGGTCGGATGTGCTAGTAGTAGTTGTGTCGGAGGTGCCATAAGGCCAGTACGTCGTAATAGTTTTGTTATATGACGTATCGAAGATCTTCGCCAGAGAAGTGTTGGTCCAGGATGACGGCGCAGTGGTGGTTGCGCCTCCTGAAGAGCTATATGACCTGTCAGCAGCTGTGGTGAATTTGGGTTTTCTGTTTTCTTCATACTCACTTCCCCCCGATTTGCGCTATTACGAGATCAGGAACCTGATAATCGCTCCACTGAGTAGGATTATAGTCATCCTGAAATAGTAACGTATTGAGGTTGAAGTTGACGATGATTCCTCCCTCTAGACAGTTGGTCGGGCCGACATGCACCCCGCCAACAGCGAGCATCTGATCTGGATAAACCTTGATGCATTGGTGCCCGCTGCGTCCATGTGTGCTCGTTCCGTTGTATGCTTTGATCCACTGGAAAGAGGGTAGAGATAGGATGTATACGTCGTCTGATGGGTCTGCTTCATAGTCGATACCGTTGTACCCTCCGTAAAGGTAAATATTATGAGACGAACCGTCCGGGGCGCTGGCGAGCACGACGCAGAATTGTGTCAATTGCGGAGGTGTATCGCCCGTTGTGTTCTGAAGATACCATGTCTTAGTATTCACGTCATAAACAGAGACCGTCTCCATGAACGTCGGGCTGACGCTCTCGCTGAGCTCCGTCTGGTTTGTGCTCAGCCCTGTATCTTGCCACATTTCAACGGGATCAACCACTCCCCCAATGGCTACCAATACTCCGGACTCGGCCACGGGTACCCAAACCAGTCCTGCGTTCGCCCGACCGGGGATATAGTCCGGCAGCGAGGTATTGTACCATTTCTCGTCGCGCATTACTGACATATCGACTGTTATAAGCGTGTTCGCCGTCGTGTTCGACTCCATCCCGTCAAAAGTGAAGGGGCCCCAGTCTGGGGCTCGCATTCCGCTAAAGTAGAAGCCCAGGTTCTCGCTGGGCGCCGACGCGCCCGCGCCGTTGGTGATGTACCGTGTGACACCGGTTGAGAGCGTTTCTTCATACCATCCAGGTGTAAAACTCTCACGATAGGGACCGTACTGATAGGCCTCGTAGCCAATGACTTCATCTCCCGACGGGGACTGGGTACTGTTGGTGAGACGCAGCATACCCCTATATAAAGTCAGCATTCTCCTTTTTCCTTCATTGAGATATGTATGTTACTGACCCGTAGAGATAGAATTCGTCATCGTTAGCGAACATGTAGCCGTCAATGTAATTCGGAGCGATGTCAGTGGCAGCACCCCCGGCGACGGTGGAATTGCTCAGGACGGTCATGAAATTCGAGCTGGTGTTGAATGACGTGGAGAGGTTGAGATAATATATATAGCCGTCCGCATTTCCTACAACGTATTAGCTTTGTGTTTAAGGTCAAGCCTCTCCTATTCCATCAAATTCTTACCATCGTTGTTGTAGTTGACGCAGCCGTCCGAAAATCCTCTATACATCGTCAGTGCTACCCAGTGGCCATCCACAACGGGCTTTGTCCTACTGCTGAAACCACAGCTCCCCTCCATCGAGATAGATTATATCTCGGATGACATTGGCTATTGCTGTCAGCTCGGTTCAGGACTCTCGCAGCGACAACAGCAGTAGAATCCTACCTCTCAACTCTTGCCAATTGCACATGGAGATATTAATCTGCGTCTCCCAGTCGGAGCATGCCGCTGTGCGGTCAACCACGACCGCCAGCACGGTCAAAACTGTCTCCAAGAGAAACCACATCCTGTCCTGGTAAGATCGCACAGTCTCGTCTCGTCATCTCCAGCCGTCGCGAGCTCTCACAACAACACTTCTCCCAACGGGACGCCGTCGTAACGACCCGAGAAATATGCAGCCTTGCAGACAGCTCGGCCGCTTTTCTTTTGTGTCGTATCAGCAGATCTGCAGGGATTCCTAGCGGCTGACGCAAACATGTGGTGGCCGTTGAGTCGAGGCTTGGAGGACGGCGGAGGACGAGGAGGGACGAAGCATCCGTTTTTGGCAAGTGCTGCGAGTTTGCTTTCTTTGTCTTGTTTTCATTCTTTGTCCCACAACAACTCTCTGACCACCACCACCACCATCACCAGTTTCCGCAAATCCCCCCCCCTCCCCCTACGCGACAGAGGTACGTCGATCCGTGGTCTAGAGGTGTGTGAGAGGAGCTGTCCCTTTCTGATCATTACCACAAATAGACTGATGTGTCCGCCGCGCCCAGACCGAGCAGAATACATGCACATGGCTCGCAATACGCTTACGGTGGTGCGGTCTGCAGAGAAATACGAGGTGGCATCCACTGGGGCGAAGAGCGATTAATAGACGACAAAGCCATCTCGCGGGGCAGACGATTAATCTATCCCCGAGGGCGATAGGGGGGGAAGGATGTGGTGAGATGGTGCACTCAGATTGGATATCGTATTCCACTTCCGTTCGCTTCTGGATGAGGGGTATCTGTGCTTGCGGCTCAAGAAGCTGACTTGAGGGATGCATTTGCAATAATTCGCTGACTTAAGACCGTCAGCGCTAGCGGGGGTTTCTCATCATGGCTGCAGGCCAAGACGTTGTCGCGACCCAAAAATTCCGAATGGGACCAGCTCTTTTAGGACCCTGGTCCACAGACTCGGCTTTGTTTGGTGACTCGGTACGTACATGGTGCCATGGTGGCATACGTGCGGTGCAGGGACCTAAGATAGGTTGCGGTAAGCCTCGTGCAATCGAGCGCTGGATGTTGCTAGGGACGGACAGAGCATGTCTATGGATTGGATAGGTTCTTCCGGTGGAGGCGGCAAGGCTGAGGATCTTGGTCCTTTGTCCTTGAGCCGATCTGCGCCTCTAGAGCTATTTTTCGTTTGATTCCTGGGGAGACGACTAAAAAAGCCCTCTCTTCTGCTTCACCTCCCTCGTCAAGGTGTAGTCTTGCAGAGAGTGTGTAGTGCTGAGAGTGGTCAAGATGAGGTTCTCACTTGCTTCATTGTCGCTTTTGGTGGCCCTGCGGCCGCCATCCGTGTGGGCAACGGGCCCTCCATATCTCACTGGAGGAGGGTCAACAGCGATGGTCACAACAACGGTGACTACGATTCAAACCCAGACCGTCATTTCGACGCACACGGTGATAGGCTCGGGCTCTTGCACGGTGGGTGTACTCGGGCTTGTGATGGCTTGGAGGTTGATGGCTAACTCTCTGGATAGCCTGTGACGACGACCATATGGAGTTGTATTTCGACGTCAACGAGCAGTATTTACCCAACCTCAACCTCCACATCTACGTCTATATCTACAGCTGCATCGGTACCTACTACTAGCTCCATACCGACATCTACAACTGCATCGGCGCCTACTACTAGCTCGACATCAATTTCGACTCCACCAGTGGCGACAACCAGCTCCACGCCTCTACCGGTTTCAACAACCAGTGTTACAACAAGTTCCACGCCGCTTTCGGTGCCAACAACTAGCTCTACTCTACCTTCGACATCTACGCCGGCGCCAGCAATTAGCTCTACACCAGCCTCGACATCCACACCGGCGCACACAACTAGCTCTACACCAGCTTCGACATCCATACCGGAGCAAAAAACTAGCTCTACGTCCTTATCTATATCATCGGTACCGACTACTTCTGCCTCATCTGTATATACAGTTCCACCAGCGTCAACAACTAGCTCAACATCACTCTCGACGCCGCTGTCGACTACTTCTTCAACGGCTGTTTATACAACTGCGCCAGTGCCAACAACTCAACCGGCATCGTCCTCGACGCCACTACCAACCCTCACAACCAGCGCAACATTACTCTCAATATCTACGTCCGTGACAGCAACTACCTCAACATCATATTCGACGTCCGCTTCAATGACTACGACTACGACAACTGAAATATTCACCTCAACGCTTCCACTCTATCCCACGACAACGGCAACAACCACATCTACATCTTCCCACACACTCTCTTCGAATCCGAAGCCCCCTCCCACCAAGACCGAACACACGACAACAACTACACACACGACTACACGCACAACAGAGCACACGTCTACACATACGACTACACACACAACAGGGCACACGTCTACACACACGACTACACACACAACAGAGCACACGTCTACACATACGACCACACAGAAAACAGAGCACACGTCTACACATACGACTACACACACAACAGAGCACACAGCCACTAAGAAGCCGAAAAAATCATCCCAGCATGTCTCTACCACAAAGCCACATGGTAGCAGTGGCGGTCAAACGATCACGATCACACTGCCTACCACAGTGACAAGTATTAGCACTACCAAGATCTTATCCACCGTTACTCAAATTATCACGTCGTACGGCACGACAACTATTTCTGATGGGGTGACCACTACGTCCACGGTGGTTGTACCGACTGTGTATATTACGACCTTTACATCAAGCTTCACCACTGAAATTCCCACGACTATCCTGACGACGCTCTCGACAACTATCACGAATATAGATTCAGTGACGGTCTGGGAATCAGTGACTGCCACAGTCACAGAGGAGGCCAGCGGCACTATTACTCTCATAGCCACAGATTCAGTAACAGTATTGCAACCAGTGACCACCACGGTCATAGAAGAGACTAGCAGCATGATTACTATCATAGGCACGGATTCAATAACAATATGGGAATCAGTGACTGCCACAGTCACAGAAGGCTCTAGCGGTACCACCACCCTCACAGACACGGTGCCAGTAACAGTATTGGAATCGGTGACCACCACAGTCACAGCAGGGGCCAGTGAGACTGTCATTATCACGGACACGAATTCAGTAACAATATCGGAGCCAGTGACTGTCACTGCTACAGAGGAAGCTAGCAGTGTGATTACTCTCATAAAAACAGACTCGGTAACAATGTTGGAACCGGTGACGGTTACAGTCACAGAGGGAGCTAGCGGTACCATCACTCTTACGGATACGGTCACCAATGTTATCACCAACACTGTCAAGGATACTATAACTGCCACTATCAAGACCACTATTATAGATACTGTTGTTCGCCACGCAGCAACAGTTACTGATATATCAACCGCGACGATCACTGTCGGCGAGTCAACAATCACTATGACAGGCCCTACAGTTACCCTCTCAGGGATGCCCCTCCCAGGAACCACTGTTGTGACCACTGACACGATTTCGGGTTCTTTGACAACTATCCCAGCCTCCATCATTACTACAACCATCACGCTGCCCGCCAGTACTGTCACCAAATCACAGAAGGTGACGGTGGAACCAGGGTCGACTATCACCTCCATCATCACACAGTTGGCAAGCACTATAACTATCCCTGGATCGACGGTTGTCAGAACAATTCCAGGCACGACAGACATTGTATCGGTCACTGGCGCATCCTCTATTGAAACGGTGTCGGTGACTATGATTCTCACAACCACGTTACTGGACACAGTCACAGTTCCAGGTATGTCGTTAGATTATGGTCTGTAATTGTACTGACTAACACTTAGTAGGCTTAACTACCACCATTACAGTTCCTACTACTGTGACCGACGTTGTTTCAGACCATAGAACCACACTCACACGGACTTTCGATAGCACTTCCACTGTCTCCATCTCGGTCTGTCCCAGTCTCATCATCAACCCAACCTACACGCCTGCTGCCCCGCTGCCAACTGATTACACCTGGGGCTGCCCCCCTGGATACCTCTGCCATCCTCCGCATACGGGTGACCGTGCGAACTGCAACGTAGAAGCCGGTCTCCCTGCTGACACGTATGTCTGTGCCCCATCGCAATGTGTTCCAGCTCCGCCCTTGGTACCCAATAACCAATCCTGGATTGCGCCTGGAGCTGGCGACTACAATATCTCTAACGATTATTTCAACCTTGATCCCGAGATCTTTGGTCTGAATTACTCCATCTTCCGGCTCCCGAAGGACCAAGGTGCAGACAGGATAAAGCGGGACAGTAGCGTCTCACTGTGGGACCTCTTCCTCGGCCGCAAGACCAAGCGAGACTCGACGAGCATCCCGGACGTGTGCTACGATGATTGCAACGACGTTGCGCTGGAAGGCGAAAGTGTAGGCAAGACACCCGCGTTGTGCGACAGTGGCTCGGATTTCATGACGGACTTGGACAACTGTAAGACTTGCATCAGCCATTACGCCGCATCGCCGACGGCTGCATATTCATCGACACTACTCCCCTCGTTTGCACAGTGGCTGGATTACTGCTCTGGAGCGACGACCACGACATCTAGTACCAGGACGACGGCGACCACGACAAGTTCCACCACGTCTAGTACGACAACAAGCACCACGTCTAGTAAGACGACAGGCACAACCTCCAGTGTGACAACGGCAAGCACTACAGCTGAGGTTACGACGAGTAGCCAGACAAGTACTACCACTACAAGCACTGGGACTGGAAGTACAAGCATTGCTGGTACCTCGGCTAGTGCGAAGACAACCCAGACTACCCAGACTACTGGACGGAGCACCTCCGGCTCGACACAAGCAGAATCTACCACTGGCACTGGGGGCAGCACCTCCCAGGCGATGCAAACTTCGAGCGGGTCTTTCACCGGACCCTCCACTCAATCATCAACCACTGGAGCTCAGTCCAGCTTAGTGACCAGGTCTTCATCCAGTTCATCAACTAGTGGGCTTACTGGTAACTCTGCGTCTACAGGAGCTACAAGATCCTCTACTGGAGGGTCCGCGTCTACAGGGCCCTATAGCAATGCCTCCAATGGTACACCGACCACAAATCCTCCAGGCACAGCGACGAAGTCTGCCTCCACCACTGTTCTCACCGGGGCAGCATCCTCTCTGAGGGTTCCTTCAATCGGTTTCCTGGCTCTGTTAATGGCCATGGTGGCACTCTTAATTTGAAATTAGTATATTTTAGTTGTCTTTTATGTCACTCCTTAATGATAATAATCTCCAGATGATACTCATGATAGTTAAGTGTAGGAGTCTAATGTATTTAGAGAATGTTCTGTTCTGTCAGACTAGTGATGAATGGTAGAGCAAGAATAGAGAAAAGAGCTGACTGAATGTCGTCACATCATCTACCAAGAAACCCCGCCTCGGTATCAGCCCGAATTGAGCTCGCAGTATCTCCGCCCGAACGAAGTGATCGACCTCAAGCCGGGGTTCTCGCCGGGGAGAAGCTGGGGGATGGGGGGAACTTGATTAATCTGTGGGGACCCCAGAACACCCCATACTTTCCCAGTAGATATCAGATTCGTTATACTTTCCAGCCATCATAGCAATATTTTTACATTATGGAAAAGATCGAGGTACAGCATGTCGAAGGAATTGATCCACAAATCTGCCAGAGTAAGTTCGCAATATCATACTTCGTGATAGCAAGGTAACTGATGATCGGAAGAGGAAAGCAGCTGGGCTCGCTTCATCCCCGGCTACAGTCCAGAACGATGCATCGCTTTCCGCGGCCGGGCGATGGTCAACGCCATTCTCCTCCTGGCTGGCATTGCGATCATGTTCTTCGGCTATGATTCGTCATGCATGAGCCAGATCAACACCAATGCCAATTATCTGACCCTGATGGGACTGGATTCCGGGTCTGCAAGAGATTCTGCGGCCGTGGGTGGATTGGTCAGTCTTTGGTTTGGGGGATTTGGAATAGGTAAGGCTGAAAAATCTCTCTTATACTGAATATGATGTCCCTCTTATGTACCTATGTAGTATCTTGCTAAATTGATAGGCGCCGTTCTTACGGGATACATCGCTGATCGAATTGGACGGCTGCGGACCATCCAGATAGGATGTTTATGGGCCCTCCTCGGCGGTATCCTTCAGGCTTCTGCGCAGAATATCACCTGGATGGCTCTTGCGAGGATCATCGGCGGAATTGGATGTGGCCATCTGAATACGATCGTGCCTGTTTGGACGTCTGAACTGGCGGATCCGCAGGTTAGAGGCGCATTTGTTGCTGTGGAATTCACCCTGGCACTTACGGGGGCAACGATGTTAGTATATTTATCTTGATCTTGTCTTCGTTTAAGATGCTCACTACTGGACAGGGTATACTGGGTGGAATATGCATGCGTGAAAACGCAGAGTCTGACGTTTGCCTGGCGATTCCCTCTCGCCCTGCAGACTATCTTCCTGCTCTTCATCCTGGTCGCGAGTTCGTTCTATCCGGAGTCCCCGCGCCACCTAGTCCGCACGGGACGCATCGAGGAAGCACGGCAGATCCTGCACCGGGCACGTATCCACCCTGTCGACAGTGAGGTCGAGCGCGAGATTGCCGAGATCGTCGCCGCCATCCAGCTCGAGGCCAGCGAACCGGAGCCCTCGTACTGGCAAATTATGACTCGGCGAGACAAGCTGCACACCCGGCGACGGATTCTCCTCGGTGGCGGTGTCCAGGTCATGCAGAAGTTCACGGGCATCGACTTCATCTCTACGTATGCTCCTGAGATGTTCGAGCTGGCGGGATACACGGGGAACAAGCCCGCGTTGCTGGCCGGGGGGAACTTCTTCGGATACACGGCCTCCCTGGCGCTGGCGATTTACCTGGCTGATCGAGTCGGGCGGCGGCGACTGATCCTCATCGGCTCCTCGTTGATGTTCCTCGTCCTCCTCGTCGGCGGGGTCTTGTCACATGAAGTCATCTCCAAGAGAGAGTCGGACCCAAAGCTAGCATCACGCTGTGGTGCGGGAGTCACCACCGTTCTCTACCTTTATTCCGCCATCTATGGCGGCACATGGCTAACAACATGGTAAGTGTTCTCCAGGGGTTCGCCATGCTGGTGTACCTTGCTAAGGCTATACAGTTGGGTATATCCCACCGAGATCTTTCCGCTGGCTAGTCGTGCGAAGGGCACTGCATTGGCGACCGTTGCCTTTTCGCTGGCAGGGGGTATCATCAACGAGATCGTACCGTACCTAATCGACGCAATTAGCTATTGGGTCCTGATCCTCTTTGCCGCGATGAATCTCGTCATGCTCATTCCGATCTACTTGTTCTATATCGGTAAGAAAAAGCTGGCTATGAATAGAGTGGAAAAAAGAAAATCCATACTGACTGATATGAAAAATAGAAACCGCTGGGCGTCACTTGGAAGACCTAGACTTTCTGTTCGCGAATAAAAGCCCCTTCGTGTGGAACGCGGAGCGGGATTTTGCAGAGATGAAGAGGGCTGAGGCTGCTGCTGATCAGGATCCAGCGCTAAGCGTCTTGACTGTTGCATAAACCCGAGCGTACAATAAGACCGACATGATAGAATCGCTGTCTCATGGTAAAGGGAAGAGAAAAGAAGGAAAATGGACTGTGCAGTGTGGAAAGCCGGTGTCACGGGTACCTGTTAAACCCTAGCCCTAAATTACCTCTTGCCTGAATAGGATCACTAGACCAACCTAATTATGGTCAAGGTATTTTGCAGCCATCTTGGGCGCTATAGTAGATCTCAATGATGTACTGTAAAATACGTATGGAGAAGGTATATTCATATAGATCAAAACTCGTCTATGACTAGCTGAGATCTAACAATTCTCCGCACACTGTTCCTGATAAGCCTCCAGACAAGCAGACACACAAGATAAGTTTGCTCCACAGGCGCCGTCGCACGTCCCTGCTGCGGCCTCGAGACAGGCAGTCTCGCTGCCTCCAATACAGGTGCGAGGGATCAATCCGTTGGTGGGAACGGGGGTGGCTGTGATCGAGGTGCTCAGCAGAGCAAAGAGGGAGATCTGGTTGTTATCTCATTACTCTTTTCATCTTGTATTTTGTAGTTATATCTGGAAACTCACAGTTGTGAATCTCATGGCGCTGGGTCTTTCTTTTAGATATTTGGATTCTTTCTGAGATACTCAAGGAGTCTTGGCGGGGGAGACGCTGTTTATACCGAGAATCCAGAGCAAGATCGGTCTATTATTTGTGCAGCCTCGGATCTCTGGAATCCGAGAGTCGTATACTCCATCCATATCCCTGATCGAGATTGTCTGACCAAGAGAACGATACGATAGTCCGAATCTCATCTGATGATTCGAGGGAACTCGAAGTTGGGTCCTGTATCCTGGATGGTGATTGATGGTTTGTCGTGTGGTGGAATAGATCTGCAGTCAGCATGCCAGATATACAACCAGAACCCTGTCGATAGAATATTCATTAGCTAATAGTATCTGCAGTTTTTTAGAATAGACAGGTGCATCGATTAGACTACTGACCTTATGAAATCCTTCTCACTAATCTGCTTCCTCTTCTCAAGATAGACGCCTCTCAACACTGACCAGCGGCGTTGTACCACCCTAGCAGGGCTAGCGCAGTCGACCTGCTAGGCAAGCCGAGTGAAAAACAGATGGCCGCCGCTGTCTCTGATGGATCAGAGCTTGATGAAGTGCAATGCTGAAGTCAAAAGACAAAACAGAAGGAAGGAAGATGGTGTCACATGATACAGATACACTAGCCCATTTTGGAACAGACGGGCCTTACCCTTTTCGGCTAACCTTTGACCCATGACTCGATCTCGTCTTCTGTAATGCCTCAACTTCTTTTCCTTCCAGGTGATTTCAGGCATCCTTTTTCTACAGATATGCAAGAAAACACATTTTTGGTGAAGGGACATTGTATGTCTATAGACCAGCCTGACGACACTGGTTCAAAACCGTCGAGTTACGTCCATTCTGGATCTTGATTCAATGGCTCATTGGACAGCAATAGAATTCTCCTGAGACAAAGAAAACAGTCTAAAACATCCTTATCACCCTCAATGCAACATAAATGACGCTAGAGATATTATTTGTTTATGGAATTGAGGCGGTGATCAGACTATTTAGACACTAAAAAGTACCCATAGTGCTTATAAGAGCATTTATCCTAGCATTTCTATTCAATTACCCAGTTATGTCTGATATAAACTGCTACAGCCTGATAAATAAGGCATCGTCTCCCTCAACCGAACTTCCTCTCTCATGTCGTGTCCTTCCGACAACAGTTTTGGCCCGCGAGTCGATCCGGACTGCCGTTCGTTCGACTTTACTTTGTTATTTGAAGATGCCTTCTTCGCACTCGCTCCAGCTGCCCTCTTTCTGCTTCTTGTGCCGTCGCGGCTGCAGCGTCTGTGGAGGGCGCCTGTGAAGTCGAGCTCATATCGACTCGCCGTTATCAAATTGGTTAGTATTCCACCAATTAAACCGTTGATTTTCGTCGACTAAGCTAACAAGCTGGTTCCTCTCATAGAGTATTCTCTCTGTTCTGTTTCTGCTCCATCTTCTCTATACGGTCTTGCGTGTCAAGACGTCGGTGCTGCACACGCGTCTCGGACTGGCCTCGGGCATCATCAACACCATCGCCACAATCACGGCTGCGATACTTTCTTTCCTTGAAGACCAACGCTCGGTCAAACCGTCGGATCTCTTGGTCGTTTATTACTCCTTCGCAACAATCTTGACTCTCCCACAGCTCCGCTCGCTATGGGAGATTCCCGCGCAGACCTGCCGTGCTTGGTGGACGGCCATCTTGGTCTTCAATTTGGCGGTGCTCATCGTCGAATCTTTTCACAAAAGGCGATTCCTCCAGCCCCAGTATCAGAAAACGGCAACCAGGGAGTCTCTCTGTGGGTTCTGGGGGCAGAGCTTCTTCCTCTGGACCCTGCCATTCTTCCAAGTCGGATATTCTAGGGTTTTAGGGATTGGCGATCTGCCGGAAATCGATGCCGATCTCCAGGCACGACAGGCAGGAGAGGAATTGACGAATGCCTTCAAGACGAACTCTGGATTGATGAGAGCTACTTTATGTGCCTATCGCTGGACCTTTCTCTCGGCAATCATACCCAGAATATGTCTCGCTGCCTTCACCTTCTGCCAACCTTTTCTCATTACGGTGATGGTTGACTATATGGAAGATACAGCCATAGACACACAACAATACGGCCAGGCAATCATCGGGGCATATGTGCTAGTTTATATTGGATTGGCAGTATGCAGAGGAAAAGTTCTCCGGCACTCAGTGACTGACTGGCTATCAGGTCTCGACATCCGTGTATTCTCGACAAGTCAATCGATTCATCACCATGACCCGTTCTGGGTTGATTTCTATCATCTACACGCATACAACCAAGCTCAAGGGTAGCGATTTGGCTGATACCGCAGCCGTGACGCTAATGGGCACGGACACGGAGAGAATCGTAGCCAATATGAAGCTTATTCATGAGACCTGGGCATCGATCCTCGAGGTTGCAATTGCTGTCTGGCTCTTGGAGAGACAATTGCATGTTGCCTGTCTCGTTCCTGCTGTGGTTGCCATAGGTAATATTTTTTTCTTGCCACCGTCTGTGGTTCGATTGATTGACGAAGCTTTCCAGGCTCTGTGATGGCCATTCACCCACTATCCAGTCGTATGGGGCAAGCTCAACGTGCGTGGATCGAGAGAGTTCAGACCCGAGTGTCCAGCACGACAGAGATGCTGCGAGATATCAAATCCATCAAGATGCTTGGCCTGTCGGGCTATATGTTCAAGACTCTCACAGCCTTACGGAAAATCGAGCTCAAGACTTCCCAGCGATTTAGGAAGTTGATGATCGGAGAAATAGTTTTGTGTTTGTTCTTTTTTTTTTATCAATAATTGTCAGGGTCAGGTAAGCTGATTACAGTATAGCAAATGTACCGGCCACGTTCGCTCCCTTTGCCACTTTTACTATTTACGCGATCATTGCCGCCGTAAAACATGACGCAACTCTCCTTTCGAGCCAGGCATTTACCTCGCTGTCCCTGGTTACATTGGTCACAAACCCATTGCTCACGTTCATTCAATCGGTCCCTTCACTGAGGGAGGCAATGGCCTGCTTCGATCGCATCGAGGAGTACTGTAAGAAGCAGCCAGTGCAGGCCACCCAGCAGTCTCTAAGCAAGGAAGAACTGGTTGAACATAGATCTCCTGGTGAACACTCTTATCGGGGCCCGCAGCCAGCGATAGAAATGACGGGATCAAGCCCGGATGCACAAAGTATAGTCTCGTTCAGAGATGCTGACATTGCATGGTCCAGAGCCACCATTCTTCATAGCATCAATCTCACCATAAAAGTAGGGAGAATCAGCATATTCGTCGGACCAGTTGGTGCAGGCAAATTAACCCTGTTACAAAGTATCCTGCAGGAAACAACAGTCACCTCCGGTTCTATCCACGTCCCGTGTCATTCTTCTCTTGCGTACTGTGCTCAGACACCCTGGATCATCAACGACACTATTCGCGAAAACATCCTCATGGGTGCCGAGACTGATCCGAAATGGTACGAATTCGCTTTGTCGGCTTGTGGACTGCAGCAAGATCTTCAGAAGATCCCTGCTGGTGACAATTGCATGGCGGGGAGTAACGGGGTCTCGCTCAGCGGGGGACAGAAGCAACGCATCGCATTGTGTCGGGCTATCTATTCAAGAGCAAAACTGGTACTTCTGGACGACGTATTCAGTGGACTCGACGCACAGAATATCTCCCTGATTAGTGATCGGCTGTTCGGTGAGGGTGGTTATTTTCGGTCGGCGGGCGTGACGGTCCTTCTGGCGACTCATACGGGTAAGACCTCCATTGCCTCGAATCGAAAGTCGCTGAAACTTACCATTATTCTATCAGAGTCCATCCTAGAGTACGCAGACAACATAATCGTTCTTAAAGAGGGACGAATCGTCGACATTTTATCCTCGTCTTCGACCCTCAAGCCGGAGATAGTCAAATCTGCATTGAATACAAATGTTACCGTCGAGGAAGAGGAGCAACCCACTGCGACGCATGATAATGATACTGCTATTACATCTCAGTCCTCTCCCAGACAGAACGGTACCTGGGAGGTCTACAAATACTACTACCACAGCGCAGGCTTCATCCCCTTCGCAGCCTTTATCTTCTTCAACCTTTCTGAGGCTGTATGCAGTAACTTTACCAGTAAGATCCACATAGTCGATAAATATTAATGATCAATACTAACTCTTTCTCTTAATGTAGCATTATGGCTCGAGTGGTGGGTTGAGACAAATGAAGAGCAGCCGAATAAAGATCTAGGGATGTATCTGGGTGTCTATGCTTTGCTCTGGGCATTGGCTTTCCTGATATTATTAGTCAGTCTATGGTATAGTCACTCTAGCTCTTTATTGCTTCCCTCTTTTGTCTCAGATCTTCTGACTGCAGTGGCTATGTAGGACCCTAATCATCTTAATCATCAATAGCACGGCGTTAAACCTGCATACCTATCTTCTTCGGGCGACCTTGAGGTATACACGCCCTTTCCCTTTATCCTTTGCCCATTTCGATTTAACAAACCTTTTCCCATGTGTAGGGCACCCTTTAGCTTTTTCCAAACAGATCATGGATCCCTGACCAACCGGTTCAGTCAGGATATGGATTTGGTCGATATGGCGCTTCCGCTTTACGCGTCCATGTACTCAGCAGGTATTTCCCTTTCTCCTTCTTTTTATCTTTTGTTTTCTCATCTAAGCTCGAGGTACCGCCAATTGTTTGGTCCAGCTGGTGATCCTCTGCGTCCTGGGCAAATACGTGGCTGTATCAGTTCCAGGACTACTAATCAGTCTGGTGATTCTACAACGATATTACCTGCGCACCTCGAGGCAGATCCGACTGCTTGATCTAGAAAATAAGGCACCCCTATACAGTCATTTCTCAGAGTCTGTGCATGGTATGAGCACCATCCGTGCATTCAACCTGCAGTCTCATTTCCATGAGAAGATGTACAGGTTGCTGAACCGCTCACAACGCCCATTCTACATGCTCCTGTGTATCCAGCAGTGGTTGACGCTGGTCATGGGCCTGATGGTATCTGCCATTGCACTGATCATTGTGATCATCGCCACCTCGCTGAAGGGCCAGTACACTGGTGCGACAATGGGTGTAGCGCTCAACATCGTCCTCTCCTTCAATGACAGTCTCACTAGTACATTGAAAAATTGGACGAATCTGGAGACTAGCATCGGTGCGGTGTCTAGAGTCAGACAGTTCGTTCAGGAGACGCCAAAGGACCAACGTTCAGATCTTCATATTGGATCCTCTTCTCTTGAGAATACCGATAAAGTCATCATCTCATTTGACAGCGTTTCTGCTGGATATAGGTAATGAAATCTATGTATGCACAACTTAGACTAGCTAACATCAAGTCCAGTTCTACTTCCGTCTTGAAGAATCTCTCTTTCAGAATATCACCAGGAGAGAAGATCGCTATTTGCGGCGCCTCGGGCAGCGGCAAGACCTCCCTGATCATGGCCCTCCTAGGAATGAACACCATCCACTCCGGCCGAGTATCACTCAACGACCATGACCTGTCGACGCTAAGCGAGAGCGAGATACACGCGCTCATCAATGTTGTGCCGCAAGACCCATTTCTGCTCCCCGGCACGACGACGATCAGAGAAAACGTCGACCCGTTTGCTCGCGCCTCCGATGAGGAAATCGAACATGCTCTCCGAAAAGTGGGAATGTGGGAGAAATTGAATCCAGACAGTGGCGGTAATCATTCACAGCGAAGCAGGCTTGACAGCTCGATCGGAAGAAGCTGGTCGATCGGGGAGAAACAACTGCTGGCTCTTGCGCGCCCACTCGCGGTGCCAAAACCGATTTTGATCCTGGACGAAGCGAGCAGCAGTGTCGATGCCGAGACGGAAGAGACCATGCAGCGGATCATCGACACAGAACTCGCAGGCCGGACCGTTCTCTCTGTTATGCATCGGGTGCGGTTTCTTGACCGATACGATCGTGTGTTTGTTTTGAATGGAGGGGAATTATCAAAGCGTAGAGAATAGCTATTTACCATAGGTTATATATAACCATTGTGCTTAATGATAGTTAGTCGAGTTTTACTCTAGTTTCTACTACATTCTACTTGTACTTCTACTAGAATGTATATCCGAACACTGTATTGTCTAGCCTCATGACTGAGTGAAGTGAAGGAACAGAAAAAGAAGGAGAGACAGGTAACCGCTGAACCAGGTAAACCATTGCGAACATCCCCTCCCACACGAGAGGGCTCAGCTGTACATTGCCATTGTCATGTACATATGTACGACGTACCATCCGGCATTAACTCGTGGAAAGCTAACGCGCTTACAGGACAGAGCCGAGGGCGACGCAGGGAACGGCGACGCCGACGAGATCGTTGTTCTAGAGATGTTAGCCTTGCTGAGTGTGCATGGGAGGAGAGAAGATCTTACAGCAGTAGCGCCGGAGTTCTGGCAGCAGACAACGTTCTGGTTGCACTTCTGGTTGAGCAGTTGGTCGGCACCGATGACTGTATGTGTTAGGTTTGCAATGATGCAGGCTCAGGCTGTTTCAAGTGAGCTTACCGGTGGCGTCAAGAGAAGAGCACTGGCTGAAGAGACCCAGACCCTGAGCACCGGAGCCGGAGCCAATGAGGCTGCTCAGGGTGCCGTCGAGGAGACCGTAGTCGAAGCTGGTGGTGTCCCCGGCGTAGGTGGCCTTGTTGCAGCACTCCACCGAGGCCTGGCTGCCACAGGTGGTCTGGGCCTGCTGGACGGTCATCTTGTTGTCCTTGATGGGGAAGCGCACATCGGCGCTGCCGTTGCCCTGGTCGTTGCCGCTGTTGGTGGCGGTCGAAGGGGTGCTGGGCAGGGCCACGACGGAGGCGGCAAGGGCAAGAGCGGCAAGGATGAACTTCATTTTGACTTGTTAAGGGTGGATTAGAATTATTAATTAGATTAATAAACTGGCAAGGGAGCGTGATTGGTCTGAAAGACTGGAGGGAGTGTAAGAGAGAGACTTGAAGCTGACTTGTGCTGGGTGAGAAATTCGATGGGAAGGGAGGATACAAGCAGCTATTTATCCTCTCGCCGCCGCCTGCTCATCTCCTATACTCCGTGCCCTGTCCTGAGATCATGCTGGTAAATGGATTTGTTGAGACGAAACCCTTGCGTGAACTATCGAGTTGGGCTGCAGGCAGCCGTCGGACTCGATTGTAGCTACCCCTGCAGAGCTGCCACTGGAAAGACACGCAGGAACAAAATCACAGTGGCACAGCAGTGCACTATTAATCTCAGCTGCACGATCACCCACAGCTCGCGTAGACAACGGTACGGAGTATTTCGTGTCGTTGAGTACTAGGTCCCTGTACTTATTCATCAGCAAAATTCACAGTATCCTCTACTCACGAGGATTTTACTCACTAGTCTTCTCCTCACTGACTGTTTATCACCGAGTTCTTTTCGATAGACTTGTCTCGTACTGGTCTCGTACTCATGCGCCATGGCACGCATATATTGAGTTATTGAGTTTGTTGAACCCCAGATGCAGGGGCAACCGCCGATCAGGGTCCGATCAGATCCAAATGGGGCGATCTGCGCCCTGCCTTTATCCGAATCATCTCCTTAAAGAATAGATAGTCTGTCCGGACTATCTCATCGTGGTATCCCGTCGAATTCGGTGGTTTGGTTGTTTTGCAGATCGCATTGGTTGGTCTGTTCGCATCCACCGAACGTGGTCATTCTGTACGAATTTCTGCAGGTTCAACAGGGGTGTCTGTCTTGTTAGTTCTCTGTATAGGGTATTAGAGATGACTTGTGATAGAACGGCCGTGGCTACAGGATGATTCAGTTCCGGAGAGACCTGCAACGTTGCCTGGAAGGTTGAGCTGGCGTTGGAAATTCAAGGACTGGTCACCTGATAATAACGTGACTACACATGACTTCGTCATAAAAGAAGAATAATAAGAAAAATCAAGTAGTTGTATGTATTACTGCCAACTGGCAAGCGAATATAAGATTTTAGATTCTAGAGATGGCGAACTTGGCTGGAATTACCCAAAAGAATAGATCTAAATAATTTCTGACTGCTATTCATGAATAGTAATACATCTCAACTATCTATACGCATATATATATAGATATATTATGGTAGCGATGTAGTTGTATAACTTGGTAGTCTTGGTAGTCTAACAATATATATTCAAAATATCTATAGCTGATCATTCATCCAATATAAAGTAGAATCTTTATATGGATACCAATTAACTAATTATTCTTATTATACTATTAAACTGTCTTCTATTCTATTCTATTCATAGGTGGATGACATAATTCTACTCCTGTGTTCTCTTTTCATATGGTAGCTGAAGAAAACCAATATGTAGTTCATCTATGATTGATCATCTAGTCTATATTATATACGTGTCGTCATGATATATACCTATTTACATTATACAGTCCACAAGATCCATCTCTACCATGTGAACAGCTCCTCGACATATCGCACCGAACAGCCTGCTTCTCGCGCCGCGACGACCGCCCTGCGTACCTCGTCCGCCATCGAGACAGGCCCGCACACCAACACCGCCGCCGAGGCGTGCGACGCGCGGGCCTCGGTGGCATGCTCGAGGACTAACGCGTGGAGGTCGGGCCGGCCGTACATGATCTCCTCTGCCTCGAACTGTTTATGTAACAGGGCTGTGTTGGTAGTAGCAGTGCCGTTCCTGTTGTTGTCGCCGTCTCCCCGTCCCCCTTGTTCTTCTTCCTCTTCGTCTTCCTCTTCCTCGGTGGGAATGGGTACTTGTGCAGTCGAGTAGAACTGGGCGTTGAAGTCGGAGCGGCCCAGTGCGGTGTGGAGTTCGCGAGAGGCAACGTCCTGTATGAAAGCTACCTGTCTGGCTGTCCAGATAAGTCGTATGTCACGAGTAACGGTAGCAGTCTTTTTGGTGGAATTGCTACTGTTTTGGATGTGAGTTTGGATGTACGGCACCGCAGAGGCGATGCCCGTCCCGCCCGCGACGAGAAGTACGGATTCGTACTCCCACAGCGGGAACTGGTCGCCGTACACGCCTTCAAGAAGGATGATGGGGTTTGCCGTGCGGTTGGGCGAGGCAAGGCACTGATCGCGCAGGGAGCGGGTCCAGCCGTCGTACGGGCGGATCCAGAATATGAGCGTTTCTTTGGAAAGAAGAGTAGTGATGCCGTCACCTTCACTAGTTTCCATCTCGGACTCTATGCCGGGACTGTGGTGTGGACGGGTCGCCTCTTCGGATAGAAGCGGCATCTGTGCCACGTCGATGATCGAGGTCATCTTGCGTGATGCGCCGCCGCCAATTTCATCCGCGTCGGTTGACTGGTAGGTCCATGCCCCCAGCGTAAATGGGTGATTCTCCCACCCTTTCAGCCGGAAAGGCTGGTAGAGGAAATAGTACTGACCGGGCCCGGCGCGAAGATGCGACGCGCCCGGGGTCACTTCGAGACGGACGACATCCGATGCGGGATTGTAGGTCGCGATGGTCCGTGTCGTTTGGATCGTGGTTCCATGGCCGAATCGGACGCGTAAATTGCAATACACTAGCCGGACAAGACGCAGGACGCGGTCAAGCAGCCAGAAAGCCGTCGCCGGCCAGAGATAGTTCCAGTATGCGTGATCATCGAAGATTTCAACATGGCTGTTGGTCAGTACGGAGGATATAGAAAACGAATTAGAAAAACTTAGTAATCCTTACTAGAAACAGCCGACAAGGGCGACAACTGAGAGGAGGATGTGTGTGACGAGGAAGAATTCGTAGGATTTGTGGCGCAGCCAGTCGAAGGCAAGGGGGAGCAGCAGAACCATGGCGAGAACGGCCTACCATGGGGAGTTAGCACAATCTGTTTGGTTAGTAGTTATTACTTGAATTGAACTGACTGCGGTGCCCCATAGAAGATATGGTTTCATGAATTTTCTGACAATATTCCCTCCTATTCATTGTTAGAGCTAGCTCATTGACTGAACTTGGTCCTCGTGTCAGATACTCACTCCCCCACATGAGAAAGGTGTAGACGATGGTATGCACCACCGCCTGCAAGGTGGCCACCCGAGCGATATGGCGATGGAAGATGTTAAAGGTGGCGAAACTCCAGCCGGTGGCCCAAAGGAAGATATTGTTGCGAACACCAAACACCCAGAGGAGAGACAGGTTGGCAAAGGAGAGGATGCCAGTGCGATCGGCGACATATCGCAGCAATTGTTGAGAGATTTCAGACCAGCTGGAAAAATGAAATTAGTACTCCGATTGCCGTTGTTTGATAAGGTGAACGTACTAGATATTTTCCGAAAAGAGCCGGTATCCCACACAACAGGCCAGAATGCTCAATGCCCAATAGATAGCGACAACGATCGCCACAATCCGCGTGGGAAGCGTGCACCACAGGATCTTTCGACCGGCGCCGAGAGGAGCTGGGACGATAAGATGGGTCTGGACGCTTTCGTACAGGGCGCGAAACGGGACGCACAGGACCGAAGGTATCGAACGGCCGAGTCGACGTGCGCGGTTGGTATAGAGGAGATGTTTCACGAGGTGATTGAGGGATCCAACGAGAATCAACCCCATCCAGAAGAAATTGATCGCGTATCTATCATGATATCAGGATGGAGCGTTTCACCGCCATCGTTATGAGACTCGAACATACCCGTACGCATGGTGTGCCCACATTTCAAACTCCCACGTATTCTATACAACCATGTCAATTTATCCGATTCGATTATTGAAAGACAATTGAGATGAGCCTAACCCACCTGCGTGCGAAGAATGCGACCAAAAAAACCCGAGGAGAGCAGAACGGGCTGATCAACAACCTCCCCTCGAGGAACTTCCATGTAATCCACGACCCGCATGTTCATTATAGCCTCCTCTGTCAGATTGGCAGCCAGGACATCCCGCGGTAAGAATTCGAGGCCGTGGTGTTGGCACTCGCGGGCCAGCGCCGCCAGCCCGGCCACCCGATCGCTCTCATCGCTGCAATAGACCTCAGCCGACGCGTAAATCGAAATGACGTGGAGCCGGTTCTGGCAGCCTGGTTCCCAGCGGCCTCTGTTTGGAAGACCTGCAAAGGTGAAGAAGTTGTAGGCAGAGGCGATGGCGTTGATACAGCGTTCGTTGCGGGGGGTCGTGGAGGAATGGGCGGCGGAGACAGGCGTGACGGAGAGGGCGATGGAGAGGGCGAGAGCCAGCAGCCACGCCAGGAGGGGCATCCTGGCGAGGTGGCAGTCGAGTTGGAGATGGCGAGAGGGGGAGGGGGAGGGGGAGGCGGCAAGATAAGAAGGGAGGGAGAGAAGAGGAAGAGGAAGAGGAAGAGGAAGGGAAAGAGGAAGAGCAGGAAGAGAGGAAAGTCGGTCGGCTTCGGAGATCCGTGACCCACTTGCATTCAAGGATCATGGCATGACCGAGGGGGAAAACAGTGGTATTTAAGAGGTAGAATGGGGAATGGAATAGGAAATTATGAATTAGATAAAAAGAAGGAAGAAGCTGTTCATACTCTGGATAAAATATATTCAATAGAGAATAACAGGAGGTGGAATAATTAATAGTTACGGGGTATTTTGGCTGTCTTGGTGATCTTATCAGATGATCAGATCAGATAGCAGGATACCATAGATAGCATCAAGTAGTGGCAGTGTCAATTTTGGATAATCCGTTCGTCAATAGTATTAACACCGTCATACAATGTATTACAGCATAAGGTAGTATACCTAGAGTATATTACCTTATACCTGGTAGTAAATATAGTATGAAACAAAAGTAATGCTTCCTTCGCCCTTCAGGAAGGAACAGAGCAGACTGTGGTGTACGTCGGCAGCGTATTATACAGCACAGGCCCCACGTGGTGGCCTGGACACTCTCATTGGCCAGATCACCTGGACTGCCTTGCCCTGGTTTCTTGCCCTACTTGTCCCGATTGGGCCGTCTTTCTATCACCTTCCTGTCTACCAAGGTTAGGAACCTAAGGTGCCTTTCCTATCTATCCGTGTTGAGCACAAACTCATGCTTTGGCAGTCCCTCCACTCCTACGTCGACTTTATACACATCCCCTCCGCGTGCGATTCCCTCGTCTTTGACCTCCGGGTCCCTCGCCGTGGTGATGACCATCTCCGTCCCCTGGAAGACCGGACAAGTCACGTACGAGGTGGGAAGGACGATCTCCCCGACGGGCTGGCCGTGCGGGTTGATTCGCACAACTTTGTACCCGCGCCACAGGGCTACCCAGACGCAGTCCTCGCGGTCGACGACCAGGCCGTCGGGCGTGACGTACTCCGCGTACCCTGCCTGTTGGGAATCCCAGAAGATGCGTTTGTTGGAGACGGTGCCCGTCGCGGCGTCAAAGTTAAAGGCGAAGACCTTCAGCGTCGCGCTGTCTGTCCAGTACATGATGTTGTCAGCCGAGTTCCAGCCCACCCCGTTCGGCGTGGTTGCCCCGTCGAGGATCCGGTGTATGGAGAGGTCGGCGTCAACGCGGAATAAGATGCCTTCGGGGTTATATCTGCCGTTGTCGACGCGGTGGATGTCGTTCATGGTTCCTACCCAGAACCGCCCGTGCGAATCGACTGCCCCATCATTGGAGCGCATTCTTATCATGGATCAGACATCTAGTTCTTCAACTAAGTTTTGTGAGGCTCTTTTTCTTACCGGTATTCCTTGTCTCCGTCGATATACACATCCCAGTATTTCTTCAGGTAGGTGATCTTCCCTTCATCGGTCATCGTGGCAACGCCATGGCGCGCCCCGACAAGATACTCTTTCGACCCTTTGATATTGGCTGTCACTCTGGCCGAAAAATAGGGGGTAAGCAGCAGTGGCAAGGAATATGGAATACGCTCTGCTCACCCTAAGGTAGACTCTGTAGACACGATTTTCACCTCGGTACCGTTGACAAGATACAGTTTATCTTCGTAGATGTCGATGAAGCGAAGCAGCTTTGTCGCGGGGTCATACAACGGGCCTTCGAGGAGGTTCCCCTGGAGATAAAGGAAGGGCTGTTGGTCAGAGACAAGACACAGTATGTAGAGTATATGAGAGATACCTTTTCAAGTGTCCACTGCTGCATTTTCACTGATGATTGATGAAGTTAACAATCCAGGGTCTTCCCTATTGTTAATTACCCCATGGTCAATAAGCGGGGTGATATCCCACGTGGGGGTGAGTCGGAGATACTCCGGGCAGTGAGTGTAATAATAATTATAGAAAAGATATCTTAATATATATTATATTTCAGGTCTCATCAGTAGAAACTACAGGTCAGTAGAATGGTGTTTCATGTGGTTAAATACCTTGATGGTATAGAGTATTAGACTATGTATTCCATAACTACTCTATACTCTATACTCTATATATATATCTAAAGAAACATAATAGTATAGTATATAGAGCTATCTATTTTCTTAATTAATAACTATATATCTATACTAGTCTTAAATGACCATCCTGTACTCCAGAGTACTTCGTACTCCGTACTCCGTTGACGTTACCATTAATAAATACTCTGTACCATGTGTATTCTAGCATATCTACTCTGAGGTATACTACATTATCCTCCATACATATTCAAACACTGCAATTTATCTCTTGACTGATCAACCCAGTCAACGTACTTTCTTCTGTCCTGTGCTCCGTATTTCTGAGCTATCAACTCGCCTCGGGGGAAATCCTGCAGCTCCTGCAGATCAAGGATCGCCACAGAGGAGAGAAAGTATATGAAATCTGAGAGTTTCGAAACCTACGAGTAAAGGATGATCATAGCAGGACAGGATATCAGTGTCAATATACTACATACACTATGGACATAGAGTTTACATTATAGAGGTACAGAGTGCTTTCTCTGTGACACAGCATGTAAGTATGACTACTTTGATGGCCACGATATCAAGTATAATCAAGTTAAAGTATTTGAGATTATACCACACGGCCATCCCTTGCTGCATTTCTGAGTGGAGGCAGGCCTGGCCGCGATACTGATCACATTTATGACTCGCGGGAGATATATTAATCAAGTACTACATATTGAGAAACCCTTCGACTCCGTATTTCTGTACCCTACAGTCGAGTCTTCAAAAATGCCCTCTCAAGGCCCGACAGTCATCGGCGTCGCCGTCTTCTTTGCCGTGCTGACCTTTGTCGTGCTCTCGTTGCGTCTGTTCACTCGCATTTATGTCTTTGGCCAAGTGAGACTCGACGATTGTAAGTATTCGTTTCTGGTCTCTCGTTGTCTCGTCTATTCTCATTCTTCTAACGCTGTGTAGACCTCATTATCGTCGCGGCTGTAAGTCCCGTCAGAGCTGCCTGAGGCATCCTCCAACTAACCACCTCCAGTGTCTTTCCTGGTCCTTCATCGCCGTCACCATCGTCGGTAAGCGAATCTTCACAACTCTACTCCTTGCTAATCTGTACTTTATGCTAATACCGTTTCTCCTATAGCCGTTCAAAATGGCCTGGGTAGACACATCGACACCATCACCGCCCCCGAGATGGAGACGTACCTGCTGGTCGTCTGGCTGAGCTCCATGTTCTACCTCGCCTGTCTGGGCTTCATCAAGTCCTCCGTGCTGGTCTACTACACCCATCTCGAGAACCGCATGCTGACCCGTCTGGCGTATATCATGCTGGGTGTCATCTCCTGCCAGGCCGGCTCCTTCGTCCTTGTCGCTGCCTTCCAGTGCGGTCCCATCCATAAGGCGTGGGATCCCACCGTGCCGGGAAAATGCGTCAACATCGACGTCTTTTACCTCGCCAACGCTGCCTTGAACATCACTACCGATCTCATCACTTACATGTTACCCATGAACGTCATCCTGCGTCTCCATATCCCTAATCGTCAGAAAGCGGGCATTCTCGTCATCCTCTGTTTCGGATTATTGTGAGCACCCCCTTTTCTTTTTTCTTCTTTTCTTCTTTTGCAGCATCTTAGAAGAAGCTAACGAACAGTACTTGCATCGCCTCCATCATCCGCATAACTTATATTCCCATCATGCTCACTTCGCCGGACTCAACCTACGTGATCAGCGGAGCCATGTACTGGTCCGCCATCGAGACAAACATCGGGATCTTGACCGCCTCCATGCCCTCCTTCAAAGCCATCTTGACCCATTTCCTGCCCGACACACTCAGTCAGAGTAGTTACGTGCAGGGATCGGAATCACCCTCTCAGATGGACCACAAGAGCAGCGATGACGGTGATGAGAGGGAGGGAAACAACCCCCACGGAGAGGAACAGGGGTATGAGCATGGATCCTCGCAGAGAGAGATTCAAATCGACGGCGCGTTCGAAATCGAGGGTCACCAAATGACCATGGAATTGCCCCGGATCGATGAGCTGCACGTCCAACTCCCCAAGACGCTAGACAGCTCGCCGATTGAATAGGCGAGAGCGTAGCACGGAAGATGTACGGGCTGACTGACTGACTGACTGACCGACTGGAGAGACAGGCCAACCGTGATGCATGGCATCGTCCACTCTTTTATCTAATTTTCGTGTAGTATTATAACCTATTATATCCTGATTATTCCACATGGAGGGCTACATACCTAACAATTAACTTGTCCCATAATTATATGTTATATTTAAGTTAAGCGAGATCTCTCTCAAGTGGCTGCCGTAGCGCAATGGTAGCGCGTGAGGCTTCGGTCCTCAAGGTTGCGGGTTCAAATCCCGTCGGCAGTTATTTTTTTCTTTTTTTTTTTTGTTTAGCATAACATCACTCATTATAAATGTATAGAATAGAATAATAGATTAGGAATGAATTGGCTCGTTATATGCTCGATATATGAGTAGAGTAATCAATTGTTGTATTGAAAATATGTTCGTCTAGTTACTGCCTGCTTTATAGATAACTACACTAATGCTTCAGGATGGCAGGATAGCACAACGGAGACCATATAGATAGATATTTAATACATCGATGATAATAATTACTACCTAGGTAGAAGACACCAGACACCTTTCTGTCTGATGACTAGCATGTTGTAACCTTTTAGACTGGAAGTGTTAGTATTTGACTTGCTGATGGAATTTGATATAGCGAATATCTTCATCCAGACTGGATAAAATCTCTCTAGTAATGGGTTAATAGAATAAGATCATTGTTTAGAACCATTAAGTAAGACCGCACTATTTGATATGCCAAAATGTGGTCCCTCGAGCATCAGAAGTAGTGAATGCCAAATCTCTTCTCTCACTTCTCTCACTTCTCCCCCCCTCTTCTCTTCTTCTCCTCCCTTCTCTTCTTCCCCCCCCTTCTCTCTTCTCCTCCCTTCCCTCTTGTCTTCTACCCCTTTTCGCCTCTCTCCCCTTTCCCTTCTCTTATCCTCACTATCATCTTTCTTATCTCTTTCGTTTCTCTCGTCGGCTTGTCTATTTTGTATTGTCGAGTCCACCATGGGTACGTGAAGATGCCTCTTGCCTCGCTGAGCTAACGAAGAAGACTGCGTCAGGTCTACCAAGTCCGCCTCAACTGAGGCTCTCGAGCTCGAGCCCATTGTGAGCGAAAAGACCGCGGCCGTGACCGAGGAATCTACATCGACCCTCCGCGTTGCTGACGGAGTCTACGACGGCGACATTTACCTGGGTCCCTCGCCTACAGCCCACGAACTGCAGACCCTGCGCAAGGTCGCGGGCTCCATTGCAGGCTCGGGCTACTGGCTGTGCGCCGTGGAATTCGCCGAGCGCGCCTCCTACTACGGTTGTTCCTGGGTGTTTGCCAACTTCATCCAGTACCCCCTCCCACAGGGGGGTAACGGAGCCGGCGCCCCTCCCCGGGACAGCGAACAGACCGCCGGCGCGCTGGGAATGGGTCTCCAGGCCTCCTCGGCGTTGACGCTTCTCTTCCAAACCCTGGCCTACACCATCCCCATCCTGGGCGGGTGGTGGGCAGACGCCCAGCTGGGCCGGTACGCGACCATCGTGCTCGGCGTGGTGATTTGTGGTCTCGCTCATGTTATCATGGTTGCTGGTGCGGTTCCTGCCGTCTTGCAGCGCGGCCATGGCCTGCCGCCCTTCCTGGTCAGCGTGCTTCTTCTCGCCTTTGGTGCCGGCCTCTTCAAACCCAACATCTGTCCGACGGTTATCGACCAGGTCACCGTGCACCAGCCGTACGTCAAGCTTCTCAAGACTGGAGAACGCGTGATTGTCGATCCGGAGACGACCATCCAGCGGCTGACGCTTACTTTCTACGGTAACCCCCTCTCCCCCGGCTGTTTGTTATGTCAAGACAATTGTGCTTATCAACTTAGCCCTGGTTAATGTCGGAGCTTTCTTCGGTCTGGCAACCACATACGCTGAAAAACTGGTGGGCTACTGGTTGGCCTTCCTGCTGCCGGGTCTGGTATACCTTCTCATGCCGGTGATCCTTCTCTTCGCCTACAAGCGCACGGTGAAGGTGCCCCCCCAGGGCAACGTGCTGGGCGATGTGTTCCGCGTGCTGCGCGTGAGCTTCGGCGAGCATGGATTCCGCCGACTGGGTAGCCAGGCGTGGTTCGACGCCGCGAAACCCTCCATTCTAGCCCGGCAGGGGGTTCACACGATCCGCGGGCGGCCGATCAGCTGGACGGACGAGTTTGTCGAGGACGTGCGCCGCACCGTGATTGCCTGCCAGATCTTTGCCTTCTACCCGCTGTACGCGCTGAACGACAACGGGGTGGGCACCATCCAGAACGCACAGGGCGGGTCGATGACGAAGCGCGGCGCGCCCAACGACCTGATCAGCAACTTCAACCCGCTGACCATCATCGTCTTCTGCCCGCTGTTCAACTACGTACTGTACCCGTTTCTGCGGCAGCGGCGCGTCGCCTTCGGCCCCATCAAACGCATCACGCTGGGTTTTCTCCTCGCCGCCGTGGGCGCTGCCGTGGGTGCCATCCTGCAGTGGCAGGTCTACGCTACGTCCCCCTGCGGCTACTACGCGACCACCTGCGAGGATGAGGGGAAAGGCGTGTCCCCGATCTCTATCTGGGCGCAGACTCCAATCTACGTGCTCTCCGCCCTGTCGGAACTGTTCGCCAACGTCACGGCGTACGAGCTGGCGTATGCGCGCTCCCCACGGTCGATGCGCGGCCTCGTCTCTGCCCTTTTCCTCGCGGCCACTGCCGTCTCTGCCGCAATCGGCCAGGCCGTTCTTCCTGCTTTACAGGATCCGTACCTCATCTGGCCGTACGTCGGCACTGCCGTGCCGGGCTTTCTCGCTGCGTTTGTCTTCTACTTCATGTACCGACATATCGATGATGAGAGTTTTCTCTGGGATTAACTGTTTATACTGTACTACAGAAGACAGGAGATGATGATGATGTGATGAAAATGTATGCAGTATCATAGCACAAAATGAAAAAATGAACAGGTTAATCAGTCTGGTTTACATGCACGGTGCGAATCCTACCCTTGAGATACGTCTCCAAATTGCTTGCCGGAGTAATTGCAATCTCCTTCTCACCGGTGAGCAACCAGGTATGCTCATCCTTCCTCTTCTTGAGCGGTTTGCACGGCCAGAGAGATTTTTTCAGTGAAGCTGCAGCAGCTGCATCTTTTTGTGCCATCTTTTTAAGAACCTCACACCTCCTATCGCGGATCGACTCATGCAGGGTCTCATTGGTGGTATGCGGACCCCCCGGGTGCTTGGAATGATATTCCATCGGGGTCCGCGGGGACTTGCCCAGAAGAAGGCCGGTGAGAAAGGTGATGAGATTAAAGGGCGCGGCATCTCTCCCCCTCGAAGTCGCCCAGGGGATCAACGCCTCCTCTTGGATCTTGGGCGGGTTGTCGAGCAAGTACGATTCATCAAAGGCGAGCTGGTCATCCTTGGAACACTGGGCGATCATCCACGCGAGGGCGATGTTCGATAGCCGGGCGTCGACGGCGCCGCCGCCGACGTCGGTGTGCACGCCCGAAAACCACACCTGCTGGACTTCTTGGCTCTTGCCGTGTTCGCAGGGGTGCGAGCAGGGCACCGTCCACAGCACGGGGCTGTACGCCGATCGGTCCTCGTCGAGCGCCAGGGCGTGGAAGGCGTAGCGCACGTCCGGGCTTAGCTGCGTGGTGCGATACTCGAGCTTCTCGCCCATGCCCTTCCCTAGCCAGGATTCATGGAACCCGACCGTGTCCCACACGCCAATGATCTCGACCGTGTATTTCGGTAGAGGGGGGCGGAATCCCAGCGCAGCCCGCTTCTCGGCCGTGTACGTGTCGATCTTGTGGTTGTAGAAGTCGTCGTAGACAATGCTGAAGTTGTCCATCCCGCGCGGCGTGAGCAGACCCAGCTCCAGCACCAAGCCCGCAATCGCTCGTGCGGTATATGCCCCGCGCGAGAATCCAAAGAAATAGATCTTGTCGCCCGGGTTGTAGTTGTCTGCCACGAAACCGTACCCGGATCGTACGTTGGCGCTCAGACCGAGTCCGGCAGCTCCTTTGTCAGATTAGCAGCTTTTCCTTGATTTAGGTGAAGTGAAGAATGGAGTGTACCTCCCCAGAATCTATCGCCTAGGCCTGTCCCTACGCCCTTCTGGTAATATGTAATCTGGGGGATGACGATCTTCTCTCCGTCGACGGTGATGGTGGCATTCCGGGAGAGAGCACGGGTTAATCGAGTGACGTTCGAGGGAGGCTGTCTTGCGTCTGCGGTAGAATCCTGCCATGTTCCTGAAACGAATGAATGAACAGTGTTGGTTTAAAGAGAGAGCAGAAAGAGAAGAGAGAGACAGAGAGAAATACCATCGCAGCAGACGATGAGACGTTTGTTAGGGACCGTATTAGGCTTAGTGGGGAGCATCTTAGGGTTAGGGCGTGTCTATAGAAACAAACAGAATAAACAAAATAAACAAGATAAACAAGATAAACAAAACAAACAGACAAACAGAATAAACAGAATAAACAGAATAAATAGATTTGATATTATGATTCTATTAAAGAAATACTCTTATCTCCATCTGCTGCTGGTTCACCGTATTTATACAGCCTGTCTTTACTCGAGCTGCTGTTCAGCTAAGGGTCACACTGCATAAGTCTCTTGCTCACATGCCAATCCCTCTACAGCTGAATGGTCAATACGAGCAGAGCTGAGCACTTCTTACAGGCCTTCAGGCCTTCCGGCGTCTTTAGGCGTTCTGTAGATCAATCGTGCTGTAGAGACGGGGTAAAGGTTGAATGAGGGTGGCTGGCTGATGGCTGGATGGCTGGGCTCGTACTCCGTATATCTTGCCGAATTGAATCTATAGACAAGTCAGGGTAGTTGTGATCATAATGATCATAAGGAGCGCTTTCTTAGGTAAGAACTTATAGTCAACCATTGGCTTTCATTCAGAAGCTGACTTCGTGATGTCTCGTAGAGTTCTGCCATATAATCAAGGCACTAAGGCGGAGAGGCACCAAGGCGGAGAGGCACCAAGGCATAAAGGCATCGGTGTCACATGCTCTACATAATACCACTGAGTATGTAATTATTCAACTACACCATCGTCTCCCATATAAATCAACAAGAATACTACAAACCATCAGCTATTTATCGCCAATATGGCCATCGGCATTGCACTTCTCGGGGCTGGCATCTGGGCTAGAGAGCGTAACTAGTCACTGCCCACTCGCCACTTGGTTTGCAGGTTAATCTGACGTGACAGAGCATCTCCCCGCCATCGCCGCTTGCCCCGACCTCAGTCTGAAGGCAATCTACTCTCGCTCCCAAGCGTCCGTCAACACAGTCATCGCAGCCCATCAACTAAAAGATGTCACGGCCTACTTCGACTCCCCCACTACCCGCGGCCACTCCCTCGCCGATCTGCTCGCCCGCGACGACATTCACGCCGTGGTGATCGCCCTGCCGATCCTGCAGCTCCCGGCCGCCATCCAGCTGGCCATCACCGCAGGCAAACATGTGCTGAGCGAGAAGCCCGTCGGCAAGGATGTCATGACCGCTCGCAACTTGATCGGCTGGTATGAGCGTCGCTTGCCTCTCTCGCGATCTGCCCCGGTTCCCGTCTGGTGCGTCGGCGAGAACTTCCGCTTCATCGACCGCATCGTCTTTGCCCGCCAGAAACTCCTCGAGCTGGGCGGCGACCTGCAGACCTTTCGCTGTACCGTGCTCTGTATGATGGATCCGAACGACAAGTTTTGCAAAACTGAATGGTAAGCAAGCAAATCAACTCTTGAGAATGGTAGATAAATTGATAATCTAAATAGGCGCTCCAAGCCAGGGTTCCAAGGCGGCTACTTGTTGGATGCAGGCATCCACTTCATCGCCATGCTGAGATATCTCCTCGCCGCGACCGGACAGGAGATCCAACACGTCGCCGCGTTCACGAGTCTGCAGCAGCCTCATCTCGCCCCGGTCGATACCCTCAGCGGCAGTCTGCGCACAGCCAACGGCTGCACGGGCACCCTGCAGCTCTCCTTCGGCACCCCGTGGAAGACCGTCATCCAGACCGAGGTGGTGACTAGCCGGGGCGCCGTGCTGATCGATTTCGCCGATGTGATCGTCACGAGCGCCTTAGACGATGGCTCCCAACAGGCCAAGACGGACAAGTCGTCGTTTGACTTTGGCTTCGGTGTCGAGGACGAAGTCCGCGCCTTCGCCAAGGGAATCAGCCAGCCTGGCTCCGCCGTCGATCCGCGGTGCACGCCGCGAGAAGCCCTCAAGGATCTCGTCATCCTCCAGAAATTACTCGAATCGGGGCAGAATAATGGAGATGGAAGAGCCGTCTGTTGATCGGTACGGAGTACAGAGGTCCAAGAATCTTATACGTAAAACCTACGGCCCAGGAAGCTCTCGAATCACCGATCTACAACATATCAAATCACTAGATCGCAAGCGATCTTCGTATTTATTTTAATCTTAAATTATACACATCGATATACAAAGTACGGAGTACTCCATAACTAGCCAACTGACTCAATACTCGTACCTCCGTACAGATGAGCTCATTTTGCTCTTTCAAGTAACAGATCGTCACTTACTGCAAGGCAACCAGAACAGACAACTTATTGCTTTTTTGATCTACCCTTATTGTTGAAGTACAAAGAAACAATAGTACCCAAAATAATAGTTGAGTCACCACTACTCAGATCCCGGACATGGTGAAGACTACCTAGAAAAAGGAAAACGTTATGAACCATCATTCCTTTTGGGCACAAAGTAAAGGGAGAATTTAGGTAAAATTATTGATATCTAAACGTAGCCAAGGATTGGGGGATAGAGCTCCTTGAGGCCCTGGAACCCAAAGCGTTGCTCGAACATGTGCCACATTTCATCGGTGAACAGACTTTCTAGACTGTCGGGCGGGAACATATTGGAGGCCAGTCGCAAGGCGAAGATTGCCTGGCAGGAAAACAAGCCAGACCCCACGAGAATGTGATATTTCATACTGCGACAGATTTGCCTGGCGAAGAAATACGGCTGACTTCGCTGCGGACAGTCGACCCCGGGAATTCGAAGAGTCAATATGAGCCGATACGTCCAGTAGTAGACGAGCGCAGTGGCCGAGAGCATGTCAGGATAGACAATATTCGACAACTGGACAATCGTCTTAGTTGAGGAATCGTAGTACCGAAACAGAGGAAAGTTGTCGTCACTGGTGCCGATGACCTCTCTTGGGGACCCCGGGGGATAGGGATCAGCATGAACTCGTTTCCACTCTTCCAAGCGCTGATCGAGTTCCGTGGCTTTTTTCATGAGCTTGATTTGTTCTGAGTTGATTTCGGCGGAGGAGAGAATGCCAGCCACAGACTGCTGGGTCACATCGTTTACTTGAGCAACGTATGCCGGGATATGCACGGCTATATCGAGGAGATGCTGGAGAATATCTTTCTGCTGTCCATCCATCCAAGGGACAGTCAACCACTCCTCATCAGCTAGGAATGTAGGCTGACGCTCCCAGATAGCGACGTTGACCTCATCAATGTCAGAAGGCCACGACTTTGAATAATGATCTTTTTGGAGGAAAAGAAGCTCACCCAGTATAGTCGAAGCTCCACATAGATTGACCGTTCCAAGTCTATCCTATGTCGGTATGCTGTCCGGTGTTGTAAAAGTGTCAAGGCGCCGAAAAGGTGGCTGCGTGCGGAGGATTTGGACGAGTGTTTAAGACACTAATCAGACAATTTTATATAAGATTGTGCGGCTCATGATGATACCAGTGGGGGATTCACCAACCTCGATAATGACGAAGAACAAGATGGAGACCAAGATATCTAACGAGAGTGAGGACTCTGGATCTTGAATTGCTTGTCGAACTAGTTGCAATGCTCTTTGATACTGATTCCAACCTGCAATCTCCAAATTCCGGTTCTTGAAACGACGACCACCCCATGTGAGAGCAGCAGCGTCCAAGGTGTATTCAAGAGGAGGAGAAGTTCTGCGCATCTTTGATGCCTCTAAGAGCAGATTGGACGGAAAGGATTGTATAGAAGCTTGCCGAGGACAAAATTCGGCAAGAAACTGTTGAACGAGACGCTCCGAATCAAACTGGCCCTCAGCTTGAGAATTCTGTAATGGTTGGACTTCGGGGTTTTGCATCGATATCGGTGATATGGGCTTGAAAGGGATTATCGCACTAGGGGAAGGCGTATCTTCAGCGCTGCTGACGGAGCTGGGAGCCGAACTCGTAAACGACATCGTATCCTGACAGCCATTGGCCGCAATCAAACGTTGGGAACTGGCACCGCCAGCCGCGCGTAACTCCCGCAACTGCTTTTCAAGCTGCCGGTGACGCTGCCGGAGCCGTTCGATCACTTCTGACTTCTGGATAAATTCACGGTCCTGGCTGCTCATGCCGTATTCACAACCAGATGCAATCCCCAGACGCACGCAAGTATTACACGGCTTTGCACGATCACACTGAGGGGAGCGGGTTCTTCAGTGAACGGTAGTGGCGGAGGGTTGGAGGAAGTGGGGATCATTGGGGTGTAGGACGATGGAGATTGGGGCTCTCTCTAGGGGGTTCAAGTAAGTACCTTTGTCTTGCGCTGATGGCAACTCAGACACGAATAAATTGACCGCCGCTTTCTTTGACCCGACATATGTAGCACCGTCCCATCTCCACAGACTCCGACCTGGTGAAAGTGATGGGCCATGCTTCATACCACTGTTGGAGACAAAGACAGCGAAAAAACGTAAAGGGTGGAAGACAGAAAGGGGGAGAGGGGGGGGGGAAGGGGGTGAAGGTGGTTATAGGCAAATAAAAATGTGGACAGAGAGCTAGCCTTTCTGTTATTCGGGAGTCGTCACTGTCCATAGCACCTGGGGATCCATGGGAGCGCAATGGCCGTGGAAACATCAAACAGCAATTTAGCTAAGCAGTCAGAGCAAGCAGCGGAGGACACGAACAGGTCAGCCATGACTAGCACCTGACTCTTATCATATCATCCAATTACCTAACTGAGCAGTTGGCGCCCATAGTCCTGATCAGTGTGACTCCCCCGCGTAATGCTTTCTAGGACAGCTACCACGGTGAGGAAATATTCTCCATTTTCAAAGAAGAGCTGTGAAGGGCCATCATACCAGTGAAGACAAAATGAAGGTATCAGCGAGATGAAAAGGACAGTGTAATGTAGCTGGGTATGTGGTTGGATGCTAGAAAGATCAAAAGATCTTCTTCGCAAACTCTGGCTCCACGTCAGACAAAGTCTCGTGAATCAGAGGACAAGCTCTCGTAAGCTACACCGCAGGATTGAAGTGGCGGAGAGGTCGGTCACTAGCCACACACACAATAATGGCCAAACACTTCCTTCCCTTCTGTGGTGGAAATGGATAATAGGTCCACCCAAGCTGAGCGTCCTAGCGGTCCGCCGACTGACAGGTCCAAACCCCGATGCTTCTGGCAGTGGCTGCGCATCGATGTGCCTTGCCACATTCCTCCTGCACGCCCTCCTCGGGCAGCCATAGGGATAAGCTCCAAGCGAGGCTTTCTCTAATCTTGGACGAACGAGATCTGGAACAGGTTTCTCCTACCTTGGTTTTGACATGCAGGTTGACCTTTTGGGTAGTACATTCTGAGGTCCCTCAGATAGTGTCACTTTAGGCAGTGTTCACCCCCCTGCCCAGCCCACAAACCGCATAATTTGCCACAGGGGAAAACGGGAATCAGTGACATGTGGAGTCAGGAGAAAGGTGGATTCCCCAAGGCCGTCCGTCGAAGTCGACACGATGGGTCTTTGATCAAGTCTTGGGGTTATGATTCGACAGCATCAAGAGCACCATGATCCAGCGACGGACAGCATCTCTCTAGAACATTGATCAGCAGTGGCCGTACTCAAACAAGCAACGTCTCTGCATACGCCGAAGGAACTTTATCTCTCGGAGAATGTTCGGTCGGTCGGTCGGATCCCATCTGGCAGGATTCCTGCAAGATGGCACACTCGCTACCAAGTAGTACTCCAAGTACGACATTCCTTGCTTCCCCAACCACGCAGAACGGAAAGGTGGTAAGGGACAGATTCTTGTAGATCTTTACAGATTGCCCCTAGTGAGTTTTAGGCATCTGTCCCTCTTCCGTCTCTCTTTTTGCCTTTTTTTTGATTTCTTTTTATTATACCCCCCGGATTTATGTGTCGCACCAATAGGCTGCTGAAAACAAGGAGAAGAATCTGCTTTCATGGGTTTAAAAGATCTCAAGACTGATGGAGCTTTCTTTTCATCGGATGTCAGTCTATAAAGGGTAAGTATTATCATTATTAAACTGGGGGAGTCCAAGCTCAGGTGCTGTAAGCGCTGTCTTATAGGCTGTGGGCAAGAGAAAAAGGCAACCCTGCTCCATAAGTGGCTCCATTTCCATTTCATTTGGTGGTTCGCTGTCTGATTCCACAGGAATGTCTTTGGAGCGACCTATGTTCTATTATCGATCGGCGAACAAGCTCCATGAGGACTGATCCCAAGGTACGAGATCTCCTCGGGTTCCATATCCAGTAAAAGGGGCGACAGGATTTGGAAATGTCAACCCCCCGGTCTTCATGCAGGGGGACAGAAAAGGCAAAATAAGATTCCTTCTGAAACCTGGGGGCCTGGTATTGGAAGTAGAAAATCACAGCAGGTGTGGGTAGATACTAGATGGATTTGATTTCGTGGTTTAGCGGGAACTTGTACGCACTACAGCAGCTCGGGGGCAGTTCAGTGACCCACTGGCCACTGGTAGTTACTCTCATTATTCCATCGGAGCAAGGTGGAAGGCATGAATTGAAAAAGGTTTCTGGGTCCGGGGAAACGAGGAAGCGATGCAGTGCAGCGACACAGAAAGGCATTGTTTCTGGGTCAGAACACCAAAGCAAGACCAATTCGAATAATGAGGCTTGGCTGCATATCGATCAAGTCCCAAAAATTGGTCTTCCGCACGATTGCTATTGAGCTCATCCCTGCATATGCAGCCTTGAAGCGATAAGCGAGATCGATAGCTACCACGTTAGCCCAAGTGGCAAACTTTATGAGACAAACCCTTTGGGGAACCGTCTATGTAGTATGCAGTACTTCTCCGGAGAAGAAGCGTGTGGGATCATACGATAAGACAGGTGTTTTGTTGTCTCAAGTGTTCAACAGCAAGGCGCACCAAAGCCGTCGTACGATCGTTAACCTGACTCGAGAGGATGAATATTATTCCAACGATGGATGGTCCCGGTATAGAAGCCCGGCATCTAACGCAGTGGGAAGCTTGAGATGTACAACGTCATACCCGGATCCGATGTGGCGTGCATCGATCTAGCCGTCAAAACCAGCCACTGATGGTGCCTGGGCCTGTGCCCATACCAGCGCCTATGAGAGTCTGGCGTTAGTGTTTTCCTGACTGCACTGAAAACCTGCTAGCTGCCTGGGTCCTAGCTAGCCTGTCATGTTACAGAATCACCTAAATAGAAAGCCAGCAAGATGCCCAAAGCGCCCAGAATCCCGGCGTTGGTGGAGCGTTTGAATCCCGGGGTGGCAAGGTCGTGACGCGTCTGGACGGAAATACGACTCCGCTGCAAGAATACAGATTAATTATTGGGAAATAGCGTACCAGAAGGATTCGCTTACCTTGACAGACAGCCCACTCCCTCAAAGCACGGCCCAGAGCAACCTCCAGCCGCAATCGAGGGCGAGACTTGAGTATTTTTCTCCTTCGTGGGAGGCTTGACGGTGATGCTTTGGGGCGGTGAAGGAAGAAGGAAGGAGCCCCCTGTCCTGTCGGTGCCTGAGGCTTGCGATTTCCCATCAGGTGACTCACCGGGGAGATTTCTCCCCTCCAACTGCCTGTCTGCACCTCTCCCGTAGCTCATGGTAATGCTCCGAATACCTTGGGTACCTAAGGTATCTATGGTATTGCGTTTCTATGGGTAGGAGAGAACCCTATCGCCCTCTGCTGGAGGCAACCCACGCCGATGATATCATGATTCTGACTAACGATGCGGATAAATCCATTTACGGACGGCCATGACCTGATACTGGTATGAAATCATCGGGCGCGGGGCCAGGGAGTCAGCTCATTTTCCTGCAGGCTTCCGATTCTGGACCGACAGGATTGATAACACATTTCGGGAACAACGGCAGAGGTACCTATATAAAGAGGTGATGGTGTCTTGTCGGTAGGCCGAGTTTACAAAACGACACGGCAATCCGAACCGAACGGCCAATCTTCACTTTACTCATCCCGTTACTGTGTGTGATAGACAATACCTCTTACGCCACCGCAACGATGGTATACAACGTGACTGAGAAAGAAACGCAGCCGACTGTTTGGAGTCACATCAACGGAACCACAGAGGAGATCATCGATCGGTACTTGGTGACGGAGCTGTGCAAGGGCTGGCCGGTCTATCGAGACGCATCGGAATGGAAAAACTACCGTGACTGCTTCGTGGACCAGGGCGGATACATCTTCACCAGTACGTCAACAATAGTAGGCTGAGAATGGCCGATTTACTGATCACTGACGAACCCCCACACAAAAAACAGCATGGAGTGGCGGCATGACCATTGAGGACTTTATCCAAACATCCATCAGCAGCCGTGCTAATGGCGACTTTATCATGCACCGTGAAAACGGCACGCTCGTCGACCTCAACCCGAAGACTAACCGCGCAGTCGGCAAGATGAAGGCGACCATCACCCAGCGCTTCACGCTCGACGGGATCGAGTTTGATGTCGAGTGTGACTGCCGGTTCATCTTTTGGTGCATCAAGGCGCCGACAGCCGCCTCGCCGGACACTCCGGTATGGAAGATCAATTTCAAGAAGCTGTTCTATGAAAAGGACAAAATCGTCCCCGTGGACGGAAAGAACGTCCCCGTCTTCACTAAAGAAGAGCTTGACAAGTACCCGTACGGGTATCACTATCTCGGTGCCGCCCAGGCGAAACTGGGCCATAAGATTTTGACAGATCTGCCAACAATGAACAATGAGGGGTTCTATAAGAATTACGAGGCCATGGACGTATGGCTGAAGGGTGGCAATATTGAGTCAATCTTGGGTGTCCCGAAGAAAAATTAGACGTCTAGTAAGAATGGAAAGATTCACCACTGCTTGATGAGGTCAGACAACTGCATTCAGGCGTAAGGTCAAAGCCATTGATGATCTAGAAAGTAAGAAGGCCATATCTGGAGGTGTCCATCTTTCAAAGTATTCTTCTATTGCAAGACATAGTAATTAGCAGCTGCTGATATCAGATCGTATCAGGTGACCTGGATATCCAACGTCAGACCTCACCCTCACCTCCTTTTCTCCCGGCTCTTGCTACTCTACTACTCTACTAGGTGTGTCGTCTATCCGAGAGAATAATCAGCTGCTTTCCACTGAAATTTCTAGATTTTAGGAGCTATAAAAACCACAGCCCTTTATTTCGATGAGTAGCAACAAGGCAACCGAGAGAACAGCCAGCTTCTCATAAAACTCAGAGTTCATCCGGAATTAACAATACGGTACTCGAAAATGCAAATGAATCTCTGAACTTCTATAATCCTCGGCTATTGCGAGAGATCGCAAACACCTCGCAGCTTCACATGCATCACCAACGCTCGATGAGGAAATGCAACCTTGGACACCGATCGAGGTGCGCCTGCCACCCTGTGAGAGGAGAGACGGGGGTTTTGTGGTACAAGTGTCAATAAGATGCGTTTGGATAGGCTGCTAGCCCTATTTTCGCAGCAGTGCGAGGGCAATCATATGCTCTTGACGAGTCATGAACTACTAGACGACACCACAGCAATCATCAAATGTCCAATGGTATCATAACGAGATGTTCTACAGGTACAACCCCCATGAAGCACGGATGTTGCTGTTACACAACGGCCTTCAAGACGCATGTGCATTGCTCGGGCTATTGCAAAAGAGTCAAGGTATAGAAGCATTGTTTTTCTTGATACGACCTTCAGGTCTACAGTCCAGTATATTTTTTGTGTACAAATCATTCTTATTCATGGCAGCTACCATGTCTCGAGCGGAGGAGATTCTGCGAACCGGATACGCCAGGCTTTTTGCCGCTGAGACGGTCTTCCTGACTGGGGCGACTGGGTCTCTGGGGGGATGTCTCTTGTACAAGCTGGCCCTGCAACTGCCCACACGCAAGGTATTTATTTTGGTTCGCGGTTCGGACAAAGAGGCGATTGAAAAGTGGAGGAGGAACATGCCGGAGCAGAGCGAGGCGATTGCCGGGTCCAAAAAGGTCCACTTTGTGCTTGGAGATATTCTGAAAGCAGAGTTTGGCATCGACCCATCGACCTTGGAGCGCCTGCGTGATGAAGTGACGCTTGTGATCCACGCTGCGGCAAATATCTCCTTTGCGGCCAACATCAGCCATGCAGTCAAGAACAACTGTCTTCCGTGCCTTGAGCTTGCCCAGATGGTCTCCCAGTTCCGGCGACTGAGACTGCTCATTCAGATCTCGACGGCGTATGTGAGCAGCTTCCTCCCGGACGGCTTCGTGCACGAACGGCTGTATCATCTCACGGACGACGGAGATGCCGAAGAAGAGCTCGCCAACATCCTCTCAACAGGGAATTCACCCCAGACTGCGCGCTTCTCATCCTCCTACGCCCACGCTAAGCAGATCATGGAGCGACTTCTGATTCAAAGATACCCACTCCTGCCGGTTCTTATTGTGCGACCGACCATCTTTGCACCATCGCTCCGCGATCCGTTCCCGCTGTACGGACCCGAGGACTCGACGCCGATGAACAAATTTGCGCGGTTTTTCTTCTCCGACCGCGGCGGGACGCAGGTCTGGCATGCCACCGAGGGACACCGGACGGGAGCCAACGTCCTGGACGAGATTCCCGTCGACCTAGTCGCCAACGCGATTCTGCTGCACGGCGCGGCGCGCACCAAGGGGATCATCCACCTGGGCGCGGAGCTGTACATGCGCCGCACGTTCGACGAGTTCCTTGCGGAGACACGCAATCATGCCCCGCCGGCAGTGCAGAGACACCTGCCTACCGTCGTCTTCACGGAGGACCGGAGCACCCCACAGTGTTTCCTGGCGGAGCTGGTCAGGGCAGGGACCCGAGACTGGCGCTTCGACTGTGGCAAGTCATATTGGGTCAAGCAGGTTGCAGGACCGTTGAGTCTGGAAGTGTGTCGGCAGGAAGTGGAACAGATCACAGCCAAGCGATTGCAGGAAATCTACCGCAGCAATGCCTTGGACTCGAAGCTGTAACCGTATTTGAGAGTGCAAGCAAATGTCTCGAGATTCTTATTTATACAAGAATGTTATCGCGCTATGCCTGGGGGAATTAACTAGTACTATATGAACACTTAATCATTATACGTCTGCCCCAGGTACCCCCAGAAGAAGCTTGCCCTCCAAGGATTCTTCCCACTCCCACCCGCGATAGTCTCTCGCTCTCGCGCCCGAATCTGCCGACTACGCTCTCGACGGAGATTCTTGCGTCGCCTCTTGTCCGTGTTCCGCTTCCATGACCTCTTGAGCCAGTGGAACATGCTGCAGTCCAGCCTGTGATTTTAGTGATAGTTGGATGTTAGGCTGTATATTTACATACGGTCATCCGTGTTAGAAGCAGTCCTGATAGTACAGTAGTAGAGTAGTAGAAGTAGTATTGATGTCTGACATGTTCGGATGAGGATACGATATGGGGTGATTGACCAAATACGAAGACACAGCCCGATACGCTTAGTAAGCGGTATATGACTAAGCGGGGGCTATGCCAAGCATCTCCCGCGCGGGCCGAGGAACTGTTGGGGTTGATAGAATAGATAATAATTATTGTTAGATAGTTTTATGGATATATCAGAGATTATATCAGAAGAACTTATATAAAGAACTCATCTATATCAATAATAGAATCCAGACTACAGGAAGAATACCAGTATTATATAGTACCTAGTGTACAGTCCTGTTGAAGGCAATAAGCTCCCTTATATCTTATTTCAACATAGACACTATTCCAGCACAATTAGATTGTAAGTGCGTAGGCAAGTTTCGTATTTTTCTACTCCGGAGTAACTAGTATAGAGTAATATATTTAGGTAGTATTCTGCATATAAAGCATTATTGTCAGTCATGTGTGTATGACGCTATCGCATCCTGATTGGCCAAAGAATTGTGTTGCCTGGAGGTCTCCAGTTTCCTGTTTTGACATTTTGACAAAAGAAAATAAATTAAAAAAAAAAACAAAATATTTCAGATCTTCAAAAGACTCAATAGACAGAATCGAATAGATCCATTCTTAACCATGCAGTCATCCAAGTATCTATAGGTAATACCACCTGTATTCCTTCTCCTAGGTACTCCGTATGTATATACTACATACTCCCTATAGACCCCACCCAGCCTTACAGGGCTTGTTGTGCCCCTCATTTGGCTATACCAGAAGAAAGATAATAAGAAAGTCAGTAGATGTAGTAATGCAATAGAGAATAAACAGATAATGACAGACATGAGATGCTTATTATAATGCCATTTCGAATCACCTCTATACACACAGGTCCTTTTATATAGTATCGAATGCTGTCTTGGCAGGCTATTTTTGTGTGTCGATACTTTGACTCCACCTTCTTCCCTCGTCGCTCTTCGCTCCTTCCCTCCTTCTCCGTTCCTTCCTATCTTCCTATCTGCCCCCCTCCCCCCCTCCCCTCCCCCTCCCCCTTCCTGTCTCTGTCTCTGTCTCTGTCTCACATCTCCCTCAACCAATGCCTCCCTCGCATGGATCTCTCCACGAGGCAGTCACCAGTCTCATCGCCAAGTACAGGAGTAGTACCGGAGCCGACCGTGACGATCATGTTGTCACCGATCTACAGACGGCAGCCGCCGCCGCCGCCGCCGACAAGGAGAATGAGCTCGGTCTGGCCGACTTGCTGGGCAGTCTGGTTGCGAGATACCTGCGTCAGGGCCAGTGGGATCTCGCCGCAGACCTGGCGCAACCGGTGCTGCGAACACGCGAGCATGTCCTCGGCGAGACTCACCCAGCTACCCTGGCGGCGATGAGTGGTCTCGCGTCGGCGTACTGGGGCCAGGCCCGCTGGACGGAGGCCGAGCAGGTGGGCTCGCGGGTCGCCGCCCTGCGAGAATCGCTGCTGGGCGAGGACGATCCGCTCACCCTCGTCGCCCAATCGAATCTTGCTGCCACGTACCGCGGGCAAGGCCGCTGGTCCGACGCCGAGGAGCTGGACCGCCGCGTGTTGGACCGCCGCGTGGCGACGCTGGGAATCGACGACCCGGCAACAAAGACTTCCATGGCCAACCTGGCGGTCACGTATGCGGCGCGCGGCCGGTACGCCGAGGCGGAACAGATCGAGCGGGCGCTGGTTGGAGAAGAAGAAGGAGAAGAAAAGATGGCGAAAGGCGGAGGTGCAGGTGATTCCGAGGTAGACTCCTCGGAGCCAGCTCTCACCCGGCGGTCGAACCTGGCCATCACCTACCGGGAGCAAGGGGAGTATGGGCGAGCGGAGCGGCTGGAACAGAGCGTGCTGGAGCATCGCTTGGCGACCCTAGGCGGGCGCCACCCGCACACATTGATCTCCATGGCCAACCTGGCGGCCATCTACCGCGACCAGGAGCGGTGGGGGGAGGCGGAGCGGCTTGAGACTGCCGTCGTGGCCACGGGCGAGACGGTGCTGGGCGCTAACCACCCGACGACGCTGATGGCGCGGGCCAACCTCGCCGCCACCCGCAGAGGGCAGGGCCGGCTCGACGAAGCCGCCGACATGGCCCAAGCAAACCTGCAGCGGCTACAGGCCGTGCTGGGCGCGCGTCACCCGATCACCCTCGTCGCCATGACAGACCTGGGCGTCACCCTCCACCGGCAACGACGGCTCTCCGACGCCGCCGGCCTGACCTACTCCGCCGTCACGGCCATGCAGGAGACCCTCGGCGCCGACCATCCACACACCCTGACGGGGTTAGCCAACCTGGGGGGGATCTACCAAACCCAGGGCCGGTGGGAGGAAGCCGCCCAGCTCGCGGAACAAGTATACGCGGGGCGGCAATCTGTCCTAGGCGAGTCGCACTGCGAGACCGTGCTGGCACGGGAGGATCTGCGGCGGATAGCATGGGTGGAAGCTGCAGATCGACTGAAGGATAGTAGCATAGCATAGCATAGCATAGCATAGTATAGTATAGTATAGTATTCATACGCCTGTAAATTTTGATGAGGTTGAAATAAAGTTCACTTTTCCAAGTATGAGTCGGGTACCTGGGGGGACTCCGTAGTTCGTACCACGCCCCATTCTCTTCAACGAATTAGAGAATCTTCAACGATTGAAAACAAAGAGCAACGGGGCATGTCTTTCTTTATGTGTGGTGGTATTTTTTTTTCCCCTCCCCTGCTTTCCCCACCGTGTTTCTGCCCTCGTCGCTGCACAGCCCCCTTGCCAAGACTGGTCAGTGGTCGGTGATGGCACTTGGGAGGGAATGCAGGCGAGTAATTACAGCCGAGGGATAGTGGGGGATAATATGAAGCGGGATAGTAGTGCGGAGTACTAAGTGCGGCGGACAGAGTGATTGTACGGTAGTTGTAGTAAAGTATTATTATAAAGTAGAGTGAGTAGCTCGATGGTGTATACGGAGTATTAAGTAGTTAAGCCTAGACAATGAGATGGCCCGACTGCTGGGCACGACGACCGGTGCCCAGCCCCTCGACACCCTTTTGCTGGTCATCGCCCAGCCAGGGCTTCTTGGCCTCACCCAGGACGCCCTCGGTGAGGAAGTAGACGAAGAAGCCGATGATGATCATGACAAAGGCGACGGGGTACAGGGCTGGGACGGTGTAGTGGAACACCTCGAGCCCCATGATGAGCCCCCAGAAGTTCATGGTCAGCATGGAGATGTTGAAGAAGGTGGCGGACGAGATGCGGAACATGATGGGGGCGAGCGTGTAGAAGATGAAGAGCACGAGCGTGTATCCGGTCAGGTAGCCGCCGACTTTGCCGTTCCACACGGCTTTGCGGAACCCAGGGCGGTCGAAAATGGCCGCCTGCGTGCCGTTGATGATCATGCCCCAGAAGCCCAGCTGGCCGATCACCTCGTACATGGGCCGCTTGGAGACCATGAACTCCTCGTAGCAGTTGCTAAACCCGTACATGGTGTCGCCCAGCAGGGCAAACAGGTCGCCCTTGAGCCGATTGGAGCCCGAATAGTCGGCGCCCCGCAGGTAGTCCGACGCGATCAGCAGGCCCAGCCCGGCGCAGGCAATGAAGATGCCGATGTACTGCGTCAGGTGGTATCGCACCTTGAGCAGCACCAGCGAAATGGTGACGACGACGACGATCGTCCACAGGCCGAACAGCTCGGCGCTCAGCAGCGTGGTGTAGTCGTAGGCCAATACAACAAAGTAGTTGCCTTCGACGTCAAAGAAGGCCAGGATGATATCTATTCTATCAGTATCACCTTTCGAGCGGAAAACCTTTCGGTATAACTTACATCGCCATCCGTCCCTCCACACCAGCCTGGCCCATCCCTTGAATCCATACTTGTAGATAGTGAAGCTGGTGTACACGATGTTGAGTAGCACGTAGTTGAAGAAGGTCTGGAAGGCAGGAATGACGGTGCCCTCGTCGTCCAACAGGGTCGTGAACGTGGAAGAACTGATGTTCGCCAGGGCCAACACTTGTCTAGATGCACTTGTTAGGGATACTTTCTCGCTACCTAAACAAAATCACAGCACAGCATGGCATACCCCAGAATCAGCGTCATCCAAAACTCCCGTGTCTTCATGTAGGCGAAGAGGCGCGCGCGAGTTCCCATGCGCTCCTCCCCAGGCGATTCTGTCACCGAATCGCCCACCAGCGCCACATCCTTCGACACACTCTTCTCATCCACGTTCACATTGCCGGCCTTCTTCGCATCGTACTCGATCTCGGGTGCCACTGCGGGCGCGACCTCGCTGTCCAGAGCCATTTCGACTGCTGAGTAGGTAACTGGCTAGTAATGGTACTATAGCACAGATAGAGAGCTTTATAAAACAAAAGTGAACGCAAAGCTCTCGAAGTCGTTCACTGGCGCAAAGACGGTGTCCTGCAAGCAAAGAAATCTCTGAAGAAGAGAAGAAGGGAAGAAGGACCAGGCGGCAAAGGCCGATTCTTATCGGGGGAAAAAAAGAAAAAAAAGCAGGTTTAAGTGGGGTTTGCGTGGGCTGTCAGAGCGGAAGGTCCACTGCATCTAGACTGAGACGGCATCTGCATACTGCATACCAGGAGTCAGCAGGTATTTAGACTATAGAAATACGTACCTTGTCATCATTCTGAGTTCACCGTTTGTCGTTACCCATGGCAGACTCGGCGAGTTCCTGAGGTTCGTCCAGAAATTCTCAGTGGGAGTTGTTCTGATGGATGAAGCTGATTGGACAGTCAAGCGGTTGAGGTTGAGAAACTGGCCTTTCCTATCTTGGTTAGCCTGGATCTCCTGCGTGAATACGAGAGCACGTGGGAGCGAATGTTTATTAGTCATTGCTTAGTCATTACCAGTACTTACTTATAGGTATACTAGGTGGAATATTCTTGAATCAACAAGTACCAGATATAAGAGTTAACTGTTCATCATAGCTGTATGTATATCAATTAACAGGAATGTTTCGGTCCATATATCCGCTCCAGGTGGCCAGACTGCGCTGCCACGGCGTGCCCGAGGAGAGCTGCAGATCCTCAATGGCACTGGCATACTTGATGAGCGTGGTCTCCGACCAGGCGGTGCCCATCAGTGAGAGGCCGTAGGGCATCTTGGACGCCTTGTTGATCCCCGCTGGTAGACTGACGACGGGGTATCCAGCCTGCGCGGCGATCTCGTACGTGGGGCCAAAGTCCGGGGGCGTCAGCAGGGCCGTCAGGTTCTGGCCCTTGTAGCGCAGGGCGGCGTCGATGCCTTCCTCCCGGCTGGTGTGGCGGCAGAACTCCAGGGCTTGCCAGTAGGTTTCGTTCCGGATACCCTTGGTCGCCAACGAAGCGAGGAAGCCGTCTTGGCCCGAGGCGAAGGCGGGCATCACCCCGGGGTAGCCGCCTTCGCTGCCGGCGTTATCGTAGTTGTACTGGACAATGTCCTCCAGGGAGCGCATCTTGGTGTTATTCAGGTAGGAGAGGTACTGTGCAATGTCGTTGTAAAAGTCCACCTTCACGTACGTGTACTCGGACTCGTTGGGATAGCCGCGCGTGGTGCCGTAGTCCCAGTTCCAGCCGGCCGGGTCCACAATCTCCTTGTAGTGTGGCAGCTCGGTGCCGTTGATGATCGTGGCGCCTGCAGACTCGATCAACTCCAGCAGCTCCATCAGCTGCGCGTTCTGCTCCGCGTCGTTGTACTGCCAGAACGAGAGCCATGGCAGACCAAACACCGCTCCCTCCAGGGCGGACTGGTTGGTCAGGAACTGCGCGTACCCACCGTCAGGGGTGTTGCCTTCTTGCGCCAAAGTGTAGTTGTCGAGCGAGTCCACTCCGTAGATGGCATCCAGGCAATACACTGCATCACGGACTGTCTTGCCGAAGCAGCCAACCGAGTCTTGGTGTAGGGTTTCGGGGATGACCCCGGCGCGAGACGTCAACCCGACGGTGGGTTTGATGCCCACGATATTATTTCTCTCGGCGGGGTTGATAACTGCATGTCTCCATGAGCCGACTGGCTTTCACAAGGCAGGAAGTACTATTCTTGGAACTCACCACTGCCGTCCGTCTCGGTTCCGAGAGCAAACGGAACCTGATTGCTGGTAACGGAAACAGCCGAGCCGGTGCTACTGCCGCCAGGGTTGACAGTAAAGTTGTAAGGATTGCGCGCCTGACCGCCGCGACCGGAATAGCCCTCGGAATAATCATTCGAGCGCATATCAGCCCACTCGCTGAGGGTGGCATGACCCAGCAGCACGGCGCCAGCCTTGCGTAAGAGGTGGACGACGTGCGAATCGCGAGGAATAACGGACCCCACCAGAGCCCAGCTGCCGGCAGTCGTTTCCATCTTGTCTTTACTCCCAATATTGTCTTTAACCAGGAATGGGATGCTATGCAACGGACCACGGACTATCCCTTGCTCGCGCTCTTTATCCAACGCTTCCGCGATGGCCATGGCATCTGGGTTGAATTGAAGAACGGAGCTTTTCCCCGCAACTTTTGATAAGCAATTCGCCTGCGATGAAATGTGTGTGCAAGGGAGGAGAGTTGGTATTACTTCACATAAGGCTGCACCTGGTAGATACGCTCCAGATAACATTGTAGTAACTGCACCCCGGTGAAAGTGCCAGCCTCGATCTGAGCTTGGATATCGTCGATGCTAGCTTCCTCTAGCTTGAAACCATTGCAGAGACGCATGGGAAAGAGATCGGAGCCATTGGCTCCCAGGACTGGGAAGTCATAGGGATACGGGTCAAGGTCGAGCTGTGAGGAGAGGAAGGAGGCGCTAGATAACGCAGCCAGACCTCCAACTGTCAAAGCCAGGAATTGTGAGGCAACCGAAGGCATGGTGAACAACTTGTCAAGCAGATCACTTCCCATGTAGCAGGGGAGAAGAACGAACTTTTCAGCCTGGGAGAGCTAGATAAATAACAGCGCGGCGGGGAGAAGAAAATTCACCGAGTGAGCTGCAAGTTTAATAATTAGTCCCTCCTCCACTATCTCTTCTGTTTCTGCACCATTAAGCATACTCCGTATCTCTGCAGGAAACCGCCCCTGGCTGAAACCCCGAACCCTTCTCCACCATTCACTCTCGCCGTCATTGGTTAGTTAATGGCGTTTGTTGATCGATTCCCGCCCCACGATCTTCGGATTCTGGCCGGGAAATAGTCTGTACATCGCAGTAAGGTAGTACAGAGGAGAGTATCCTATTTAGAAAACCATCAGCAACCACCATAGAACATGTCAAGTCACGAAATGTGATCACAATTGTTTTATCTATTCTCAAGCCGATAGCAGGACACTCGTGGATCTCTGCTGTTCATGAGTACGGAGTATACCCATACCATCCTTTGTTTTCATCATAATCAGAGAATTTTCTTGGCAGTCATGGCCTAAAGGAATGGCAGTAATCCATTCTCAATCATCTCTGATACCAAAATAAGTTGAGAGACCTGCGTGATGGTCTTTGTATTTCCCCTTCCCAGCCGGGCCACACAGTCGACATCGATCTTATTCGAGCAGAGAATATCGTCAGTCAGATCCTGGTAAGATCGTAAAGCGTTAAGGCAGCTGCATCCTGGAGTTTCTCACCTGGTCAACCCTTATTTCTCCCTTTCGTCTGTCGCGTTCAATATTGCAGGAGAATAGAGGAGAAAAAACTCGTTGTGGGTTCAAGTTGATGCCTGGAGCACGTGGTCATCTAGGCCAGGATAGGCAGGGCTCGTGACTTCCAGAGTTGGAAGCTGAAGTTCACTGCGAACTGCAACACTCTCTCTTTACACCCTCATTTACAGCCTCTATTGGAGAAGCTCCAGGGGTTTCTTGGGACTGTTTGAGACATCTTGGCAGTCCTAATGGAGATGTCATATTGTGAGTAAGTGTTTTCTGCGGAATGACTGGCTGTTCATCCTTCTGGATCTGTCCTTCCTGACGTTGGTCTGCTACGAGATTCGCAAGAACTCACAAACTGACTGGTGATGATGAATAGGATATGCTCTACCGGCTAATTACTACTTATACAGCCAACCGTCACCGTCAAAGGTGTCAGGCATCATTGCAGGTCGTGGCTTGCCGGGGTCCACTCCACGGTGTATCAAGCGATGAAGGATCACACAACCTTCTGCAGGCTCGGTCTCGAATTCAGAAGCCAGAAGCCACACTGAATTTGTCAATATCAATTTTTTAGATCTTGCCGTTCCCTCCTATTTGCTGAGAGTCGGAATCTGTCGGTATATGCTCAACCGATAGGCGATTGAAGTCCGCCCAAGAAGTGTTTATCCACCGGAAACTTTTCCCTCATTTGGTGATAGTCAAGCTAAAGGCGTACTAATGACTCATATTTTCACAACCCTATAAAGGAATCAGTCACGCTCGTCAGAATGGACGCAACTTGAAGGGTCGGATCACCATCCACAATCATTCGCGCATAGCTATCTTCACTACACCAGCTAGCTGATGGACCCGGGTCGTATCTTGGCTGGTGACAGGAGTCGAGGTGAACAGCCGAAAGGAATAAATCTGGCTGAAATTCCTTGTGCTCCTAATTCACCACTACACTCAACAACTGTCACTGTCATACTCGCGGAGCCCGAACCACCAAATGGCGGGTACGGCTGGGTGTGCACTGCCTGCATGTTCCTGGTGAACGCGCAGACCTGGGGCGTCAACAGCGCGTGGAGTGTCTTTTTGGCATATTTCCTGGCACATTCTACATTTGAGGGAGCTACACAGTTCCAGATGGCACTGGTCGGCGGTCTGTCCGTCTCTCAGTGTCTGCTCATTGGCCCCATTGTCACGATGGTGCATCGACGCCTCGGCCTGCGGTTCGTGATGGTCTTGGGCACACTGCTGCTTTCAGTGGCTCTGGTGGGCTCCTCGTTCGCCAGCAAAATATGGCATCTCTTCCTCAGCCAGGGTGTCTTCTTCGGCTGGGGCATGGGCTTTCTCTACCTGCCTGCCCTCTCGGCTCTCCCCGCGTGGTTTTCATCTAAGCGGAGCCTGGCCTGTGGCCTTGCCGCATCGGGTGCTGGAATGGGAGGACTGCTGTATAATTTAGCAGCCGGGTACGCAGTTCAGAAAATCGGCGTGGCATGGAGCTATCGGGTCTTTGCACTGGTCGGGCTCGCCGTCAACCTGGTGTGCGCCCTGGTGATGAAAGAGTGGGGGGGATCTTCCGAACACAATCATCGATACATCAGAATCCATGAGTTCAAACATCTAGGGCTGATCCTGATCGCGCTGTGGGGGATAGTGACCGAGTTCGGCTACATTACTCTGCTCTATTCTCTCCCAGCATATGCGGCCTCCATCGAGCTCGACACGCAACAGGGATCCATGGCCAGCGCGATGTTGAACCTGGGTCTTGTCGTGGGTCGCCCGCTGGTGGGCCACTTTAGCGATCAGTATGGCCGGATTAACGTATCAATGGCGATGACCGGTCTCTGTGGGGTTCTCTGCTTCGCGCTCTGGATGCCTGCCACCTCCTACGGCCTGTTGCTGGCCTTTGCCACTCTGGTCGGAATGATCTGCGGCACGTTCTGGAGCGCCGTCAGCGCGGTGACGGCCGAGGTCGTCGGGGTGCAGCGGGTATCGCCTGCTTTCTCGTTGATCTGCATCGCGCTGGTGGCGCCGACAACCTTCGCCGAACCCGCCGCCCTGACTCTGTCCACCTGGTCTGGATACCAGGGCACGCAGATCTTCGTGGCCTGCATGTTCCTGGCAGGCAGTCTTTGTCTGTGGCTGCTGAGATCCTGGCAGCTGTTCGTGATCGAGCGGAAGGGCCGACTTGCACGAGATGAAGAGTCATCGTCTCACCGGGAGCTCCTCTCGATCGTGGCTTATATGGACTGGATCAGTGTGCGAAAGCTGTTTCTCAGCGGTCGTGTCTAGCCTTGAGTACGGAGTACTTCAGGTGATGATATGACGATCAATGAACCTTCATGTCCGATTGACTTTACGACTCTTCTCATTCCACTACTACTCCCTCCCTCATTTAGAAACATAAAATGCTCTCCATACAATGTTTGTTCTTGATACACCTTGCTATTTCATAGCAACTTCACAACCACAGAAAGTAAAGTCTAGCAGAAATAGTATTATTGGCTGCAGCTGCTAATCCCTACGCTTATGCTATATCATGGGTATTATTTTATTCACCTACCACATACTACATTCTAGCCCCTCACCATTGCTGACGCTGAGAAATCCCTGCCTCAGGCATGATTCCTGCCTCAGGACGCCACAACCTGGGACCCGTCATCCTCTATGATTTCCAACTCCAAATTCCCCCCCCCCCCAAAACAAACTCAGCTTCACCATGAGCCACGAGCTGGACGCGTTGCTTGCCTCCAACCCACCACCCGCCGTGCGCAGACGTCCTCGTCCTCCACTCTCCTGCGCCGAGTGCCGCCGCCGCAAGCTGCGGTGCGACCGGGAGCTGCCCTGCGACCAGTGCACAAAGGGGCTTCGCGTTGACCGCTGCTTCTACCAGGACCCTCATCGGCCGCCTAAGCGGTCCGCCACTGACGCAGGGCTCGATCAGTTGGCCCCTGAGCTGTACAACAACAACAGCATCAGCAGCGGCAGCAATAGCAATAGCAATAGCAATAACAATGGCAACAGCCATGTGTCCTCCGGGTCCCCGCAGGCTATTGATAATTTGCAGTCGCGCATCAGCAAGCTGGAAACGCTGCTGCTGCGCCAGGCACGGACGATTGAGCAGCTGCGGGCAGACCGGACGCCAGGCTCGCAGGCGAGTACGGTAGCCGTCGCTACTCCGGTCAGCTCGGCGCCGGCGGCGCTGAAACGCGACTATTCGCGGGCGCTGCTGGGCGAGTTCAACGAGGCCCTGGATTTCATGAAGGAGCTGTGGAGCGATCCGGCCATGCACCCGACCCTCAATGAGTTCCGTCTGTACCACCGGCAGTTTCATAAGCAATGGCGCTCGCTGGGCGACGAGGAGGACCGCCAACGAACGGGGTCGGCGATGCCGTCGGCGATTCTGGCGCTGCTCCCGCCGCGGGAGACGTGTGACCGTTATGTCGACTTCTACTGCCGGTACCTGGAGAACACGTATCGCATCCTTCACACCCCATCGTTCATGCAGGAATACGAGGCGTTCTGGGCGGAGGGAGAAGGAGACCGTGCCGCGCACTTTTACTCGCTGATCCCCCAGTTGGCCGTGGTGGTGGCCATCGCCGCCGCGTTGGACGGGACACCAACCGACACGGACCGGGTGCCCGAGAGGAGGCTTTTCGACACGGTGGAGGACTGGCTGCACTTTGTGGACCGTCGCAAGTCCACCCCGCTGGCCACGTTACGAGTGCACTGTCTGATGCTGCTGGCGCGCTTCAGCGGCGCGGACCGGACAAAGCGCTCACATAACCTCTGGGTCACGGCGGGAGATCTGATCCGGTTCGCCACGACGCAGAGTTTCCACTGCGACCCCAGCGAGCTGCCGGGTGTCTCCATCTTCGAGGGTGAGCAACGCCGTCGGCTGTGGATGACCGTGCGGGAGATGGATCTGCAGGCCTCGATCATCTGCGGCCGCAGCCCATACCTACAGGAGCCTGAAAGCACGTGCTGGAGTCCCGGGAATTTTCACGATCTCGACTTGTACGAGGGCATGCCCGAGTATCCCTCCCCGCGGCCCGTGGACGAATGGACTGGCTCCTCGATCCAGGCGGCCTTGGGGCGATCCCTGCAACTGCGTCTGAATGCGATGCGTATCCTGGGCGGGCTGACGCAGACGCCGTCGCGCTTGGATGCTGCGCTCGAGGCTGCCGACCAGCTCGAACGCTTTATCCGTGGTCTGCCTGATGTGCTGCAGCTGCAGCTCCCGCGCAGCCACCAAACAGATTCGCCCGCCCGCCTCTTTAGCCAGATTCTCTGTGACGTCCATCTTCGTCGGCCTCTGCTCTGTCTCTGGCAGAAACTAGCATCGTCGGCGACTTCCGACCGTATCTGCATCGATGCGCGCCTCGGCACCCTCCGCTCGTCGCTGGTCTTCCTGACCCACCGGGGGCTCTTTGACTTGGGCGATGCAGAACTACGGTCCATGCAGACCGTCGCGCCGACGAATCTCTTCTACGAAACGCTCAAAGCGGATATAATGCGCGCGAGCTTCGGTGTCTGTTGGGAAATCAAGCGGCGGAAACGCTTCCCTCTCCACGACCTGGGCCTACCAGATGTCTCCGTGGCGCTGGAGCTTGCCAGTCCCAAGGATCCCACGGTCCATCAGACCGGCGAGCTGGTGGCCGCCGTGGACGAGCTCTGCCAGTTCATGATGTCGAACATGGGCACGCTCTGGCGCGACGTGAAAAACGCCTTCCGGCTCGCCGTCGTTCTGTCCTCCATCCAACCTGCAGAAGGGACGGAAACTCCACAGGAACGCATGCAGCGCACCACCATGCAGGTCCTCGAGGCGTGTCGAAAACATGACCCGTTCCGACAGATTGTTCCGAACCTCGATCCCAGCCTAGCCGACACGATGGTATTCTTTCCCACTCTTTTTTTTTTTTTTTGCATCACATCCGTACTGATAATCATTTAGATGCAAAACGAAAATGTAGCGTTGTCCACGGCATCTCTTGAGCTACCGACCGAGACCTCCCTGTGGTTCGGAGAAGATTGGCCTGTCTTCCCGGAATTCCCTGTACGTCTCGAGACAGTCTGATACATGTTGACAGTGACCATGTACTCACCTTCCTCCAGGCATCGGACGGCAGCGCAGACCCTGGTTTAACCTGGACTTTTGAACAATAGACTCGAGGATTTCTGTCTTGGACATGAGAGCGATATACCCTGTTTTAAGCGATATACCCGATTTACAAAAGTATGCTTCATCTCCTAATGGAGTCAATGGTCATTTTTCTTGGAATCGATATCACAATCAAAATCAATTCTTCTATCCATCTACAACCTCCCCGATAGACCTAGACAAGCCTCCCCCTTCCCCCCCCCACTCCTGGATGGGGGCGTGGGCCTCTTGGCAAATACAGGTCCACTGCACTAGAGGGAGACATGGTTGATGCCTGGCTTTGACCTTCGTTGGGCTGTTACCAGGTTGTATACATGTTGGAAGTCCTATTTGAGTGTAGAGTTGTTATGGTAGTTCCGCTTGTGGAATAGGTATACTACTCGTCTGATAGATGTATTGATTACACTGTAGAAAAATTGAACAGTAATGCAATGGACTCGTATTTTATATTATTATGTTGAATTTATTAAATTATATTGAATCGAAGTCATCTCTCCGTGGTGACGTGAAACTCGTGGTGGACATTGATCCGCGAGAAAAGCGGTTCCTGGTCCGGGACGACCTCGCGGTCGTGCTCATGGTCATGCACCGTCATGGTCACCGAGGTGCCAAAGACTTTATTTGACTCGCCTCCGTGATACAACTGCGGCCCCTGGCCCTGCGACCCGACAGAGCCCAGCGGAATCGACCGGGTCTGTTTGCCGCGCGAATTGGGCCAGGTGCGGGACTGCGGATCGGTCGTCTGCGGGCGGATCATGCGGAGGAGAGGCCGGAGAGTCGCGATGCTGCCGGCGGTGATGCCTAGGCCGGTTTCGATGTTGGACCAGACGGCGATTCCGGTGGTGGCATCTATAGATTCGAATCAATGATTAGAAATGGGGCACTGCATGTCGGCAGGGATCTTGGACTTACAGAGAAAGTCCGTGTCACGGAGGGTGTGCACATAAGGAATTCGGACAAAGACGGCAACGGAAGCACTGAGCAATGTTAGTATCTCAGTATCTCATATATAAGTATAAGGGGGGACCGACATGCAGGCCATGCCTAAGAGACCGGCGACCGCGATCTTGACGTCCGAGCGCATCTTCAGATTGACGACGAGGAAGATGGGGAGGATCCCGATGGTGAGATCGAAGGCTGCAGAGATGGTGGAGAAAGTGTAGAGAGCAGCGATGACGATGTCAATGTTGATGCAGGAGCCCGTCGCCGGGGGATCGCTGGACAGACGCATCCAGAAGAAAGAGATGGGATTGCACTGAACCAGCATCAAGATGAAGAAGAAGATACCCGCAATGGCCACCAGCGTGGCAACAGTCATGATGACCCACCGGTGGACCCGGTGGATCGTGATGCGCAGGATGAAGATGCTGACCGAAATCTTGCACAGAACAGAGGAGATACAGTAGCCGATATCACAGAAGAACCAGTACTAGCATTAGGATCAGCAGCTGCCAACATGATAGTGTTGATGACTACTAGACAGTGACATACCTTCATGGCTGTTGTGCGTTGGTGGTTCGTCAACTGCGTCAAGTGTCGCCCAGTCCCATAGATGCTCCCCCCGATCATACAGCCGGAGAAGAGGGCGAAGAAGGCCAGCGCAGCGACCATAAAGGCATCATCCCAGCCAAAGGCCTTGACGATGCGCAAACGGACATAGCAGCGCAGTGATGTCGTCACCGACGCCAGGGCGAGGAACACGGCCGCGACGTCGCGCACCTCCAGGCTGCGGTCGAACGCCATGGTGATCTGTTCATGACAGAAGAAGAAGAGAAGAAGAAGAAGAAGAAGAAGAAGAAGAAGAGAAGAAGGAAAAAATCGTGGACCTCAGTGAGCAAGCATCATTATTGTTGGCTACCAAGAAACCACCTCCCCCATCAATTCCACCGCCACCAGGAGTTGACAGGGTAGGAACCACGGCATTCAGGTTGAGGAAGCTGGAAGGCATTTGTCGTTCACTCAGCCAGAGCTCGAGCCCAGCTCTCCACTGCAACAAGGCATTAGGTTATGGAATTCCGCGAGAAGCCGCAAGATGCTGTTCGCAGACTCACATGTTTGACCCACCGAGGAAGGGTGGTGGGAATTGCCTCGCTACCAAGATTCAACCGGCGTCGCCACGTGGAAATAAGAGCCGATGCATCATCGCATTAATCACAAACTCCATCCTTGATGCTGTGTATTGGCTCTGCCGCTGTGCTCGGACGTGCCCAGGCATTCAATAGCGTGGTGGAGGAGAGGGAGGAGAAGAGAGGAGGGGGGAGGAGGAGGGAGGGGGAGGGGAGGTTGCCAGGGATCGAAGCCCGGCGATGGGGTATTTCCAGCACGGAGAAGTTTCCCAATTGAGATTGTACTTTGGTATTATTCGTTGCCCAGGCTTGATATTTATATTTATAACAAGGAACCTGGAACGCTTTGACAATTTAGTTAACCAAGTCTGATTCTATGGAGTCTTTATGGAGTGGAATCGTAGGAATGGAATGGAATGGGCAACCAAGTGTACGGAGTACATCTGTAATAATATCTACTAGTAAGTATGGACTGAGAAAGTCGCAGGATCATAATCTGGTTCTTTTACTAGTTGACGTGAAGTGGAGTGATTATTAGAGCTTCATGAAGCTATACCGAAGCTTGGGGGAAGAGAGAGGTACTACACTACAAATTTGACTACAACGACAGTCCTGTTGGTATTATACATTGACCACAAATCATCGATAATCTACATATGCAGGCAGCGCCTGTTGACAGACGACCATGTGGCTAGGAACCAGAGAAGCAAGAAAGAACCCGCAAGAACAGCAGACGCAAAACCGAACTCATACTTGTAGTACACCGACACAGAACGTCCTTTGGTTTCTCGGTGGCTCTGAAACTAGTCCCTTAGATGATATGCCTGGTCCGCTTCCGGTTATAGGCTCGCTGGTCCTTGAGCCACTGCCTGTATCCCTGGACACTGCCTATCTTTTCGCCGTAGTAGTCGGGGACCGGGTTGGCGATCGAGTTGGACGAGGGGTCGACACGGAACCGCTTGATTCGGTTGTAGAACTCTTTCTCTTTCTAAACCCACCGCAGCAGATGGTTAGCCCTCCATTTTGGATTTCTTCAATTGGCGAGTTGCTTACCGTTGCAAACGAAGTCTGGAATCGCCGGTGCACCAGGCTCCAGAGTCCATTCCCCAGGAACGGGCCTGCCAGCCAGCCGACAGCACCGCACGCCGCAGTCGCCAGGCCCAGCACGACGAAAGGGTCCAGACCCATCACCTGGGCACCCAGAGACTCCAGGTCCTGCGTCGAGAGGACCTGCATGCCGACGCTCGTGCTGACCAGCGACGCGAGGATGGAGGAGGCCAGCGAGTACCGCCGGCGGGAGGTCCGCAGCCGGAAGAAGGAATTCCAGTCGAGTCTCGCTCCGTCAGAAGCGGGCGCTGCCGTCGAGTTGGCCCGCACGCACGTCTGCTTGCGAGGGGCCGGCAGCACCTGCGGGCTGCGGAGCTGGTGCATCGCAGGGCGCGCGATAGAGGCGACAATCCGCGATGAAAACGTCCTCGAGGCGGACAGCGATGTGTGGACGGCCATCTTCGGGCATCTCTGATGGAAGGAAGTGGCGTGGGCGAAGGAGCTCAAACCGGCAGACGACGCCAGTCGACCGCCCAGCGCGACCGCGCAAATAGACGTGCTCAGGGGGCTGGTGTGCATTTTCGTTTCCTATCACAAGGCAACCGGGATCCGCTCTCAATAGAAACAGCTAAAGGGGAGCTGGCAGGATATGAAAAGTATCAAGACTAACGTTGTTCCACGTCGGGAAGCAACAAAAGCTCGTTTAGCCGCGGGAGGAGCTGGTTGGATTACGTAACCGATGAGTCTTGGCTGGTCAAATACAAAAGGGAGTACAAAAGTACAAATACAGGAATAAGAATATGATTTAGGAATTGAATTGCATCACTATACCCGAATTCAATGTTATATAGATATATATATATAGAGAGAGAGATTATAATGATTTCCCATCCGTCTGTCCGTGCGAAGGCTTAAGGTGAGGGAGGGAATCTATCCAGCTCTGATCCTCGCTAACGCATCACAGCTTTCTTCGATTAGCAGTGGAACTCGTCAAGAGATCCTAGTTATAATTTCATGTTTCACAGGGAGCCGTTTTTGTTGATAGCCCCAGGACGAGCATGAGGCGCAGTGGGGGTGCCAAATCCATTGACACGTCCATGCAACCATTTCAAGGTTGCAGTAGTCAAGGCCATCACGACGGCGCTGCCGATGAAAAGACCGGCACGGCCGGGTGCGGGAAGTTGTTCGAAGATGGGATATGGGTACCTGGTGGGTCATTAACACAGAGGTATACCCACAGGCTATCAAATCCGTTATGTATACCATCCATTGTGAGAGAAACACAGCTCAACCCAGAACCAATACCCAAACGCAATCACGCTCGATAGACCCAGGGCGGGGAGGATGGTGACGGTCCATGGCGGAGACAGGAGAACCAAGTCAACCAGCATGACGATGGACGGAATCGCGTGGAAACCGATATCTGTCACTGTCAATAGGGACGTGGATGGACAGGCTCGGCAGTCTATAGCGCACCGGCTACCAAGCTCATCTCAGCCCATTCGGGCACCACCAGGCGTTCGTCAATCTGACCGGTCAGAGCGTTCCTCTATGTAGTACATTGGATGTGCCATCATCCAAAGAAGTTTGCTCGGCCTACCATTCGCAACCCCCAGTACAGCAGGCTGATGAGCACCTCCATGGGAGCGCTGCAGACGGAGAGTAGGTTCTTCAGCAAGAACAATCGAGGCGACAAGGTCAAATCGGCCAGCAACCCGATTGCAAACGTTATGGTGGCCAAAGTAAGCCCGATGATTGTCAAATACTGGAAATGCCATCCGTAGGCCTCGTTCCTACTAGAAATCAGCACCAACCAGGCCTCCCCCAGCCCCCGAGAGTCGACCTACGCTATGTTGGGGTTGTCATGTAAACTACACGGCCATCAGTCAAAGCAAGAGGATGATTCCGATAGCGAGTCGAGCGAGACACATACTATTTGAACGAAGAAGCGAAGCTCGCCAGTCCAGCCACCTAGTTTTAGCGGAAGTCAGCCACGGCCCACGGGTCACAATCGGTTCGTACAAGCAGACACAGACACGACGCACATGGACCAGGGCGGAGAACCCCCTTGAAGGGCTGCTCATCCATTGCAGCGGATGTCTTTTGATGAGAGACTCTGGCGACGGCATGTCTTCTTCACCTGGCAGGCAAAACCCTCGAGGTTCATGAGCTGAGCTGAGCTGAGCTGAGCTGGCAGCCTGTAGGCAGTGATTCAATAAGCACGGCCTGCCCAATGCGGCTAGCCCAGCCGGCAGCTCGCGGGGGGCGGCAGCCGGCGGCAGATCCCAAAGCGGCAAGTACGGATCGCCGACGGAACAACAATGATACGAGATCCCGTGCCCTGTTTGCGCTGTTTGCACTGCGTCGTCGGCGATGCCCGGCCGGTCACGGCGCCGGAATTCAGTGGGACTGAGTGAGGAGAATGAGAGACACTCTTATCGGACTCCACTGCCTCCGGACGGGCTATCTCAAGCCAGACAATCGTTTATTATTCATGCTTTATCCTCATCGCGAGTTCTACTGGTCTAGTTGTCTCTGACTTCACCTCGGCTTGTTCGCACCTCCACTCTCCACTCTTCGCCTTTGCTCTTCCACGACGACGACGACAACGACAACGACAACGACACTGATCAGCTAACCAACAGTCAATAAACCAGTTTGCTTCCTAGTAACCACCTACTACTGCTCTAGAGATCACCTTCGAGGGTCCCATTCCTCGCAGATGAATCGGAAATCCACCCCGGGCTGTTTCATCATCGACTATCGCTTTGTTGCGACTTGGGGACACGGTTCAAGCCAACGCAAGAAAAAAGATCTGTGAGATCTCACGCTGCTGTGAGCCTATCTTGTATGCATGGCGGTCTTACTCCACATTGTGAGCCTGGCTTCTCGGAAGCCTCGAATTCATTCGCCCAAACATCTCGGCTGCTTCGATTCGGATCTCTGCACTCAACCTAGTCGAGTTCGATCGTCAAATGCCGCGTCCGAAACGGCCGGGTGCTCCAGAACCGAAGCGGAGGAGTCGGAAAGGATGTTGGTGAGTGGTCGCCATAATTCCCTCGCTGGCGTATATGAGGTGGCGGTATTTACTTACCTCGTCGAGAATTAGGCCCTGCAAGGCTCGCAAGGTTAAATGGTAGCTCTCTCTCCCTCTCTCTCTCTCCACTCTTTTCCTGCTTTGGTTTCCGTTTGACTCATGCTGTGGCAGCGGCGAGGAGAAACCAGCTTGTCTGAATTGCCAGCGACAGGGCGATGCGTGCGACTACAGTATCCGCCTTAATTGGGAAGGAAGAACGAAACGGAAGCTGTCTGTCGGCTCTCCTGGCTCTCAGTCTAGCAGTACTCACTCGGCGCCTGTCTTCTCCTTCCAGCTGGGCAGTCCGATCCAGTCGCAAGGAATACCAACAACGTCTTATGCCGAAGGGGCTTCACCAGTCGTGAGAACACCGGAAGGCTTGATATGGGACTCCGAATACCCAGCGACTGTCCCTTCCACAAACCCCTCCCCTCATACTGATTTCCCAGAGCTCTACGCCGCTGCTATTCTGACGGCAGATCCTCGGTCTCCTCCTGACCCCAAGGCAACCCCGGACCAGTTCAGTCCGCACGTTCCATCCGAGGGAACCAATTCCATATGGCCCGAGCACTCGCCTCGCTCCATAGTAGCCCGTGATGACACCCTTTCGCGATATAATCTTCCCGTTCACAATGGCCTGGACGGGATTTCTTCTGCTTCCCCAGCAGACACATTCTCTAGTATAGAATCAGTGTCAAACTTCAGGCTCATGTCTTCAGCTGTTTCGCAACCCTTGTCATTCCTTCGGCAGACCTACGAAGCCCCCGCCCCTGTCTTTGATGGTATCTCTCCGCCAGAACCCACGGGTGCTCTCGATCGCTATCCGGACTGGCAAGGCGAGGACGCGCTCAGAGCAGACCTTTACCCAACCCACAGCGGCGATGATTCATCCTCTCAGTCCGTCAGCCACGGGCTCCAGACAGTCCCAGATGTTGAGAGTACCACCACATCTCATGCAACCAGCTCATCCGATGATTTCTTCACCAAGGTGATCAACAGGCCCTTGAGCCCGAACAGTCGCTACCCGCGCACTCTGCAACATCATGCTGCAACCAGCCCCCCAAATATGCAGTCCGTGGAAACGGATCCACCAGCGCCCGGGTCTGCCACTGCGTCAGTGGCCGAACTCAAGTGGCATACCTATCTCACCAGCGTGACGGATAACTACGGTCTGGACTGTGGCCGCATGGACTTGGACTTGAATCGGAATGATGACCATGCATCAATCAACATCAATTATGCGCTGGACCTGATTAGCCCCCAGTGGCAGTCAGCAAAGCCGCCAAGCTCCGTGGACAAGCAGATGGAAACCACAGGTTCTGAGCCAAAAGACAATCTACGCCCGTACTATACATCTCCGGTCCCCATCAACATTCCAAGATATCTGTCGCCCTTGCCTTCCACGCTCCTACACAATCCAATCAATCTCATGTACTTCCATCATTTTATCAATCACACTGCACGGATGATGGCGCCGCATGATTGCGGAGACAATCCTTTCATCTCTGTGTTGCCATCAAGTATGTTCCTCTTTCTCTCATCCTGTATCTTCTCGCTGACCGGCTAGTGGCTATTGCGGACTCCAATTTACTGAATTTGATGCTCGCCTATTCGGCGAGTCATCGCGCTCGTTATCTCAACCATCCAGAACCGGCGACTCGCATCGCTCACTGGGTTAGCGACGTTTTCCCTACATTGCGTCTTGCGCTTGAAAAGCCCTCTGAGAACATCACCGACAGTCATTTCGCGACGGCCGTCATGCTACTCTCCTTGAATATTATATCACCCAGCACCTTTGAGGTCCCGATCCCATGGCAGAGCTATTTGAAGCTGGCTCGCGATCTCTTCCTAGCCAGGGGAGGAGACCAGGTCGCTAATCCAAGTAATCGTATCGGTGCCTTCCTATCCCGCTGGCTCGGATATATCGACATAATCGGTAGTCTGTCTTGTCGGCACAGTGAACCTCCTTTGATCGACATCACCTACCGTTGCCTGGTGAATGCCAATAACTTCACGTTGGACGAACATAGCGAATTCCAAATCGACTGTCTGACCGGGTTCACTCCACGCTTGGGACTGTTCCTGATGCGGGTGGGACATCTCACCTACAGATGCGACCATGAGCGTTTTGACGAGCTGGGCCAATTTCTCACCGACTGGAAGCCCGCCCCCGAGGTCTTGGTCGAGGCTGAGACTCTGCTGAGAGACGTGGAGGATATCCGCAAGCATGCATACGTGGATATGTCACATTATGAAGAGACCGAATACCAGGAGATAGTCACGGTGAACGAGACCTTTCTCTTTGCTGGGCTACTTCACCTTTATCGCCGGGTGATGTGTTTACCATCAACGTCAGTCGCAGTGCGCCAGGCTCTCGATAGACTGATGTGTGCCTGGAGGCGGATCCGGCCCGGGTCACCCGCCGAAGTCGGTGCTCTCTTTCCACTCTTTACTGCTGGGTGCGAGAACCAAGATATGGACCAGAGGATGGAAATCATGCGACGAATGAGGACATTGGAAGCCACCGGGATGAAGCAGGTGAGATCGCGCCACCCCCTCCAACCCTACATCTCTCTAACTTTCTGGGTACCCTACAGATGCAGAATGCTCGCCAGCTAATGCAGCGCTGCTGGGATGAGGACCTGCCCTGGATTGCCTTGGCTCAAGGAGAGTTTCTCGGGTAGGTAAGTAATCCAAAGTAGCAGCTCACTTGACTTTTCTCTCTCTCTCTCTCTCTCTCAGTTTTCGCCGAACGCACGATTTCCAGACGAGGGCAAGCCTTTTTTTTCCTTCTCTTCTTTTCTTTTCTTTGCTTCTTGTAATGAAGTGTCTTTGATATCTCCCGGGGTTTTATCACTAATCTCTACCGAATCGGTCGGCCCAATTCCGCGTACAGATCACCACGGTGCCATGGCGCTTGCCAGGTCTATAGATTGATTTCCTTTCCGAGTCCACTCACGGGATAGATCTACACTGACCTGTCTAGCTTGGAGCGTTCATTCATGTTGCTGCGCCCCTTTGGAAATGCCTTTACTGTTTTTATGCAATGATCCATGAACCAAAATATTGAATGCAAGATTTTCTCAAGTCTATCGGATTTCTCCATAAACCACTAGTCTCAACATATCGGATATTTAATACACATGGTATGTTCACAGTTTGAAGCTTCTCCGAGTAAAATCCATTATCTTCTCAATACCAGGGTCGGTTGCGCAGCCTTGGATGGATATAAGAGAGCAACCAAAAGCTTCACATCTCAAGGAGTATAGAAAGTGAATTCTCTCACATTATCCTCTTCTCTCTCACATGTTTATCTTATCTCTCAATACAGCTCTTACTGTAGCCTTGGTTCTTTAGAGCCTAGATGGTGAGAAACATCCTATTAATCGGTTCTAGCACCATACAGCACATATCCCTTCATAATCCTCCCAGTTAGTGAATCTATCTAAAGATTCTTACCCTTCACTTGAATAACTCTCCTTCACCTCCTCCCGTATCCAATCCTACAGGGGAAGACTTCAACTCACCTTTGGTGGTGGTGATGATAGACGCCATGGCCCTCCTTCCCAAAACAGAAGGACTGCAGTCTCCCCCAGTTCCGACTCCAGGGATTTTCAGTCCCTTCTTCCTCTTAGCCTTGCCTTGTGTCCTCGCCTTCATCGGCGGCCTGGTGTTCCTGGTGAGATCTCGTTCCTTGGTCGCGGTCACTGACAGACACTCAGCACGCGAAAGTAGCCAGAAGAGACGCGAGAGGATGTTGGCTGCTCAGCGGCAGAAACCCCCCAAGGGCCTGTCGGACCTGCTCAGTGGGTGCCTGGAGAACATCAGAGTGCCCATTTTGCAACCACGTCGAGTCAACATCGAGTGAGTTTCTCTCTGTCCTTCCCCTCTTCCTTCTCTGTTTGTTTCTCTTCCCTGACACGATGGATAGTGCGTTGGAGACTTCTGCCGGTCTTCTCGACAGCGGTCTGGATGACTTGATGATCCCGATTCTGGAGCCTGACCGGGTGAGTGGTTGTTTTCTGTTCTGTATCTTCTCTGTCGTTTTCTCTATCATCCTCTGAAGCTAATCAATTGGAACGGGATAGAACATGACTACCGACGAAGGATCCGACAGAGAGGCCACTGTATGCTCCCTCGACGAACTCGAAGGCCTCCGGCTTGACTACATAAAACATTTTGAGAACTACGTCCCGACTCCCTCTCATCGGACTGTTCCCTGGGGCGGCACCATTCGCTGGGCACTCCGCAACAGTACCGTCTTTGAGGATGCAGAGGAGGAGCGGCTGGCGTCGTTCAGCGCCCCCTGGCTGGCTTTCAAGAAGGGTAACGCATCCAGCCTGTGGTTCTTCCAGTACGGCCTCCGCTACCTTCCCAGTGAGATGGACGAGAATGCCTATCGCACCGTCAAGATGGAGAACTTGCCTTTGGATATCACGATGGACATTGTGCTCCAGTTGGCTCGGGGCGGGCAGATCTACTCGGCGCAGCTGTTGAACACCACCCACATGACAGGCTCCCCCACGGCGATCTTGGTGTTTGTCTACCAGCGCGACGCGGTGAGGTTCCTGCAGTCCAATAAAGATGGCATCTCCTATATGACTTCGAAGATCAAGGTCCGCGCAGTCAACACCGCCACCTACCCCATGCCGGCCGAAATGGAATATCTGATCTTTCAGAGGGGATACACGCGCTGTCTCGCCATCTGTGGGGTGAACGGGGTGCAGGTTGAGGAGATCTTCTCCAGGCTGATGGAGTCCACCTGCTTTCACTACGTCGAGTCTGTCTTTCCCTGCGAGGACGGGGTGCAACGGTTCTGGTTCCATTCGATCAAGATGGCCGCCATGGCACACGACCTTTTGAAAGCTCTGCCGATGCTGAAACGCTGCGAGATCAAGTTCGAGGCTGATCCTTGCACGGACCTCGACTAGACCAAGGCCTTGCTCTTGAGACTTTCCGCTGCTCCAAGCCTTACAAGGTGATCTACCATGCTTCTCAGGGGATTTAGGTAATCAAATCATTTTAACAAAACATGAGTCATTCAGTTCATTTTGTAGCAGCACTCTAGCTGTACAGTAGTTACATTCTGCCTTTATACAGTCGATCCTTAACGGAAGCCCGTATGCCTCTCTCTCGGTTCACTGCTGGACGCGGAACCGAAGTACGGGCTGCTAGAGATGCCCCGGCAGGGAATGTGTGGAGTGTAGATATCGGTGTATGTACACGGTAGTTGGAAAACGGTTGAACGGGTTCCTGTGATAGAATTCTGTAGACCAAAGTATACCCTCAGCCAGCCAGCAAAGTGTACACGTTGACGATATCCTGGTTCTTCTTGGGTCCCTTGACAACATGCCGACTTGCCCAGCTGACGACCTCGCCTGTTTCCGGCCGGACCCGGAACGCATACGCCGTACGGTACATATCGTTGATGCAGAGATGATTCCCTCGCGCGGTGATGACTGTTGTTTGTTCCAGGGTGGGAGGTGGTACGGGAGGGGTGACGAAGAGGCTAGAATCGAGATTCGCATCCGTGTTGACTTCAAAGTCGTGGAACAGATAATCTGCTTCTGCCTCTGCTTCTGCTTCTACATCTGTATCTGCACTTTTATCCTTATTGGCTTCTTTTCTCTTCTCTTGCACCTTCACGAACCACACGCTGATCCGCCCCTCGCTCTGGCGCCAGATGTACCGTTTCGTCCAGCGAAGACCGGCCATAGGACCCAGCCCGGCGGTGGTGGGCATCACGCCTTCTTCATGGTACAGCATCTGCACCTGCTCTGTGGGTTGCTTGTTCGTGAGGGCATTGTGGGCGTTGCTGACGGTGTCTTCGGTCGGGGGGAGGAGGGTGAAGGTCGCAGTGCCGTGCAGTTCGCCGTGGATGTCGAGCGGGTTGTCGCTTTGCAGGGTGCGTGTGAGCGACCAGCGACGCGGGGAGCGAGCCAGCGAGGTGAATATCGAGGAAAGCAGAGCGTGGGCGGTCATTTCGTGAGTGTTAATGTAGTTGTGTTAATTGTTACGGAGTCAATTGCGTTGAGGAACGTTTTAAATATCGGTTGCTGCGGGGCTTTGTTTACACTCGTTCCTCTACTCTCACTCGAATACTCCGTACTCTCACTCAAGTCACTCAGTCAAGGAGAACTAATACCAATACTCATACTTATTCTAATCTGCTCTGCCCAGTCGTTCAACAACAGGTTTCCCCATCAAGTACCGCTGTGACACCAGCACTCCCCGGTACCTCATCTTGCCTTCCTCCATCACCTTGAAGCCAGCCTCGATCCCGTCCTTGGTCATCGGCCAGGAGATGATGATCGGTCGGATACCATGCAGAGACACGAATCGCAGCATCTGCCGGATTTCCTGTCGCGAGGCTGCCGCGGAGCCCTGGATCTTGATCCCTCGTTGCACCAGCGCGTCCACGGGCAGTGGAAGGGGATCGTAGCTGGCTAGGAGGTGAAGCGTACCGTCACAGGCTACAAGAGAGAGTGCCCTGGAAACCGTCGAGTTAGAAAGGGTGAGAACTCGATTAGGAGAAATACAAACCTGGTGAGATCAGGGGCCTCGGTGCCAAACCACAACAGATGCTTCACCTGGGCACAACGGTCGACGGGCGCCCCGTCCTTGAGGAGATGGAACTCCTTGGCCCCGAGACTGATCGCTTCGTCTCGCTTGTCTGCGTTGGTGGAGAGGGCGACGACCTCGTACCCCAACGCAGAGGCGAACTGGATCGCCATGTGTCCCGTCCCGCCGATCCCCTGGACACCGACGCGGTCCCCGGGACGCATGTCGGACGCAGTCAGGGCTGTCCAGGCCGTGGCGCCGCCGCCCATGAGCGGAGCAGCGTGCTCGGGCTCCAGCGAGGCAGGCAGATGGAAGAGCATGCGTTCGTCCCAGACGGCGTGGGTGGCGAAGGCGCCGCCGTTGTCTTGGTCGCTGCCGTATTCCTGTCGACACTCGCAGTACTGATCTTTGCCTACACACACCTGTGAACGGAATCTTTATCAAGTGGTTTAAGTATATATGCCTACCACCAACGCAATAGTCGCAGTGGCCGCAGATCTTCTGCACCCAGCCAAAGCCCACCTTGTCGCCCGACTTGAAGCGGTGGACGGCGGCGCCCACGTCGCGGACAAATCCGGCGCCCTCGTGTCCCAGGGCGATGGGTTGGTGTCTGAAAGCGCGGTCCTTGCCACAGAGGCCTGCGTGCGAGATTTCTACCAGGACCTCTCTCGGCTGCAGGGTGCGCCGGATGGTGGTGGGGATGATTTCTCCATTCTCGGAGCCGCGGAAGATGCTGAACTCAACTGATTTAGCCATGCTGTGATGGGGGTTTACAGCTCCAAGGGGGACCTGGAAGATATCTTAAGCTATAGATGAAGGAATGGCATGAAGTCATCATCACGTTGTGGGATTCAACTCCACCAACAGAAATCGCTTATTGATCACAATCAGTACTCAGGGCTATCTCCTCCATCTCCTCCAGGTTCCGGAGCAACCCGTCAATTTTGGTTCGCGCCCGTGTCAGACAGTCCTTGCCCAGCGGCAGTCGCAGCAGGCCTGCCTTCCCCTCCGCCATGCCAGATCCATCGACGACTTCGAAGATGCGCTGCGCAGCCTTGGCAGGGTCCCCGATCTGCTTGCCGTCCGCGTCGCGAAAGGCCTGCAGCCCTTTATCGACAATGGTGTCTCTGTATGCTGGGTTCAGCCCGGCGGCAGGAAACTGAGCCGCCCCGAGGAAGTTGGTCCGGAAGGCCCCCGGTTCGACGAGCAGGACGCGGATGTTAAACGATGCGAGGTCCTCTGCCAGCGCTTCGGAGAAGCCTGTTGCGTTCAGCTTGTGTTGGAGTTGGGACTGGAAAGTTGCCTACCCTCTAGAGCAAATTTGCTCGCCGAGTACAGAGAACAGGTCGCTCGCGCGTGCAGCCCTGCAATACTGGAAACGTTGACGATAGTGCCGGACTTCTTCTCGCGCATGAACGGTAGAGCCGCCTTGATGGTGCGGATGGGGCCGTACAGATTCGTATCAATCTGCTGGTGAATCTCTTCTTCACTGCCATCATTAACATGGATTCCCAAATAATGACTAATCCTCAGAGAGAGAGGGGGGGGCACCTCATGTCTTCCACTGCTCCAAGAATGGAGTATCCGGCATTGTTAACCAAAACGTCGATACCCCCATGCTGCTTGATCACCTCGGTGACCTCCTGCTGCGTCTCAGGACGAGTGACATCCAGCTTCAGCCATTTTCCTCCCTGTTTTTCGATCGCAGGATACGCCTGCGCAGCTTTGATCGGGTCCCGCGCCGTGGCAATGACGGTGTGGCCTGCTTGGAGGGCGAGGTCGGCGAGGATGGCACCGATGCCGGATGAAGCGCCAGTGATGAGCCAGGTGGACATTTCTTCTTCAATATCAATGAAAGATGATTTATTCCCAGAATATCTTGTATCGCCGTAGCCTATTTATACTACTCCTAGCACGGAGATGTTAACTCCAAAGTCCGCGACCGGCTTTAGCTACTCCGTACGGCTTTATAGTCTGGCATCAGGACTACATAGAGTAGAGCAAAACAGAATCTCGATATTCTCATGCGCCAGTAATTGCCATTGATAATTCAGACAACCTCAGAACACATACTACTCTGAGGTACAGACTGACCAATACGTATTCTACGACTCTCGGAGGGTTCGCGGAGGGTCCGCGTACGGGGAGTAGAATGGGAAAGCGGTGTATCAGCTGATCTGGCAGAATACGTCTCGGCCGTCCGACTGACTAATCCAATCATGTGATGTCATTATGAAGAGCTTACTAAGCAGTCGACAGGCCGTTTCGCTTCACGAGGCTGTTTTGTTTTGTTGTGTTTTGGACGACTGCATCCTCCTCTCACCAGTCAATCCCTCGTTGGTAATAGGCCAGTGCCGATGCTATTGCCAATGCTAATGATCCTGCGGGATTCTACCTCGACAGGAACCCAGCATGTCTGCGAGAGCTGCGTCTAGAGCAATATCCAGCCGTCTGTGGCTTGCGCAGGCCAAGTCTGGAGCATCTCAGCTTAATAACGGCTTCACGCTTGGTTCAGGTCAAGCTTAATATTCCCACATTGGGCAGGTGCAGTGGAGCTGTTGCTTGATACTTCTAAGCATCGAATTGAAGACGTTACTAAGCCATGGCAGTCTAGTCCTCGGAGCAGACATGGTTGCTGGTCTTGAGTACCTACCTTGGAGGTAGGTTATATAACTAGGATTATGACTAACCAGTCATGCTGGGAGAACAATTGCAGTCTCGTTTCCACAGATCACCATGGCCGAGTCACCGTCTACGGAGAGCAAAGTGCTGTCGCCAGAGGAGGCTGCGGTGGAGGAGCCTACCAGGCTGGCGAGACCCCGATGGCTGCTCATCTGCGCTGGCATCTTCTCCGCCAACCTGATGTACGGGCTGGACACGACCATCGCGGCGGACATCCAGGCGGACGTGGCGGCGACCTTTGACAACGTCGCGCAGCTGGGCTGGCTGGGCGTTGGCTTCACCCTCGGCTCGACCGTCGCCATTCTTCCGCTGGGCAAGGCGTTTGCCCTTTTCAACACCAAATGGCTCTATTTCGGCTGTCTGTGCATGTTCGCCGCGGGGAGTGCCTTGTGCGGTGCCGCGCCGTCGATGAATGCCATGATCGTTGGCCGCGTCTGGGCCGGGGCGGGCGGCGCAGGCATGTACCTGGGGTAGGCATTGGTGTTTTAGTAAAGCCACAGCTTACAGTGTCTTATACTAATTCCGTAGAACACTCAATCTAGTGACCATCTTAACCTCCGAGAAAGACCAACCCTTCTACGTCAGCCTGATCGGCTTCACCTACGGCACCGGATGCATCCTGGGCCCCGTGGTCGGGGGCCTGCTGGCCGACAGCCCGGCCACCTGGCGCTGGGCCTTCTATCTGAACCTGGTCATCTTCGGTGTCCTGTCTCCGGCGTATGTGCTGGTCTTGCCCTCTCTCCCGCGGCGGTCGGAGGCCTCGTTGGTCGAAAAACTCGCCTCGCTCGACTGGTTGGGCACGCTACTGACGGCCGTCGTCTACGTCTCCTTCACCCTCGCCTTGACCCTGGGCGGGACCAGCTGGGCGTGGAGGGGTGGCGCGGTGGTCGCCCTCTTCGTGGTCTTTGGAGTCACTCTGCTGGCCTTCTGCCTCACTCAGGCGTACGCGGTGGGCACCAACCCCGTCGACCGGCTCTTCCCCTGCGAGTTCCTGCGCCATCCCCGGCTCGTCCTGCTTTACCTGTGCATGGCGTCCGGCGGCGCCGCTCTCTTCGTCTCCACCTACTACATCCCGCTCTACTTCACCTTTGTGGCGGGGGACAGCGGCACACAGGCGGCCGTCCGACTCCTCCCGTTCATCTGCTGCTTCGTCGTGACCGTGCTCCTGTGCGGGGCGTTCATGGACCGCCTCCGTCGCTTCCCCCCGCGTGCCTGGTATCTGGCCTGTGGGATCCTGATGACCGCCGGCGGGGCGGGGATGTACACCGTGACGCAGAACACCCCGCCGGCACGCATCTACGGGTTCTCCGTCTTGCTCGGGCTGGGCATGGCCACCACGCAGGCCGGGTATGCGCTCGCGCCGCGGCTCGTGCGGCCGGAGCGCGTCGCAGAGGCCATCCAGTTCATGAACATCGCGCAGGGGTCCAGCCAGCTGATCGGGCTCGCGGTCGCCAGCTGCATTTTCCAGACCGTCGGCTTTGCCGGGCTCACGCGCGTGCTCGCCCACACGGGATACACGCACGCTGACATCCGGGCGGCCTTGGTCGGGGCGCGCAGCGAGATCCTGCAGACCGTCAGCGCGGGGCTCAAGGTCGAGTGTCTGCAGGTCATCGTCGACACGATCGATGACGTCTGGGTAATGGTCATCGCCGCCGGGGGGTTCTGGACCGTCTGCTCGTTGTTCTTGTAGGAGGTGTTCTTTCTGCCAGGCACAACTCGCCGTTCTTCCTACTCCTTCACTACGGAGTACTCTGCACCTGTAGTTAGTTCCTTTGCTTAATTCTAGTAATTATAAATTGATTACCAATCCTTGGCACTTTGTGATCCTTGGCGACGCGCAAGACGAGATAACATAATAATAGCAAAGACTCCAGTCAAAAATAGGATCGGCTATCCACCGCTGCTAGCTGGAAGCAGGCAACTATCTGAATAGCAGACTATTAGACTATTAGTATTTAGACTATTAGTAGACTAAGATCCACCGCGATCAGATCACGATGCCTGAAACGCCCGGATGCGGTGATCATGACGACTTATTACGACGTCTTGACGAGTGCGAACTACTAGCGAAAATTCTGCTGGAGCAAGTCCTACGATATTCAAGATAGTTGATCGATCGAGTTAATAATAGATCTCATCTCGTACTCCTCTCAACGTGGCCTGCACTAGACGTCTCTCGTCTCCGCTTACCGTCCAGTCCCTGCAGGGTCTGCGTGGCCCCAGCCCCTTCTCGAGCTCGTCTCAGTCTCCCGACTGACTGTTACTGACTGTTACTGACTGTTACTGACTGTTATTGACTGTTACTGACTGTTACTCTGGCTGTTACTCTGACTGTTGACTCTTTGAGTCCAGTCTTAGACGCTGTCTTGTTGATCCTGAGGGATCCCGAGTGAGGGAAGCCTCGGAATGGGCGTGGACTTCAGGCCAGAATAAAACGAACGAAAAGAACACAAGGCGAAAGAAAAGAAAGAGGCAGGATGCCTTCGCTCGTCTTCCTCCTCCCTCTCCTCCCTCTCCTCGCCGTCCTCTCCGCCGCCTCCGACGTCGTCATCCCCGCCTGCGCGCTGTCGTGTCCGACCTTTCTCGCCGCACAATCCGCCTGTTCCGCTGCCTCCGACGCCTGTCTCTGCGAGTCGGCGCTCCTCGAACCGTTACGCAGTGGAATAGAGGTGTGCGAGACGTGTACGGGGGGGTTGTTGCAGGCCTGGTATTCGGCTGCCTGTCGGAATGTGGCTGCCACGACCGTCAAGCAGATCGTTACTCGTTCCAACACAGGGGCAGGATGGTATTCATCCATATTCATATTCATATTCATCTACCTACTAGGATTGGCTGTGCTAATGCTGTTTACTGTATAGGTTCCGCTCCCACTACCGCTGGGTGATCATGCTGATCGTCCTCGTCGTCGGGTTTGGAGTCATCGCCGTCGTGGGCGTCTGGCTCAAACGTCGCCACGACGCCCGAAACCCGCATCTCTACCACGGCCCAAGCAAGAAAGCCAGCAGTGCCGGACTGACGGGATCCTCGACGAATAATAATAACAATCCCAACAATGCTCTGAATATGGACCCCAACGCCGACGGCTCCAAGACCAGCGCCACCCTCGTTCCTCTCGCCACCAGGGAAAAGGGCCCGGCGTTGAGAGGCGGGAGCACCTCGGGCACCTCGGGCACGCTGGCTGTGCCGGGCAGTGTTGCTCGGGCAGGGAGCAGTGGTGCAGGCAGTAGCATCCATACCTCCTATCCTTCTACCATCTCCATGACTCCGCCGCCGCCCTGGTCGGCTCCTCATCTGCGAGGCGGATACGACCAGCCCAACCCCTCGCTCTCGAACCAGAACTTGCCGGTCAACCATCCCGAATACGCCGTGGCGGGCAGCAGTCGCTCGGAGCTTGCGCCCAGGGCGTCGGAGGTGTCTTTCCAGTCGACTGGGTATCGGAGTGCGGGGAGAAGGGCGTAGTTTTTTTTTTTTTTCCCTCGATATATACTATTGAAAGTGGATGGTTGGCGTTTTTACTAGTACTGTATATAGGATGAAATGATGTATTTACATAAATCTGAAGATTAAACTGCAGCTATGCCACGCTGATACTGACAATCTTGATATCCTGCTCCGGCTTCTCCTTGTGCGTGCGCACGTTCTCGATCTTATGCACGACATCCAGCCCCTGCACGGCGCGGCCGAAGATGGTATGTTTGCCGTCCAGCCAGGGGGTCTTCTCCGTTGTGATGAAGAACTGGCTGCCGTTGGTGTTTGGGCCCTGGTTGGCCATCGACAGGGTATACGGTTTGTCATGCTTGAGGGCCGGAGAGATCTCGTCCTCGAACTCGCCGCCCCAGATGGACTCGCCGCCCGTGCCGTCGCCGTTGGGGTCGCCGCCCTGGATCATGAACTTGCGGATCACCCGGTGGAAGGTGGTGTTGTTGTAGTAGCCGCGCCGGGCGTGCGTGACAAAGTTCTCGACCGTCCGGGGCGCCGCAGAGGCAAACAGTCGCAGGTGGATGTCGCCCAGGGTGGTGTGCAGGATGGCCGACGAGCCGGACTCGAGGGCGGCCGCGTCGTCTTGGCCTTCCTTTGCGTGTCTGCCCGCTCCCGGCGTCGGCTTCTCGTTCTGCACGTCCCGCGTGCCCTTGGCGATCTCCGTCTCGTTGGTGAACAGGTAGAAGCGCACCTTGCCGAATCCCGTGCTGACCAGGATCGGGTCGCGCTCCTCGGCCTCCTGCAGCAGTGGGTTGGAGCTGGCCGCCATCGAGACCGTCACCACGCCTTTCTTCTGCGGTTGGCCCTGGTACAGGGCGAGATTCAGCGGGCGGAAGGGCTCGTCGCGCCCGTACACGCGCACCACGCGGTTCGTGTACGTGTTGATGCATTTCACCCCGTGCAGCGAGCCGTACAGCAGGAAATGGCCCGACTCGTCGAACAGCACGTTGACCCGCGACCGCGAGACCGGGTTCTCCAGCTCGCGCTCCACCGCCATCCGCCGCCCAAACTCCAGCGCCTCCAGCGTGACGAGCCCGGTGCCCGCCTGCTGCATCTCCGCCAGCGTCGTCAACGACTCGTCGTACTTGCGGTACAGCTTGCCCGTCGCAAAGTCGAACACGCGCACCTGCCGGTCCGGAAACGAGTAGGCCGCGAACTGCTCTCCCGTCGGCGAGACGGTGATCGACGCGGGCGTCGATTTCGCCTTGCGGAACTCGAACAGGTTCGTGGCCGACTTGAGCTCAAACACATTGTCCGGTTTCTCGAACGAACCGTCGCTCGCTCGCCAGTACTCGACCATCCCCATCTCGTCGGCCGAGATCACGCAGTCGTAGGCGTCGTTGAACGCCAGCGCCACCACGGGCGTCCGGTGCAGCGACTTCACCGTGTGTAGCGGGATTGGGTTCTCGCCGCGCCCATCAAACACCTGGATCGTACTGCTCGACTCGTCCGTCACCGCCAGCAGGGGGAGCGACGCCCCTCGTTTGTGTACCCAGCACACGCAGCGGGGGGTGAACTCCAGCGTCAACATAGCCAGGAGGTCTAAAATCAGCCTCTCTATCGTAATCAACCCAGAAAATAAAGAAAAAGAAAAAGAAAAAACCCACCGAACGTAATCACATCAAAGATCTTGACCGTCTTGTCGTCTCCAGCCGTAGCAAAACTCCGCCCATCCGCACTGATGCTCGTGCTTCGTATCTCGGCCGTATGGGCGCGGAACTCCTTGACAAACTCGACGCCCACGGCCATCTTCTTCCAGAACTTGACCACCCCGTCCACCGAGGCCGTGATCAGGAAGTCCGTCCAGGGCGCCACCGTCACGTACGACAGCTGCTCCTTGTGCATCAACGACTTGGAGTACCGCGCCGACGCCGGCAGGGCGTTCACGTAGACCTTCTCGAACGGCAGGCGACGCCGCTTCTTCTTCGGCGCCGCAGAGGGGAGAGCAGGGCCGAAGTCGTCATCGGAGGATTCTATAGACCAGTAAGTTCTCATCATATCCTCGTTGTCTCGTTCTGTCTCCTCGTTCTCCTCGTTCTGTCTCCTTCTGTCTCCTCGTTCTCCTGTCACTCACCACTCTCCCCGCCATTACCCTCCACCTCCGAGTAAGACCGCTTCTGCACAGCTCGTTCCTGTTCCTCGATCTCTGCCATCTCCTTTCGTTTCGTGGACAACCCGACAATCCCTCTGGCCTCTGCGTGGAAGACAATCGAAGCAGGCGAAAGCGGTGACGAGCTTGGGCCACACCGCGAACTTTTCTGGAACCGCCCGCACTCAGGCTGAGCTCAGGAGCAGAACGTCCCCTCGTCCCCCTCCGTTGGCCTGCAGTCTACTGAGCGTCTGGATTTCTATTCTGGAGGGAAGGCTGTTTGAATTTACGAGTACAAAATGGTAGGTTGAGTTTATCTGATGGGATTCGATGAGGTGGCGGGGGGAGAGAGAGCGTGGTGGCTAACGGTCTTGTCCGCAGGCGGCCTCTTTCGCCAATCCCACGCAGATCTTTGCGGACGATGTGATCGAGGAGAAGGGCGAGAATGCCCGGCTGTCGGCGTTTGTGGGTGCTATTGCTGTTGGGGATCTGGTGAAGAGCACGCTGGGGCCCAAGGGGATGGACAAGATCCTGCAGTCGGCGTAAGTGCGGGGTGTCCAAGGAGATGGTATTGGGAGGAGGATGGAAGAATATATTGACTAATTCTTCAGGTCGACTGGGGAGATTCTGGTGACAAACGACGGAGCAACGATCCTGAAGGCGATCGCGCTGGACAATGCGGCGGCCAAGGTGCTGGTCAACATCTCCAAGGTGCAGGACGACGAGGTAGGCGACGGGACGACGTCGGTGACGGTGCTGTCAGCGGAGCTGCTGCGCGAGGCGGAGCAGCTGGTGAGCCGGAAGATCCATCCGCAGACGATCATCGATGGGTACCGGATAGCGAGCAAGGCGGCGCTGGCGGCGCTGGAGAAGACAGCAGTGGACCGCAGCCAGGACGCGGAGGCGTTCCGCAAGGACCTGCACGCGATCGCGCGCACGACGTTGAGCTCGAAGATCCTGGCGCAGGACCGCGACCACTTTGCGACGCTGGCGTGTGATGCGGTGCTGCGGCTCAAGGGGTCGATCGATCTCAGCCACATCCAGATCATCAAGAAGGCGGGCGGCAAGCTCAGCGACTCGTACCTCGACGAGGGCTTCATCCTCGATAAGAAGATCGGCGTCAACCAGCCCAAGCGGCTGGAGAAGGCCAAGATCCTTGTCGCCAACACGGCCATGGACACCGACAAGGTCAAGATCTTCGGCGCCCGCGTCAAGGTCGAGTCGACGGGCAAGCTGGCCGACCTGGAGAAGGCGGAGCGCGACAAGATGCGCGCCAAGGTCGAGCGCATCAAGGCCCACGGCATCAACTGCTTCGTCAACCGGCAGCTGATCTACAACTGGCCCGAGCAGCTCTTCACCGAGGCGGGCATCATGTCCATCGAGCACGCCGACTTTGACGGCATCGAGCGCCTGGCGCTGGTCACGGGCGGCGAGATCGCCTCCACCTTCGACCACCCGGACCAGGTCAAGCTGGGCCAGTGCGACCTGATCGAGGAGGTCATCATCGGCGAGGACACGCTGATCAAGTTCTCCGGGGTTGCCGCCGGCCAGGCCTGCACCATCGTCCTGCGCGGCGCCACCGAGCAGCTGCTCGACGAGGCCGAGCGCTCCCTGCACGACGCCCTCGCCGTCCTCTCGCAGACGGTCAAGGACCCGCGCGTCACCCTCGGCGGCGGCTGCGCCGAGATGGTCATGGCCAAGGCGGTCGAGCAGGCCGCCCAGAACACCACGGGCAAGAAGCAGATCGCCGTCGACTCGTTTGCCCACGCCCTCAAGCAGCTGCCCACCATCCTGGCCGACAACGCCGGCCTGGACTCGAACGACCTGGTCACCCGTCTGCGCCAGGCCATCAACAACGGCATGACCAGCTCGGGCCTCGACCTGTTGACTCCCGGCGGCGGCATCGCCGACATGCGCGAACTGGGCGTCATGGAGAGCTACAAGCTGAAGAAGGCGGTTGTCTCCTCTGCCTCGGAGGCTGCCGAGGTATTTCCTTTCTACCTTTTACTTTCTGACTTTTACTGACTACTGTTTAGCTTCTTCTCCGCGTTGATAACATCATCCGCGCCGCCCCCCGCAAGCGTGACCGCATGTAGGATTAATGATGAGGACAAAGGCAAAGATGACCAAAACATGATAGACATCCATGAGCTTGACTTGCAGTACTCTTCGATTATGTCCTACTCATAGAGCTTCTAGTACTACTTTGTAGTCGTCACACAGACGGCGTGACGCGTGTACTCTATCTATCCACGTAGGAATATGGAGTAACCATAGCATAGCCTGTGGATCAGGTGTGAAACACTACTCCATACGGAGTATCCTCCTATTACTCCGTAGTCTAGTAGTAGGTTGTATGTAGAATAGCTTTACCAGTAGTAATATTCACAGAGTTCTACCAGACAATTTACTCGAGGTATATATATTGCAGATCTGGTAGTCTGCGAACATAGACAATAGACACCACTCATACAGAGTATAATGCTTCAAGCGATGAGCAGAAATGAGCAGAAACTAGAATCTACAGCTTTCTACCTCAACCAAGACTCTATTGATAATACATTGCCATTGCTAATGCTATTGGCATTGGCATTGGCATTGCTATTGATGCTATTGATAGACGATCTGCGTAATGATACCGTAAAATACACAACACGCACTGTATCCACGGCCAAAAACCGTTCCGTACGGAAACCGACGTCGATCACCCTCAGGTCAGCCCACAAACATCTATTCCTCCTCTCTAATTGCAGCGAGAGTCATCATAGAATAACATATTCATCTAGAATCATTTCTATTTAATATCCTCACTCCCCCCCTGTCTCCCCCCCAGTCCCCGGCTAGACGCAGCTCCTGTTTCACGATGATGTGACGCTGGGCGACTCTGACGACGCCCACAACCCAAGAAATTCTGCCGCCTTCCATCCTCCATCCTCACCTCATCCCTTTCCAGTCTGTCTCTCTCTCATCCATTCCGGTCAGCTTGAATTAATTATCGTACGGAGAGTATTTGATTCTGACGGTCTTGCAGTCTACAGGCATCGAGGAAGTTTCGTGCCCCCGGTGGACTGTTGGTCCTGCCTCCGAAACACCCTCTCCTCCCTCCGAATACCCTCACCTCCTCACCTCCTCGCCTCCCACTGCTGCTGCCTCACGCCCGCATTGTAGGCCTCCAGGATGCGGTGGCGGCTGCCTGGCGCCCGGTCGACTCTCCCCGCCAGCGTCGCCCTTCTCCTCCTCCCCGTCCTCGTCGCTCCGCAGCAGCAACGACTCGACGATGACCATCTCCGACCGGCGGGCGTCTCTTTGTCTGCCGCCGCGGGTCACCACCACACAGCCATTCCACACCTTGATGATGCCTCGTGGATCCATGTGAAGTCCACCGATGCGAGCGCCCTGGCTCCTCTGGCTCTGGCGGGCTCCGGCCGCGCCGTTCGAGCCGCTCCTGCCCAGGTCAGCAGCAGCAGCCGGAGCAGCAGCAGCAACAGCAACTCTGCCTCGGCCTCTGCCGGCCTGGCACCGCAGCTCCAAGCGCGGTCTCTGCAGGACTGGGAGGTCGAGGACTTTGTCCTGCTGGCGACCGTCGACGGCTCCATCCACGCCCGCGACCGCAAGACCGGCGCTGCCCGCTGGGCCCTCGAGGTCCCCAGCAGCCCCATGGTCGAGAGCCTCTACCACCGCGCCAACCGCTCCTCCTTTGACGACTCCCAGCCCGAGGATGACTTTCTGTGGATCGTCGAGCCCAGTCAGGATGGGAGCCTCTACCTCTACAGCCCCGGTCCCAACGCCGGCCTGCAGAAGCTGGGGCTGACCGTCAAGGACCTGGTCGACGAGACCCCCTATTCCGGCTCCGATCCCGCCGTCACATACACGGCCCGCAAGGAGACCACCCTCTACACCGTCGATGCCCGCACCGGCAATATCCTGCGCGTCTTCAGCTCGCGCGGGCCCCTCCAGGCCAACACCCACGACCCGGCCTCCTCCTGCCGGCGGGTCGACAGTCTGGGGCGCGAGGCCGACGAATGTGAACGCTCCGCCGGCACCTTGGTCCTCGGCCGTGTCGAGTATGCCGTTGCCATCCAGCACACCGAGACCGGCGCCCCGATCTGCACCCTGAAATACTCCGAATGGACGGCCAACAATCGGGACCTCGATCTGCAGAGCCAGTACGACCGCACCATGGACCAGAGCCATATCTACAGCATGCACGACGGCGTCGTCCTCGGCTTCGACCACTCGCGCATGGATCGCCCGCGTTACACCCAACGCTTCTCCTCCCCCGTCGTCCGTGTCTTCGACATCGCCCGCCCCGTCAATCCCGACTCCCCCGACTCCCCCACCCCGCTGGTGCTGCTCTCGCAGCCCCTGCAGCCGCCCGACCCGGACTACGGCTCCCTCGACGACGAGCGCGACTCCCGCGTCTTCATCGACACCACCGAGGCGGGCGGCTGGTACGCCATGTCCGAGGAGACCTATCCGCTCGTCACCGGCCGCGCCAAGACGGCCCAGTGCTACGAGAAGGACTTCTTCCGTGACGGCCACCTGCTGACGAGTCTCACCCTGCATCAGCAGCGAGATGCCCTGGCTGGCGTTCACTCGCTCAATGGACCCCCCGCCGTGCGTCGCAACATCCCCAGCATCTCCGCGCCGACCACCGCCCCAGACTTGGTCGGCGGAGCCTCGCCGCGCGAGGTGCTTCGTAGCCCCTCGGAGTTGGCCCTGCCGCCCGCTCTGCGAAGCAGCGTCATCATCCGCAAGGGCTGGGACAATGCCCTCGACATCGTCGTCACCCTCATCCTGCTCTTCTTCGGCGCCCTCATCTACTTCAACAAACACAATCTCCAAGAGTTGGCCAAGCAAAAGCTCGACATGAAAAATGTCATCTCTTCCTACAGCCAGGCACACATGTCTGCTCCCTCCTCGCCCATCGTCGACACTTCACCGGACATCAAACGGACCTCCAGTCCCGCCAATCCGGTGCCCAATGTCACCGTAGACGTGGACCTGCCCGAGAGTGTTGACAATGAATTCGCCGAGGATGCTCAGCAAGACGCTGCTGGCAATCTGACCCCTCGGCGGCCGAATCGAGACCGCAGCGTGGCTTCTGCTGCTCCTGACGCGACTCCACGCGTCCGCATCCGCGAGCCATCCCGTGGACCGAACGACGACGACGACGACGAGCTGGACGACTTCACCCTGCAGGGCGGGGAGAAGCCGAAGAAGAAGGCTCGCCGGGGCCGTCGCGGGGGTAAGGCGCACAAACGCGGCAAGAAACCCGAAGGGGACGCGACGACCGAGACGGAGCAGGCCGATCGCGTGGTGGCACAGGTCAATAACCTGCAACCGCTGCCCGGGCGACTGGAACCCGACGTCCAGCTGACCCGGACGGTGTCGAACGAGATGTACGACATGGACGGCGTGCTGCAGATCGGCCGCCTGCAGGTCAACACGGACGTTGTGCTGGGCCACGGCAGCCACGGCACGGTCGTGTACCGGGGGTCGTTTGACGGCCGGGCGGTCGCCGTCAAGCGGATGCTGATGGAATTCTACGACATTGCCTCGCACGAAGTCGGTCTGCTGCAGGAGAGCGACGACCACAACAACGTGATCCGCTACTTTGCCCGCGAGCAAGCCGCCGGCTTCTTGTATATTGCCCTGGAGCTGTGTCCGGCCTCGCTGCAGGAGGTCGTCGAGCGGCCGTGGGATTTCCCCGACCTGGTCCCCGGCGGCAACCTGGACATGCCGGACGTTCTGCGGCAGATTGTCAGCGGGGTGCGCTACCTGCACTCCCTCAAGATCGTGCACCGCGATCTGAAGCCGCAGAACATCCTGGTCGCCCGGCCGCGCGGGCGCACGGGCATCACGGCCTCGATCCGGCTGCTCATCTCGGACTTTGGCCTGTGCAAGAAGCTCGAGGACAACCAGAGCTCGTTCCGGGCGACCACGGCCCACGCGGCGGGCACGTCCGGGTGGCGTGCCCCGGAGCTGCTGGTGGACGACGACCAGCGCCCGGCCATGATGTCGGCGGGCCACTCGGTCGAGTCGCAGCATACCGAGTCGTCGGAGCCGGCGGTCGTGGATCCGCAGACGAACCGGCGCGCGACGCGGGCGATCGACATCTTCTCGCTCGGCTGTGTCTTCTACTACGTCCTCACGCGCGGCGGCCATCCGTTTGACAAGAACGGCAAGTTCATGCGCGAGGCCAACATCGTCAAGGGCGACTTCAACCTGGACGAGCTGCAACGACTGGGCGACTACGCGTTCGAAGCAGACGATCTGATCCGTTCCATGTTATCTCTTGACCCGCGACGACGGTAAGGGTTTTTTTTTTTTTTTTTTTTTTTTTTTTTTCTTCTTTCCAAGTTATAGAGTATGTACTAATTGATAGCCCCGATGCCACCTCTGTGCTTATCCATCCCTTCTTCTGGTCGTCATCCGACCGGCTCAGCTTCCTGTGCGATGTCTCCGACCACTTTGAATTCGAGCCGCGCGACCCGCCCTCACCGGCGCTGCTCTGTCTGGAGTCGATCGCCGAGGACGTGATCGGCCCGGAGATGGATTTCCTGAAGCTCCTCCCCAAGGAGTTCAAGGACAGCCTGGGCAAGCAGCGCAAGTACACCGGGTCCAAGATGCTGGACCTGCTGCGCGCCCTGCGCAACAAACGCAACCACTACAACGACATGCCGGAGCATCTCAAGGCGCACATCGGCGGCTTGCCGGACGGGTATCTGAATTTCTGGGCGGTGCGATTCCCCAGCCTGCTCATGAACTGCCACTGGGTGGTTTGGGAGCTGCAGTTGACGCGGATTGATCGATTCAAGCGCTACTTTACCGCGGATCATTGATTTGATCACAATGTTCTATATAGTGTATTTAGATAAGAGTTGTATTAAAACTTTTTCATTAATCGTCGCTCGTAATGATATGCTATGTGTACTCTGGACTCCGACTCTGTTAGTTACGAAAAATGAATTCCCTCCTCGTTACATGTATACAGCAGACGCAGAAAGTCGTTCTCATCGCACTTATTGGCGCGGGCGCCCGACAGACCGGAGGTCTCGAGAATGCGCTCGATCTTGCGGATGATCAGCTTGGTGACCATGACGCGCGGCACGCGGTGGGCGCCGATGGTCACGGAGCCTTTATTGTCGGCCTTGACGGAGTGCTTGGTCTTCTCGGCGGGTTTGCCGTCATCGAAGAAGTCGAGGTCGATGTCATCGTCACTTTCCTGTTCCTGGTCCTGGTCCTCGGTATCCATCTTCATCTCGTGGTCGCCGTCGTGGTCATCCGTCTGCTGGCCCTGGAGGAAGGCAATATCCGATTCCAACACCTTTTCCGGATGCATCGCGGCCCAGGTCATCCAGTTGGACTCGATGAGGGCGCGCACTTTGGTCGCCATCCAGCTCGCACGGAGGGTCTTGTTCTTGCGCACGAAACAGATGCGCAGCATGCCGTCCCACTCGTCCCAGCTGATGGCTGGCCGGTCTGTCTTGGGCTCGATCCGCACCACGCTCGACTCCACCTGCGGCGGCGGGGTGAAGTTGTTCCTACCGACCTTCATGACGTGCGAGATGCGTGCGAAGAACTGGGCGTTCACCGACAAACGCGAGTACAGCGAGTCCCCTGGGCGGGCGATCAGACGCAGGGCGAACTCGCGTTGCACCATCAGCACGCTGGTGTGGGGGGGGGTCGGGTGCGAGAGCAGTTTGAAGATGAGCTGTGAGGAGATCTAACCGCTTAGTATATACAGGTTTCATCTGTGGCATTGATGTACCTACCTGGTAAGGCGTGTTACTGATGCAGATGCTAAACGGAGGCAGTTTGTTCAGATCCGTCTTGACAAAGTCCCCCACGATGATCTGCAGGCGGCGCTCTGCTGGCGTCCCCTGCACACGACAGGTGAGCTCGGCGGCCATCCGCGGGTCCAGCTCGACGGCAGTGACCTTGCGGGCCTTCTCCAGGATGCGAGTCGTCAGCACACCGGGCCCCGGACCGACCTCGAGCACGCTGTCGCTGGGCTGGATGTTGGCCTTGGCGACGATCGCGTCGGCGATGGCGGCGTTCTTCAGGATGTGCTGGCCGATGTTGGTGTTGAATTTGAAGATGGGCGACGAGCTCTTGGCCCAGTCGGGCTTCGAGTACGGCGCCTTGCCGCCGCCGGGCTTGCTGCGCGGTGCTTTGCCCATGATGCTGTTGGGCTGTTGCTTGGTGGTGATGATTTCTTGGGCGGTTGACGATAATTTGTGAATTTTCTTATCAGAAAACTTTGTGCTGAGTCAGCAGCTCACAACTCCTAGCAGTAACAGAGAAAGAGAGCTGTTATAGAGTAAATAATTATTTTAGTGAATATATATTGACCAGATAATAATAGCCAAGTGTCTCTATATCTAAAATATAGAGTAGTCTTGGTGTGGGAGTGAATCCTGCTCTTGTCTTCCTGCCACTGCATTTTTCTCTCTCTCTCTCTCTCTTTCTCTCTTATTCACCCCTGGACTCTGTGCAGTCATTGCAGGCTGTTGGGGTTGCTTCTTGCTTTCTTTTTTCTGTTTGTATTTCCTTTTTTTTCCTTTCTTCTTTCCTACTCTGTTTCATCGTCTCTCGCCTCATTGTATAAGCTACCATTGGAGCTGAGGGCTGGTCTCTCTCTGTCTCTCTGAACAAGACGTTGAACAAGACGCTGACAGCTCGCGTAGGAACCGACGAACGCTTCTATACCTTGCTCTGACAGCCGTGGATCATGCCTCTGGACCGAGCGATACTGTGACGACCTTGCGTTCTACGTTTCCCCCCCTCCCGCCGCGATGGTTTTCCTCCGCCTCACCGTTAAAGTCTTCCCCCGCGAACAAGTCCAGACCTCGTCCTCCTTCTCGCTGCGGTCGCTGATCGGCGATTCTTCACGCGATGACTCGAGCAGAGGCGCGGCGACGTCTGCGACGGGCAAGCCTGTGAGCTTCCTGCTGGTGTTGGAGCAGCCGGAGGAGGTGACGCTGGGGGCGCTGGCAGGAATGATCCAGGAGAAATGGGCAAAACTGCGACCGGATGCTGGGTGAGTGACCGCGGGCATATATATCGGTGTTGGGAGAAGTGTCTTGCTGACACGAGGCAGACCCCTGGAGATCAAAAAACTGCTCGATGATAGCCACGACGCGGACGACTTGGACGCCGAAATGACCGTGGCGGACGTGTTTGTTGATATTGGCAAGGGACTGCGTGACGGCCTCGACCAGCGTGGCGCGGTTCGAGTGATCCAGAAGCCCGCCCCTTATGCCCCTGTTCGATTTCCCTCTGTGACACAAGACTGGGACGCAGCCGCGGAGGACTACGAGCGACTGAAGGACATCAAGAAAGAGGCCATGGAATCGATGCAAAAATTAGCCACCATTGAGGAAGAACCATCTCAGTCGCAGGCCTCCATCTCGGAGAGCATTGCTAGCGAACCCTTGGATGCTTTCCATCAGCGCACGCCAACCTCGACTAGCGGTCACTCGCGCCGAGACGTCTCGTTGCCCTCAGTCGAGCGCGAAGAGGCTCTGCCCCTACCCCGATGGGGTCAACCGCAGTCGACGCTGCTGGAAGAAGACTCGCAGAACCGCCGGACCAGTGCGATCGCCAGTACGCCACCCCCGAGACGCCTTATGAGCCAGGAACTAGGCGACTCGCCGGCCTCCGCTCGTACCCGCAACACCAGATGGATCGATTCGAACGCGAAACCTCGGTCTCAGCCGGTTTCGGTCTCGGGACAGTCGGCCGCACGGAATGGATCGGAATCACATCTCGCAGTTCCCTCTCAGCAATCGGGCAATGCCAGTGGCTCCGAGTCGCCTCTGGGCACCCGAAAAGCGCTACCGAAGCATATCCCGGAACCGGAACCCATCCTGTTGGATGAGAGTTCTGACGAGGAGCGACGTGCAGATGGAGATGTGCAGATGGCCGATGCTGACCCTGATGCCGACCTGGTTCCTCTCCCGCCCACGAAGGTGACCACCCCATTACCAACCACCTCTCCCATGGTTGTAATTGAGAGCCCGACGGCCAAGCAGCCGACTTCTGCGAAGACGAATGACCACGCCTCGGAACCTCGAACCCGCAAGAGGAAGAAGAGTCTCGAGCCCCCAACTCCCAATAAGGAACCCCGTTTGGCCTCACAGAGCCCTACCAAGCCGGCCGACACGTCAAAAGAATCGACTCCCAAAGCCCCCGAGCTGCCTAACGGCGGCGCCTCGGTGTTCCGTAGACCCTCTTTCTCGGAACCCGGCCGACGTCCAAGTCTCACAGATCAGTCCAAGGGGGGTGGCCTTGGTCTAGGCATCACGCGCAGTCCCCCGGGTAAGAAGACGGTGCCCTTTGATCACTCACCGGACTCGACGCTGTCCACCGAGGCGGCGAACAAGCCTAACCCGCCGCCGCTCTTTACAACGCCTGCGTTTTCCAGTAGCGCCCCCGACACTCAGCACGATCTGTCCACTCAGGAGATGATCACGCCCTCCAAGGTGCTGACCCCTGCGATTGAGAATGTGAAACGGCTTTCGTCCGCTCTGCGCAAAGATTCACCGGGCGATAAACACGGAGAGCGGAGGTCTGTCTCTTTCGCCGAGGACAATGATGTTTTCATCTCTCAGCCCACGTCCGCTCCTCCAAAGTCTACTCCGAAGTCTACTACTACCCCCGTTTCCAAACTAGCCAAGGCAACGCCGGCGGCAGGCACACCATCTTCCGCTACGGACTCTGCCAGAAAGACGTCGTCGACTCCAAGCAGAATGGTGTTTCCAGAAGACGTTTCGCCTACTAAGCTGGCGCAATACGAGAGGGAAGCGCAAGAAAAAGTGCAAAAGATCCAGGAGGAGAAGGAGGAGTGGGAGCAGCGGATCGCGAGCGCAGCCGAGGCGGGCAAACCGTCCGAGTACGTCCAGCTGCTGCGCGATGTGTATACTGCCTCGACTCAGGTGGGCGAATTGGAGCGCAGTCACCGGCAGAAGGACAAATCCAAGCTCAAGAAACTCAAGGGGGAGCTAGAGAAGAAATGCAAAGAGCTTGAAACGTACGAAACCAGTCTAGCGAATGCGGATAACGGCCCTCCCACGCCTACAAGTGCAACCAAGATCACCAAGACGAACGGTACGCTGGCCGACAAGCCCACGCCGGTCAAGAGCACTCCGTCGAAGAAAACGGTGCCTACCAAACCAGTTCCTACCGTCAACGGAAAGGCTAGTCTTTCGACCGCAAAGTATCCTGGAATAGCTACGACTGTTGCGACCAAGTCGACTCCTGTAAAGGACATTTCAACTTCCGCCGCCACTGCTCAAAGCAAACCAGCCATTCCCACCCCAGCGGCGAAGGCTCGTTCCATATCCTCGACTTCTTCGACGTCTGCATCCAAGGTGAACGGCGTCAACGCTTCACAAACCAACCAAGTTCCTCCTTCTGCCCAGGGTAAGGCCGTGGATCCTGTGAGACAGAATAAGTTGAACCGAGGGTCCAGCCAGGATGAACCGCTGGACTTGTCAACCTCCGACGAGGAGGATGAGGGGTCCAAGTCTGGAAATTCTGAGTCCGAGCCCGAGCCTGATTCCCCGCCGAGCCTTGAAGTTTCCAGCTTGGTGGATGTTGAAGCGGTAGGAGATGATGATGATGAGGAGGAGGAGGAGGAGGAGGAGGAGGAGGAGGAGGAAGAAGAGGAGGAAGAAGAAAAGGAGGAGGAAGAAGAAGAGGAGGAAGAAGAAGAAGAAGAGGAAGAAGAAGAGGAAGAAGAAAAGGAGGAGGAAGAAGAAGAAGAAGAAGAAGAAGAAGAAGAAGAAGAAGGAAGCGAAGGAGATGCACCGACGGTGAGCAAGGCCGACATTCTGGCCCGAGTTGCCCGGTCTTCTTCACAACCCACGAAACAACCGGTGCTGGCGTCCCCGTCCCCGTCGTTCATCTTCCCACAGTCGCAGCCCCAGCCCCAGCTACGGCCACAATCACAACCACAGACGCCTCCTGTCGACATGAACGCCAACGGACGTCCGACCCTCAAACTGATGCGTGCCGTTAAACACCAGGAACAAGCCGAGCGAGCGCTCAAGAAGAAACCTGATCCCAACGCGTCGCTGGCGGCCCGGAAGGATATCTTCGAAGGGCCGGACTCGGACAGCTCCGACGAAGAGAGCAGCGAGAGCGAGAGCGAGAGTGACAGTGACAGCGACAGCGAGAGTGATAATTCCGATAGCCAAACCAATAGCCGTATTGGCGATGACCATGGCGACATTCTTCCCAGTGGAAGTGCAAACAAGCTGCGAACCGCACGGAGAGTTTAATCGGTTTCGCTTCTACCTTTTGTACCCTTTCAACGTTACTTTTTTCTCTTCTTTTTTTTTTTTTCGGAACATAGCTTGCACCGCCAGCAGTTGTTGTTTCTTTTTTTTCGGTTGTCTTGACCAGCAGGTGTCTTGATAGTAATTTGGTATGGCATTGGCAGACAGTTGAGTCATGATTCTATGGATGGGGGGAACTCTTTCGGTTGTCCATATCAAATGTACTTTAATGGGTCCGGCAGATATTATCAAGTCTGGTTAGCGATTGTGCTAGGTACTGAATGGTAGTGTTGTAGAGACTTCAACACTGAGATCTATTATCTAGGAGACTATTCTTTGGAATTCAAGCTCCGCCCAAACTGCGTCACCAAACACACTTTAAGCCCGCCGGGGATTTCATGCCGGGAGAACTTGCGATAGTCCTCTACGATGTTCTCAAAGTCATCTAGATGGGTTAGAGAGTTCGCAGGAAGGGAGTTTAATGGATTTGGCCTACCTTCATATGTGAAAATCCATGACGGGTCATATTTCCCTTGAACGACGAGGTCAAGCAGGAAGGGGTGGTACTGGAAGAAAAGATCAACGCAAGCCTGTGAGGTAGGGGCGAATAGGGAAGTACTTACCTTCTGGGCGGCCAACTGTCCGCCGCGCACGGTCAGAGCCTTCTCCATCATGGGCCCGATGGGAAAGTCGTGGGTGGTGAAGAAGAAGTCGCCGATGAGGGCGACGGAGCCGCCCTTGCGGGTAGCCTTGATGATGGCGGCGACGGTGTCGCTGCTGTCGTGCTCGAGACCGATGGCGCGCATGGCGGCGTGGGCGGGTTTCTGCGAGCTGCGGAAGCCGCTGGCTTCGATGCCGCGGTCGAGCCCGCCCGGCTGGATGGCGAGCAGGAAGTCGGCCGTCTCGGGATGGGCGGCGACGTCGATGGCGACCATGCCGAAGCTCTCGGCGATGCGCAGCCGCACGGGATCCTTGTCCATGGCGTACACCTTGCGGGCCCCGCGCAGGAGCGCCAGCCGTTGGATTGACAGCCCGACAGGCCCGCATCCCCACACGCCGACGATGTCGCCGGGGCCTACCTCGGCCAGCTCGCAGCCATGCCAGGCGGTGGTGGTGACGTCGGCCAGTCCCAGCAGCTTGCGGGCATCGACATCGGGGGGGGCCCGGACGCAGGTCAGATCCGCGTGGGGAACGCGACAGTACTCGGCTTGATCGCCGGCGTAGCCGCCCGTGAGGTGCGAGTAACCAAATGTCCCGGATACCCGGTGCCCGTAGGCCCGCTCCATCTCGCGCGAAGGGTTGGTGTTGTCGCACAGCGAGTACTCCTGTCTCTGGCAGTAATCACAGGAGCCACAGGCGATTATGGGCAGGATGATCACCCGGTCGCCGGGGGCGAGCTTCTTGACGTCTGAGCCGACCTCCTCGACAAAACCAATCGCCTCGTGACCGAGAATATCGCCCTTTTGCATCGCGTCGTTCAGCTCGCCCTCGTACAGGTGTAGATCGGAGCCGCAGATGGTACAGTGGGTGATGTGGATGATGGCGTCGCCGGGGTCGGTGATGGTCGGTTTGGGGACCGAATTCAGCTCGATCACACGCGTGCCCATCCATTGGGCCGCTTTCATCGTCTCCGTAGCATGAGGAACGTAGACAGTGCTGTTTATGAGCGGAGAACTTGAAATATGGATATTCTGCCATACCTAGGGAATACACTCGCCATCTTTTCTAATGTTGTGTTAGGAAGTGTATCGAGTTACCAGTCGACCCTTCAGTCGCAACAGCATTCTGAAGGCCACTCTAGACATGATCTCAGCATGACTGTCAAGCAATGGACCGGAATTCTGGCTGTTCGCCTGCCAGGAGGCAATCTCCTGCCCTGTCTGGTGGTAGCCTCGCCAGGCGGTAGCCTCTCCAGACAATCCAATCCTATCATCACAGTAGTGAGTTTTTTCCAACATCACTGGCAATTTGTCTCCTCCTGATTGCTCCTCATCTTCTTGCAAAAGCAGGGTCCATCTCGATAGATAGGCGGCCGGAAATATTCTCCGCTACTAGTCACTGCGAACACGTCAGCTTGACGAGCACATCCACATTACTCCGTACAGAGCACAGAGCACTAGTACTCGAGGTTTTGAGTGTTACACTGCATTGGCAACATGACCGTCACCCCTTGGCACCAACTGCACCCAATTCACTGCAGCCTTATCTTGGCTGTCGTACACGGCGCCACCGGGGTTATAGATACTCTCATAAAGACCTGGCGGGACAGACTATCAGAGAAACCCCCCAGAATCGATGAAAGACACGAAAAGGAGGCCCAGATAGATGGAGAGATGGACAACCCCGTCTGTGGGAAGAGCGAAGAAAAGATGAGGCAATTGAAGAGCAAATAACGAGCAGCCCACGTGCCGTCGCTTCCCCGCAGAGTGGCCGGCTCTTATCATGGCTAACCAGAGGTGGACTAGATCAGTACAGTAAGTACGATACAGTAATACAACAGCAAATACAACAGCAAATACAACAGTCAATACAGTCATACAAATGGAACATAGGTAGCAGAATATTCCTGATCTATCATCGTAAATTCATAGAAATATTAAATTATAAGATAGTGCTCTGTACTCTGTACTAGTTGTTATAACACTAAATAAGCTCAAGTGTACAATACAAGCGTTACTCGGTTTAGTTTGTACAAAGCAGTACCTTGGGAGGTATCTTTCATCTGCCGCAATCAAAGCTCTCCTTCTCTTCTTCCTCCTCCTCCTCCTCCTCTTCCTCTTCCTCTTTCTCATCGTTGTCATCTCCTAACTGCTCTCTCATCAGATTTGACTCCCTCCTCGTCTCGTCTGGGGTCATCATGACCACCACCACCACCACCGCGGCGGCTGCGGCCACCACCACCAGCCGAGCGGCGGTTCAGGGCATTCTGCAAGGCAGCAACCCATCGCACTATGACTCGTCGAACCCCATCATCGTGTTTATCATCCAGGCGGGCATCATCATCATCTTCTGTCACCTGCTGCACTGGCCGCTGGCCAAGATCAACCAGCCCCGCGTCATCGCAGAGATCATCGGCGGCATTTTGCTTGGCCCGTCTGTCATGGGCCGCATCCCGGGCTTCACCGACGCCATCTTTCCCACGGCTTCGATTCCCAATCTGAACCTGGTCGCGAACCTGGGCCTGGTGCTGTTCCTGTTCCAGGTCGGTCTCGAGACCAACGTGCGCTTCCTGGTCAGTAACTGGCGGGTCGCGTCCAGTGTCTCGGCCGCCGGCATGATTCTACCCTTTGGCCTCGGCAGCGCCATCTCGTACGGCATCTACAAGCAGTTCCAGAATGAGGCAGACACGGTTCCTGTCAGCTACGGCACATTCCTGCTCTTCATCGGTGTTGCCATGGCTATCACTGTAAGACTCTCTTCTTCTCTCCTCCTTCTTCTTCTACTCCGTTTGCTGGTAAAATCGCTGACAACCAGGCCTTTCCCGTGCTCTGTCGCATTCTCACCGATCTGAAGCTGTTGAGCACAAATGTGGGTGTCATCGTACTCTCCGCGGGCGTCGGTAACGATGTGGTTGGCTGGATCTTGCTGGCGCTGTGCGTTACCCTGGTCAACGCCGACAGCGGCATCACTGCCCTCTATGTCCTGCTGGTCCTCGTGGGCTACATTCTGATGCTGGTGTTTGTCTTCCGCCCCCTGTTCATGCGCTTCCTGAAACGCACGGGGAGCTTGGAGAAGGGTCCTAGCCAAGCCGTCGTCACCGTCACCCTGCTCATCACCCTCGCCTCCGCCTTCTTCACCCAGGTTATCGGCATCCACGCCATCTTTGGCGGCTTCATCATCGGCCTCTTGTGTCCGCACGAGGGCGGCTTTGCCATCAAGCTCACCGAAAAGATCGAAGACTTGGTCGCTTCCATCTTCCTCCCTCTCTATTTCACCCTCTCCGGGCTCAGTACCAATCTTGGCTTGCTCAACACGGGTATTGTCTGGGGATATGTCGTTGGCATTATTGCCATCGCTTTCATCGCCAAGGTGACCGGAGGCGCGTTGGCTGCTCGTTTCACTGGCCTGCTTTGGCGCGAGAGCTGTGCCATTGGAGTTCTGATGAGCTGCAAGGGTCTAGTCGAATTGATTGTTTTGGTAAATACTTCTCAAGACTGGAAATGAGAGATGGGAGAGAGAGAGAGAGAGAGAGAGAGAGAGAGAACTAATATCTGGCAGAATATCGGACTTGATGCAAAGATCCTCAGCACCCAGACCTTCACCATGTTTGTCGTCATGGCCCTGGTCACGACCTTTGCCACTACCCCGCTGACTGTCGCCCTCTATCCGACATGGTACCAGATCAAGGTGGATCGTTGGCGTCGCGGTGAGATCGACTGGGATGGCCAGCCGCTGCAGCCCGAGGGTCGCGCCGATAGCGTGCAGCTGACCAAGGATCATCTCAAATCCATCACCGTCCGAAAGCTGGTGGTCTATCTGCGCCTGGACGGTCTGCCAGGCGTCTGCACGCTGGCCGCTCTGCTGGCAGGTTCTTCCAGCCGGGTCACCCCCCGGGTCCACCCGGCCAAAACGACGCAGGCCGAAATTCCGGTTGCACCACAGGACACCGAGGAATCGATGGGCACTCCCGAGGATGGGGACGGGCGCAAAGCCCTGCAGGTCCACGGGGTGCGGCTGATCGAGCTGACAGACCGAGTCTCGAGTGTGATGAAGGTCTCTGAAATCGACGAGTATTCGCTCTGGGACCCGGTCGTGAACACCTTCCGCGCCTTTGGTCAGTGGCACAACATCTCGATCATGGCCGGGGTCTCGGTCATCCCGGAAGCCGCCTACGCTGACACGGTGGTGGACATGGCGCGCGAAGAGTCCACAGACCTACTACTCCTCCCCTGGAGCGAGACGGGCGGCATGACCGAACGGCTGAGCGGCCTCGGCCTGGACGAAGAGGACTCGCGCTTCGCCAACGGGCCGTACGCAGCCTTTGTCTCGAGCGTCGTCAGCCGTGTGAAGAGCAACATCGGCGTCTTCATCGAGCGGAGCGTCTACCAGAGCAACACCACCGCCCCGTCCGCCACGCAGGACCGTCCGCCTAACCCGCGCTCCCTGAGTGCCCGGAGCTCGGTCTGGAACCGCTCCCCCGCCGGCGGCGCCCGCTCCCACCACATCGTCCTGCCGTTTTTCGGCGGCGCCGACGACCGTTTCGCCCTGCGCTTCGTCCTCCAGCTAGCCCAGAACGACCACGTCACCGCGACGATTGTCCACGTTGACGTGCCTCCTTCATCGTCTGCTCACGCAGCGAAAGCTACAGCGCAGGCGTCTTCTGATTCCGAATCCGATTCCATCTTCTTCGCGACCCTCCACGACTCGCTCCCCACAACCCTCTCCGACCGGGTCGTTTTCCGCCGCATCTCATCTACGGAGACAACCCGCGACCCGCTCCGCCTGGCTGTGTCTTGGTGCTGCAGGCTCGCACCTAATAATGAACTGGTATATCCTTATTTCAATTTATTATATATATATATATATTCAAGGTATATGGTTAAAAAATAATGACAGCCGCTGGGGGTATGTAATGTATGTAGTATGTACAGGTCTGAACTTTTGATGTGCGCCATCTAGCCAGTATTAAAGATTTTTTTAGAGAGATTAGGAATTATGAGAGGATATGAGAGAACGTGTTATGAGTAAGCTGCATGAGGATGCAGATAGGGCAACCCCATTTCGAATTCTTCGAGCCAGTCAGCGGCAGGACTGGAGGAGGACTGGGTACGACGGGAGGAGGGAAGAGAGTGCGAAGGACATTGCGACTGGGACTGGGAGAGAGAGGAGTCCGGCTCGTAGCCGCTGGAGGCGGGATCGGGAAGGGAGCAGGCGCCCTTTGCGACGAGGACCAGCTTGCCGAGAATGGAGTACTCGAGCTTGAGCTTGATGCTGTAGACGAAGGCCTTGAGGGTGACCTGGATGGGGTAGTAGCCTGCGTACTCGATGCCGACGACGGCGAGGTCCATGGCGAGGATGACGATGTTGATGACGAGCAGTTGGTTGAAGATGCCGCGGCGGCAGCCCTGGGGCCGTAGGCGCAGCAGCTTGACCGTTTCCCAGACGTAGATGCCGGAGATGATGAGTTCCTGGAGACAGAAGCCGACGACTTGGATGCGCTCCATGATACTGTAGCCGAAGGCGAAGGACGGAAAGCTTGGCGAGGCGTCACCGTAGATGAGCACCGCGGTGGGGATGTGCAGGCAGAAGGCGTTGATGATGATCATCCACCGCACGGCGTGGAGCACCTTGGGGTTCTGGCAGACCAGGTGCAGCCGCGAGTACAACACCAGCGACTGACCCGTAACCATGCCCATCCAGGGGAAGACGATGAGGGTGACGGGAAGATACGGGTTGACACCGGTGTGGAAGAAGATGAGGAGGAAACCAATCGCGTATGGGATGAGGCAGGCCGACGCGACCAGCAAGCTCCAGAAGTAGAGCCCCTGGCGGCGCTTGAAGGTGCCAAAACACAACACGATCAGCTCGAGGGAGTTGAAGAGGGTCATGGAAATGAAGGCCGCAAAGATCAACTGGTCGGTCCGCCGCTGGTATGCGCTGGGATCGAACAAGCCCTCGGGAGAGTTGTCGGCTCGTGGCACCGCCATGGAAGCACTGTCTGCAACGGCGACATCAGGGAGCGTTGAACTGGCCACCGCAGCAGCAGCAGCAGCAGCAGCGACAGCAGCGACAGCGACAATGAATGTGCTCCGGGCCGAAACGGATTGCGCGGATTGTTCGACCTTGGGTGGCGATCAGACAATGGTCTTGTGCTCTTCGCCGGGGGGTCCGGGGCGCGCTTTTATGCCTGGAGCAGGGGAAGCGAATGCGCCTCGGGGACGCGCACCCTGAAGACGAGAAAAGAGTTCAACGGCGATTGAAAAGGCCCTTTGGAGATTTCGATTTCCTGGGGAAGAGGGGGGGGAGGCGGCCAGTAGAAATAAAACGTCGGCAACCCAAAAAAACCTAGTTGTGGGAAGCAGGCAAGCGATCGGATATTTGACCACCGGTCAAGGGGAAAAGAAAAAAACTTTATACACCACGCAGCAAGGAGATTCCAAAGTGACGGTCCTTTACCCCCCTGTTCTCTCGTAGTCCGTGCCGTGCTAGTGGTGGAAAGAAACGCTGACGATCAGTATACGGACGGGAGAGGATCTTGGGGGGGGGCTGAATTGGCAACTTACCGTGCACAGAAGCGTCCTGCCGACTTGCACGAGGCCAGACCCAGCGAGCAATGGAATAGAGGCTGTCTCCAGATCTTCGCCGTGTGTCCAAATCCCCATTCTGCAGCCAGCAGCGACCCCGTAACCGACTGACAGCCCCCACGGCAAACCACGGATCTGAGCGACGCACAGCGCACGCACTGGATCCGGCGTCGCCGCTCTGGACTATTGAACCGAACTTTTGGGTCCATGACTCCATGACGAACTCAAATCGGATCGCCAGTGGACCAGACTGATAGGCGCCGGCCTGGCCGATGGCCTTCGGGGACCCAGACGGAGACGGGGGCTTTCGGAGGGAGTCGAAAAGAGGAATACGAGACCGAAATACAGGCTAGTATTTCTAATTTGGGACAGTGAGGCAAATAAAGGCACAGACGAAGTTAATATCGAGAGTGAGAAGGAGACAGCGAGAGCGAAGTCAAGTCGAGTCGAAGTTGAAGTCAAGTCGAAGTTGTGATCGTGACTTTCTACAGTCTGAAGTGCCTCAGGTGTCTGTTGCCTCAGGCATAGTTCTAGCCTCAGGCATAGTTCTAGCCTTAGGCATCAATATTGTAGCCTTATCCTCAGTACCCTAACCAGTACGGGCTAGTCCATTCCCTCTCTCTCTCTCTCTCTCTCTCTTCTCTCCTCTTCTCTTCTCTTCTCTCCTCTTCTCTCCTCTTCTCTTCTCTCTATCCTTCTCTTCTCTTCTCTTCTCTCTCAACACGACATGAACAAAAGCTCAACAACCTGATGGGGCTGCAATCGACCCGCTCTCGGGCCCTGACGTCAGGCCAGGCCAGGCCCGGTTTCGATCGTCTCGATCTGGCGGATCTGCCTGCGGAGTACGACATTCTTTCCGATCGCGATCGCGATCGTGTCGGTTTAATAAAGCAAGGACGCGTGGGTTCGCGAGGAAAAATAACGAGTGTTCATGATCCGACGAGCTTTGGTTCTGTCTCGCCCTGTGTTTATCCCAACTTCTCGCTTTCTTCCCTCGCGGCCCTTCACGATGCCTCGGGCGAGAAAACGACGAGCACCCGAGGAATCTCACGATGAACCACCCCCTGGAAATGACAGCCAGACGGTGAATCAACCGTCTGTCGGCGAAGTACCTCGGTTTCATCCCTCGGCACAGCAGCTCGAGGAGTTTGGGATCGTGTTGCGGGACTTCTACCCCCCCGAGATGAGCAACGAGCGCTGCCACGCCTACACGAACGGCACCTTGCTACGACCCATCGAGGAGCTGCAGCAGGCCTACGAGGAGACTCAAGATGAGCGACGGTCGGTTGAGCCGCACCGTGCCGTCGTCCATTGGTTCAAGTCCGATCTGCGGTTGGAAGATAACCGGGCTCTACAGCTGGCGTCGCAGGTGGCGCAGGAACACAAGATCCCGCTGATCTGCCTCTATATTCTCTCCCCGGAGGATCTGACTGCACACTTGTGCAGTCCCGCCCGCGTCGATTTCACCCTGCGGAACCTGCGAGTGCTGAAGGAGGTGCTGGGCGAACGCGATATCCCGTTGTACATGGAAACGCAGGACAAACGGCAGGCGATCCCGGGGCGGATTGTCGAGCTGTGTCAGCAGTGGGGGGCCAACCATATCTTCGCGAACCTTGAGTACGAGGTCGACGAGCTGCGCCGGGAAGCCCGACTGATCCGCCGATGCGCCCGCCAGGGAATCAAGTTCGAGGCCGTCCACGACACCTGCGTCGTGACCCCCGGCGCCCTGGCCAGCCAGCAGGGCAACCAATACGCGGTCTACACGCCCTGGTACCGGGCCTGGTGCACGTTTCTGCGCCAGAACCCGGAAAATCTAGAGGTGATCGATGCCCCCGCCTCGAATCCGGCGGGCGCCCGGAAGCAGCTGGCGGCCGACCTCTTTGCCAGCGAGGTGCCCCCTGCTCCGAGCAACAAGACCTTGTCGGACGAGGAGAAGAAGCGGTTCCGCACGCTCTACCCGGAAGGGGAGGAATCGGCGCTGGAGCGGCTACAAAAGTTCCTAGACTCCGCCGGCCGCCAGTACGCCGACAATCGCAACTACATGGAGAAGCAGGCGACCTCGGTGCTCAGCCCGTACCTGGCGGCGGGGGTGCTGAGCGCGCGGACGGCGGTGTCGCGGGCGCAGGCGGCGAACCGACATCAGCTCACGGGCGCCAACGCCGGCCTGTCGACCTGGATCAGCGAGGTGGCGTGGCGCGACTTTTACCGGCACGTGCTGGTGCACTGGCCGTTCATCTGCATGAACAAGTGCTTCAAGCCCGAGTTCACCAACGTGGAGTGGGAGTACGACGAGGAGACCTTCTGCGCGTGGAGCGAGGGCCGCACGGGATATCCCCTGGTGGACGCGGCGATGCGCCAGCTCCGCCACTGCGCGTGGATGCACAACCGCCCGCGCATGGTGGTCTCTTCTTTCTTAGCCAAGGACCTGCTGATCGACTGGCGGCGCGGGGAGCGGTTCTTCATGGAACACCTCGTCGACGGCGACTTCGCCTCCAACCACGGCGGCTGGGGGTTCGGCTCCAGTACGGGAGTCGACCCGCAGCCGTACTTTCGCATCTTCAACCCTGTGCTGCAGAGCGAGCGCTTCGACCGCGACGGCGAGTACATTCGCCGCTGGGTGCCCGAGCTGCGCGACGTCAAGGGCGCCGCCATCCACGATCCATACCACCGGGGGGCCGAAGCCATCGCTGCGAAGCAGGGCTATCCACGACCGATCGTCGACCACTCGGCGAGTCGTGGGCGAGCGTTGGCACGGTATAAACGGGCGTTGCAATAATTACATGTCTTTACTTCCACAGCGCTCTCGGTTAGTTACTACATAACTAATACTACAGTTCCATGTAACTACAACCACAGACAAGGTATCAATAAAACATCACATATCAATCCTTGTATAGCTGCACTTCAATTAATTAAGCATTAATCTATTTCTACCCCGGTTTTTACCCCGACTTGCAGTCGATTCTCGCCTCCAGCCTCGGCTAATTTCCTTCCTGGCGCCCACTTTTCCAAGAAACAATCGTTCAACATAAACTCCGACTGGTAAGACTGGCCAACCAACCAGTTATTATTATGGAGTAAATGCCTAGACTTGTGCAAACCCAACCACTGGAAGAATAATTGTCCTCCTCACGTGGCTTCCCCGCTCGTTTGTCGCTTCTTCTCCTGCTGATCCTCACCGAAACCTCCTCCTCACTCTCCGACCTGCTGCTCTCCCCCTCCCTGCCGACGAGCTGTTGACTGAAGCCATGAGGCAATGAATCAGCCGGCGCTGGCAGAGAATCTCCCAGCGGCCTCGCTGGCCCAATCCCCGACCCCCGCCGCCAGCAAGGACCCTGCTCCGGGCTCCAAGCGACGCTGGCGCCGCAACCGAGTCGCCTGCGATGCCTGCCACGCCCGCCGTGTGCGGTGCGACCGGGCGTTTCCCTGCTCGCGCTGTCTGCGAAGCGATATCCATTGCGAGTTCACCCGCGAGCGTCGTAAACGAGGGCGTGTCGCGCGCGCCAAGTTGAATGCCGCCGTCGTGGTGGCGGCGGCAGCAGAGGGGGAAGAAGAAGAAGACGAAGGAGAAGAAGAAGAAGAAGAAGAAGAAGAAGGGGAAAAGGAGAAGCCGGCTTGGAACGGACTGGCGAGCGCCAGCATCCGAAACAATAGTTCGAGCAGCAGTGTGGTGAAGAACCAGCCTCTGCCTCCGCCTATGGCTGTGACGGCTGCCTCGCCGGCCTCGACCTTTCACCAGCCGTCGCCACAGACAACCAACGGGACGACTGCACGGTCGGCGCCCAGCATTGACGACGGACGACGCGTACACCGTGACGGGGGCGCGATGATGGCTGGTCGGACACAGGCCCCAGGGCTACCGACGGGGAATGCGACGGAGGAGTGGCTGGCGGCGTCGAATCTGTCGCCAGACTCGTACGAGTTGCTGGGCGGCACCGGCTGGTTTGATGTCTTGAATGGCATTGATCTGGCCGCTGCGGGAGTCAGCAGCATTACAGGACATCGCGGTCGCACAGGCTCAGCATCTCAGGTAGCAGCAGCAGCAGCAGCAGCAGCAGCAGCGGCGGCGGCGGCGGCGGCGGCGGCAACGCTGAAATATCCCGTTTTGCAGCCGGTGATGCCGTATCTCGAGGGGTATCTGTCGCAGCGGCTGGTGAATGAGCTGCTGGAGCTGTACTTTACCAGTGCTTTTTCGACGCATATGCATCCGGTCTGTCACCACATCCACTGCTACGTGCTGCGCAAGGCCTCGTTCATGAACCGCGAGGCGCCGCGCCCCAGCAGCCCGGCGCTGCTCGCCAGTATGTTGTGGGTGGCTGCACTGGACGACCGGGCCTTTGCTCTCTCCATCTCTCCGCCGAAGCGCAAGAAGATCTGCCAGTTCCTCTGCGCGCTGACTATTCGTCTATTACGCCCGCTGATCCACGTCTCTTTCAAGGGCCCCGAGGGCGCTGCTGCTGCAAGCGCCTATACCGACGCAGGGCCTGAGTATCCGACGACGGGGCATCCCTTTGAGGCCGGTACGGGTAGCGGTAGCGGCGGCGGTGGTGGTGGTGGTGGTGGTGGTGGTGGTGGCGGCGGCGACGATAGGGGTCTTGTCGGACCAGCGGGTTCACTGGATGATATCATCACGTACATCCATGTTGCCTCGATCATTTCATCGAGCGAGCAAAAGGCTGCCAGCATGCGCTGGTGGCATGCCGCCTTCACGCTTGCGCGTGAGCTCAAGCTCAACCAGGAGATAGATGTGACCTCCCACGGCGATGGCCAGACGGACGCCGCCTCGAGCCCCGGATTCGACTACACGACGTGGGCGGGGATCCAGAGCCGCCATGAGTTTGATTACTCGACCACACAGGCCAGGCCCAGTCTCAATTGCGTCTGCGACCGGCCGTACAGTTATGGCGCCACGGCCACGAACATGATCACCGAGGAGCACCGCGAGGAGCGGCGCCGCACCTGGTGGCTGCTTTACATCATGGACCGCCACCTGGCGCTGTGCTACAACCGGCCCCTGGCCTTACTGGACGCCGAGAGCGAGGATCTCCTCTTGCCGCTGGACGAGGGGGCCTGGCAGGCCGGCCACATCCACAGCAACAGCCCTAGACCGGATGGCCCGCAGTGCCTGCTCTCTGGCGAGAAGAACCGGCGGCGTGTCTTCCCGCATTTTGCCTGCCACGACCACTCCATCTTCGGCTTCTTCCTCCCGCTGATGACCATCACCGGCGAGCTGATCGATCTCAACCAGGCGCGCAACCACCCGACCTTGGGGCTGCGGCTGCAGGGCCGTGAAGCGTGGGACGTGCACGTTGCCGAGGTGCTGCGCCAGCTCGAGATCTACAAGAGCAGCCTGTCTGCCTTTGCGGCGGCAGAGCAAGACCATCTCCCTCCTGAGGGAGTCGATGGAGGTGCTACTACTGCTGCTGCTGCTACTACTACTACTACTACTACTACTACTACTACTACTACTACTACCACTGCGGCTGCTACTGCTACTGCTACTTCCGGTGGTACTTCAACCCCCTTATACTCATGGCACACGCAGACCGTGCTAGCGTACGCGTCGTACCTAGTGCACGTCCTGCACATCCTGCTTGTTGGGAAATGGGACCCCGTCTCGTTGATCGAAGATAAAGACTTTTGGACATCGTCGCCGACGTTTGCGTCGACCATCTCGCACGCCCTCGACGCCGCCGACTCGGTCGAGCACATCCTCCGCTTCGACTCGGACATCAGCTTCATGCCGTACTTCTTCGGCATCCAACTCCTGCAGGGCAGCTTCCTGTTACTCCTCATCGTCGAGCGGCTGCAGCAGGAGGCCGGCGAGGGCATCCTCAACGCCTGCGAGGTCATGATCCGCGCCACGGAGTCGTGCGTCGTCACCCTCAACACCGAGTACCAGCGCAACTTCCGCCAGGTGATGCGCAGCGCCGTCGCCCAGGCGCGCGGGCGCCCGGTCAACCATAGCGAGATTCGATACCGCCGAAAGGCTGTTCTGGCCTTGTATCGCTGGACGCGCAAGGGGACAGGCTTAGCTTTGTAGTCCCTCTCCTAGTTACCTCTACCTCCTAATTAATACTACCTCTACCTCTACCTCTCTCCACCCCCTACTAGTTGACTTGTATTATGTATTATGGATATGGATAATATTCATACCCCGCACGGTTAATAGACGGTTAAAAGCACTGCGGAGTCGTGCCGAGGACCAATCGCGAAGCGCACAGCCAGCTTCCCCGGATTCAATTTACCGACTTCGGTAGAATGATGGAATAAATAGAGGTATTGATCTGGGCCCAAGGACGTACATTCTACTCTTTTCCGGAGAATAGTCAATATGGCAGACACCATGAACATCAATATGAATATGAACACCCTCGATATGAATACGAACATGAACTCCGACGCGTTCGACTGGACCGACTGGTCGTTTCTAGACCGCGGGTTCTTCAAGAACATCGAGGTGGATCTGCAGCGGGCAATGGAGACGAAGGACCTGTGCGAGACGAAGCCGAGTCAACCTTTGAATGATCAATATGGATATGATGGATACTATTTGGACTATGAGAATGTGAACACGAACACGAACCCGAGTTCAAACGAGAGTTATACCTCAAACGAGACTTATACCTCAAACGAGAGCTATCCCTCACATTCGAACTATACCTCACATTCGAACTATACCTCAAATCCAAAATATACCTCGAATCCAAACTATACCAACGTGAAGTCGAATGCGCTGACCCCCCTCGAGATGCCGGATGGATCGACTCGCCTGACGACGAACTGGTTACCGGTGGACGAGGTGGGATTTACCATACAGACCAAGGAAGTTGTATAATACGATATGCTCAGGTAATCATTGATCATAGCTAGTCATACTCATTCATACTCATAGCTACTCATACTCGTTATACTCGTGATTTCGTTACTTAAACATTGACGCGGACGACCTTGACAGCCGACTCGGAACACTGGTTGGTAAAGACTGTGAGACGCAGCTTGTGGCCGATAAAAGCAAAGAGGGTCTCGATGAAGCGCTTCTCCATCATCCCGTCGGCAAAGGTGTCGAACGCGACGCGGAGGATGAACATCATGCGCGAGGCGAGACAGCCCGGCGCGGCCAGAACGTAGTATTTCATGCTCCGGCAGATGTGACAGGCGTAGACGTATCGTTCGTGCGCCGAGCTGACGCTCACCACGCCCGAGTCGGCGGCCGAGAGCACCAGCCGCACCGCCCAGTAGAAACACATGCTCTGCGAGAGCAGGATGTCGGGGTAATAGTGGAGCGGGGGGGTGACGATCTGCATGGTCGAGAGGTTTCGGCATTGGAAGATGGGGAAGTTGTCGTCGTCGCGGGGAGTCGTTTGATCTTGCTGCTGCTGCTGCTGCTGCTGCTGCTGCCTCGAACTTGGAACCGGCACTTCCCACGCAGACCCGCCAGGATAAGTATCCGCATGTAAAGCCTTCCACTGGTGCAGTCGGCCGTCGAGCTCGCTGGCTTTTTCCCAGATGGCCGTCTGGGCGGCGACCAGATCGGAGGGAGCCAGAGCGTTGGTCTTGAGCGCCTCGGAAAACTCGTCAATCTGCGCCAGGTATGCAGGGATCTCGACGGCGATGTCGAGCAGCAGATGAAGGATGTCTTTGGGAGGGCCATCGGCCGGCCAGGGGACGCTTAACCATTCGGGTGTCGCCATGAACGAGGGGCGGCGATGGATCAGAGCTGCTGTTACCTGGAAAGTCAACAAAGCCATACAGTAAAGAGAGAGAGAGAGAGAGAGAGAGATACCCAGTATAGACGCAGGTCGACAAACATGGACCGTTCAATGCCGGTGCGATGGCGAAAGGGAGTGCGCGAACGGAGCAGGCCCAGGCCGCCTAATTGATGGCGCAGGATGGCATCTTTGGAGCTCTGCTTGAAGGCCTGTTCATTTAGTAGATTATTTCAAATCGGTTGGGTGGTAAGGAATACCTCGATAATGATGAAGAGCAAAACGACCACCAGCACTTCTGTCGACTTGCTCTGCTCGGGGTGGTTGAGCGCCTGCTGCAGCTGGCGCAGGACGCGAGTATAGCGGACATGGCCGACCTTCTCCATGCTGAGATGGCGCTCCTGACGGCCGACAAAGGTCAAGGAGGCGGCCTCGAAGGCGTGGGACAGCAGCGGCGAGAAGACACGCATCTGGGCGGCATCGCGTAGGCCGACGAGACTGCCGCAGTTGACGGCCTCGATGGGACTGAAGGCATTGATAAGACGGCCGACGAGGACCTCGAGGATCTGCTTGGCGGCCAGGGGGGAGCGCAGTTGGATCTGGAAGGAGTTGGTGGAGGAAGAAGAAGAAGAAGAGGAGGAAGTGGAGGAAGTGATGATGCCTGAGAGCAGATAAGAACAATTCTTGATTACTAAACACTAAGACACTCACTGTCCCGGCGTGTCAGGGCCTTTTCAGAGTCCGACTGCGGCGATTTGGGCTGGGGATTAGGGTTAGGGTTAGGGTTGCTGGGGTCATCATCAAGAGGCAGGTTGGCAGCGCGGCGGGCCTCGGCGAGCTGGACTTTGAGCTCCTGGCAGGACTGCATGAGCGACTCGATCAGGGCGGATTGATGGATGTAATGGCGGTCTTGTTTGCTGGTGCCATATTCGCATTCAGAGGGGGTCCCGCGTAGACAGCAGGCACTACATGGCTTGACCCGGTCGCACTGGAAGAAGATGAATAAAAATAAGATAAAAATAAGATAAGAATAAGAATAAGAATAAGAAATAATACCTTGACTTTGCGCTTGTGGCAGTTGAGGCATGAATAGGTGGGCCGGAACTTCTTACGGGAGCCTTTGGCCCCGTCTGCTACTTCGCTCATGCCGAGAGTAGAAAGAGTAGAAAGAGTAGAAGTAGAAGTAGAAGGAGTAGAAGTAGAAGGAGTGGTGGTAGAAGGAGTAGAAGTAGAAAGAGTAGAACTAGAAAGAGTAGAAAGAGTAGAAAGAGTAGAAGCAGAAAGAGTACAGAGTATGATAAAAACAGACAGAAAGAACAGAAACAGAAGAGAGAGAATGACAGGTCTGTGATCGGCAGTCCAGAGCTCTGGGCTTTGAGGGGATGCGAGTTGCTGACAGGTTCTGGGGGATTTGATTGGCGGGAAGTTGATGCAGCGCTAGCTGGATTGGGGTTGTAGTACTTGCACAAAGTACGTCTGGTTATCAGGGTAACCCTAGGGTTACACAGTAACATTAATCTACAGTAATAACTAGGGTCCTAACCCTAGGTTAGGGTTACATATAGCATACTATATTTGTAACCCTAGGGTTATAATATCATTAATCCCAGGGTTATGGTTTATTGTAGAATTAACTCTAAACTAGGTTGATAATGCCATAACCCTAGGGTTACAAATATCTGTTATGCTATTATATAACCCTAGGGTTATAATAGTAAACACCGATCTACAGTTCTGTACTTAGGGTTGTATAACCCTAGGGTTAGGGTTATACATAGCATAACATATATTTTTAACCCTAGGGTTATGGCATTATCAACCTAGTTTAGGGTTGGGTTACTCGATAGCATAATGTATAACCCTAGGTTATGCATATAGATCAATACCCTCCAGACTATGTCAGATCAGATTGCCCTCACTCACCCACTCATCCTCCAGAATCGCCATATCAATCAAATCCCACCACCGCCCATCCCGCCACATGGCCTCACGCAGCCTCCCCTCCTGAACAAACCCTATCGCGCGATACACCCGCAGCGCCCGCTCGTTGGCCCCATACACGCGCAGACTGATCCGGTGCAGTCCCCCCTGGCGGAATCCCCAGTCTAGGATCCATCGGATCGCCTCCGGGCCGTATCCTCTGCCTTGGTGTTCACTGGCGAGGGCGATGGCGAGTTCTGCCCGCCGGTGATGCAGTTGATTGGGGGGGTCTTTTTTTAACAAAATGATTCCAACTGAGGTAGTATCTTCAGTGCTACCGGTACTCCCAGTGCCACCACTAGTAGTACTAGAAGTACCACTACTAGGAATACACATCATCACCGCAATCAAAGCAGTCTCAATAACTGTCTTGCGGATTTCCACCGGCACGTCTTTTGTCAACGGCTTCAAGGCCCCAGGATAGATATTCGTCAGCACAGCCGGGTCATTGTACAGGGCTGTATACAGAAAGTCGTCGTCGGCAGGTTCAATGGCGCGGTAGACCAGGCGAGAGGAGCGGAAGTTCATTATAGTAGTGTAGTAGAAGTAGTGTAGTATATAGTAGAAGTAGTGTAGTAGTGTAGTATATATAAGTAGTGTAGTATATATATACTAGTAGTAGTGATTAGGACTATGAGTCATATATTCTTGCTTACTGTAATTCTATCTTCTGTCAGAAACTCCTAATTGACCTGCTTCTCCTCATGGAAATGCCAGAACCACCTCGTCAACCGCAACCAAAACGCCGTCAAGGCAAGAGGCTCATGGAACGCCCTGCCCAGTCCTGCGCGGATCTGCGACTCAACCACCCGTCGCCAGTCGATATGATGTGCGAAATGGAAGGGAAAGTGAAGGTGTTTACGGTGTTTACCACCCCTCTCGTCATCATCATCATCATCATCATCATGAAGATCATGATCTTCATGATGAAGAGTCCGCAACGTGCAATCCAGAACTGGCCGATCCGCCAGTTCAATCTGCGGTGGAAGAATCTGCGGCTGCTCGGCATCCAAGACCAGCTCGACACGCACCCTCCCCCGACTGGAAAACCGGTAGATCTGGACGGCGAGATCGTGTTGGCCCGCTGCAACTGCTGTCTGGTTGTAGCGGATGCTGAGGGCGACGAGCGGCGCCTGCCCCCTACGCAGCAACTGGCGACTGCGACTGCGACTGCGACTGCGATGGCGATGGCGATGGCGACGGTGACGGTGGACGAGCGGCGGTGCAATCTCGATCTCAAACTCGCCCTCGAGGATGAGGTTCGCCGACCCCGGCGACGCAGAGGACACGCGCACCCTGTTCCACCGAAGCGGTTGGGGAAACGTTTCCACCGCCCCCAGCACGATCTGTTGCGTTGACGCCGTCGCCGCCAGCTCGCCGTTGATGTATCGCACCGCCCGCGCACACAGCGGCTGCTCGTACTGCGTCCACAGCTTGTCGAGCAGGCCGTTGACCCATTCCACGCTCTCGCCGTGTGTCTGGGACCGTTGACGGGCCTCTTGCCGCTCCAGCTCGTCGCGGAGGCTGCGTTCGGTGCGCCCCAGACACACTCGATGCCGTGTACGACAGACGGCCAGCACCAGCAACAGCCAGACTGGGCTCCAGTGAAGCCGGGACAGGGTCCATGACACCAGACAGACCACGACGATGACCCGGCATTCCGCGAGCGGTTGATCGATCCATTCTGCCCACCTCATCTTTCTCTCTTTCCTTTCTTTTTCTTCCTCCTTTCAGGGCTTTCAGGGGGGGGATACACCTTGAAAGAAAACAGAGCGGTGGAGGTTCATGAGAGAACAAGTGATGTGTCGTATGCAGGCCTGAGAGATGCAGCAGGATTGGGCAGAGATTGGTCATTGTGTAACCGAACAGCGTCTTAATTATAGATGAGTTGTACAGAGTACAGTGGGGAGTTGCAGAACAAGAGGATGGATGGATGGAGTGACAGAGAATGTACAGGATGATTAAATGGAAAGCCTTTGAGAATAATCTTCTAGTATATTCTTTATATTATATCCCAGTCCGTAGTCATACAGGTATCTATTTTATAACTCCATAACTCCTCAACCATCTCTATTGATGAGATTCCATTTCCGGATGACCTCGTCGCATTCCTTGGCCGTCGCTCGGTGCATCTCGTCCTGTCCCAGTGCCATGCGAGCGTCGTGGACCGCCTGGTCTGCCTCTGCGAACAACGAGTGCCGCAGCGACTTGTGTAACCCTTTCAACGGATATCCGGCTAGTCCCCAAAGCCCTGAGACAGTCAGAAGAGAACATGATGCAATGCAAGTACCAAGACTTACCGGCCGGCGGCTTGAAAATCACCCCTGCAACGCCCTTTCCCACCCCCTTGACAAAGCCGGCAGTGCCGTGGTCTTCCCATCCCATCCGGGGATGGCTGACCAGCCCTCCGATCCCCTGCACAAACCCCTGCGTGAACTCGGACCCGGCCGCCTGCAGTCCCGTCCGCACGTCGGTGACCTTGGGCGTCGGCTTCACCGTGCGGTCGTGGTAGAGTCGCGGCATGTTGTGGAAGCCGCGCGACAGCGTCAGCGTCACGTCCATGGGTGGCACGATCAACACGTCCAGCATCTGTTTCGACCACCGCGGGATTCTCGACTTTTTGGTGGCTTTCGTCACGGGCAGACTGGGCTCGCTGGTGGTTGAGATGTCCGTGGAGATACTCAACGCCGACGACGACGATGAAGAAGAAGAAGAAGAATATGATGATGATGAATCAACAGAGTGTCGACTATTTTCGTCTGGTGCTGACCGTTTCCGTCGATGACACTGATGGTTCTGATGGTACTGCTGCGTGATCCCGACCAGTTCAAAGGGCATGTCGGCCAGTCCGGTGATGAACCGCGCCGTCGCTCCGAGAAACACGCCTGCTCCCGCGGAGATGGGCCCGGCGGGATCCCGGCTGGTGTCGTACTCTGCCGGTCGATACGGTTGGAGATGGCTGCTGCCTGCCTTGACGATCCCCCGGTCGATGAGAACCGATGCCGCAAAGGCGCTGAGGGGTATCCCCGCGGGCATCAGGCGGTACGACGCCGGTCGACCGGGACTCAGGGCGCAGGACCGGATTCCATCGTGGGTATTATTCGTCGTGAAGGTGTTGTTCTTGGCGATCGGACAGAACAGATGTTCGTGGAAGGCAGCAACGGTGCTCTGGACGCCGTTCTCGCCCCGCATCTGCTCGCTCAATTGACGCGCTCGCTCGCGGATCTCCGGGGTAAGAGCTTGCTGGATGCTTTCCGCCAGCCGGTCGGCCGTCAACTGCTTGAAGGGGATCGGGGTAGGCCCTGCCCCCGCACGAGCAACAATCGAACCCCAGAAGGGCTGGTCCCCGAAGAAGGGCACCACGACAGTCGGACAGCCGCAGGCGAGTCCCGTGGCGGTCGTTCCAGCACCGCCGTGGTGCACCACGGCGGAAACCCGCGGGAAGAGCCAGTCATGCGGACAGTTCCCTTGAAGCAGGTAGATGGAAGAGGGGATCTCCAGGCCCTGGTCCGCTGCTAATCGACTCCATCCGGCGGAGACGATGGCGCGGTGACCGGTACATTGGACGGCTTCGAAGACTGTCTTAGTCAGGGCGATGGGATCGGAGACCACGATCGACCCAAATCCGATATACAGAGGCGGGGAGCCGGCTTCCAGAAACGATACCAGCTCCTCAGGCGGGGCGTAGTCTGTGTCCGCAGGGAGGAAGATGAAGCCCGAGAGTCGGATGTGATCAGCCCAATCCGCCGGTTTGGGAAGAAGACTCGGCGACCACATATAGATGTACGGCACTTTCAACTGATGCACCAGACTCGGCGCTCGCACGGCGTCCAAGGTATCCAGCCCGATGCCACGGCGAAACTTGTTGATGATATCGCCCAGTCCCTCCCAGAGCATCATCTCGACGACGGCGTAGGATGCAAAGTTCGCGACCGACGGTTTGGCATTGTTGCGTCGGATGTTGGCCAGGGGGTGTGGGAAGGCCTGCGTTGGGGACCAGGGCATGCTATAGAAATAAGTATCGTATACAGATATACTCAAAGAGAGAGACGTACGTAAAGATCATAGTAAGGGGAATCCCTAACTTCTCCGCGATATGCAAATGGGCGAAGCTGGGCGGATTGGCAATGATCGCGTCGGCGACAAAGGGTCTAGACCGATAGTCGGCTGTTTTAACAGCAATGCCATCGATACCATCTTCGTCGAAGAGATCGTCTCGAATCTGATGCAGATGTGTGCCGTCGCCGGTCTCGAAGCACGACCGCCAACACCCGTCGAGAATGGTCGCGATGTCTCTGCGTCGTTTCGGGATCGCTCCACTGCGCAACGTGCTGAGATCAGGGACCAGCCCTGGGTTCCGCACCATAAAGGCCATCATCTCGGCCGGGTCGCCGCCGATATCGAAGAACTCCAGCCCATGCTCCAGCACAAAATCGCGGAAGGCCAGATGGGTCGCCAGCCGTACCCGGTGCCCAACCCGCTGCAGTTCCTCGCCCAGCGCAATAAACGGCTGCACGTCCCCGCGTGAGCCGACGACATGCATCACGATATTCAATCGGGAGAGCCTCGGTGTCTCTGCCTGTTCGGACTCGGCCCGTTCTGTCGGTATCCCCGCCTCTGTCTCCGGGTGTAAATGCGCCAGCAGTGACGCGATACTAGGCCGATGCTGTGCAATTTCGATGTCCAACCGGCCGTCATCTAATAATCAGCGTTCTCTTTCTTAAGCAAGCAGGGAAAGGAATCGAGATGTAGTCGTACTGCCCAGTCTCACCCCCGTGTGTAATCCATCCCCCCAGAAACTCGTCTCCCCGGTCTGCACAGACGGACCATACTCGTCCCGCCAGTCATCGGCAGAAAGGCCTGCCATTCTTGTTTCCTTCGCAGTGGATCCCAGCCGTAGTCCCGAGCCCTGTCCGGCAGGGTCGTGCAGGTACCTTTTGTAGGAGCTGGCCGGTGAGGCTGACTGCACGCCCGGCAGGAGAATTCGGGGTGGACTGCCTCAATGACATCATCGTCCGCCTGTTCCGGCCTGACTCAGCCATTCTCTCTCCACGCTGAGTAACGATGCGTTGTCTGTCTTGGCGTGAGAACAGCCGAGGCAGTTGGATTGTGAGGCTGGAGAGTCCGCGGAAGAGGGCGACGTCGGGGCGAGGGGTCTGCTGTTAGTGGGCTGATCTGGCCATCTGAAGAGCGCTTACTCAAGTAGATCAGACCACTCAGTATTCGCTAGCAATAGTATCCTGAGTCTGAATAACAATACTGAAAGCTGGTGATACGCAGAGCTACGGAGGACGGAAAGTGCAAGTACGCATGCGGGAATACGTCGGCCCGAAGAGCTGACTAAGGACTTCGTGACCAGGAATTGATGACTAAGGGGTGTTGCTGACTAAGAATTCTCTCTGAACCTGTTGAGATTGTCCATCTCCATCTGCGCCAGCGACAAACAGCTCAGTTTCTGGTGCTGTCTCGGTGAAATCCCCCAGTTGACGCCTGAACAGCTCCCCCCAAGACACGAGAATACCGACGATGCCCAAGGCGGCCAGCGAGATGAACGCTGCTGTGCCAAACACCCAGCCGACTCCGACTGCGGCAGCCCAGGGGGTGATGAAGAAGGTGGTGGTGAGGCCGAAGATCAAGCGGTACAAGCCCATGATGGCCGACATCTCTGCGACGAGGTCTGGGAAACAGTCGGTGAGGTATGCCGTGGTATGGGGCACGATGGACATGGAGCCGATAAACGTCAGCATGGATGCGAGGGCAAGAACGGCCCAGTGCAGGTGGTACTCCAGCGAGGCACCGAAAAGACCAACTCCGACGGGGACGAGGCTTGCAGGGGCCCATAGGCAGTGGAGGCGGAATTCCGGGCGCCAGATTCCTGACTGTCGGCGGGAGAGCCAGAGGGGGAGTCGGTCGCTCACGAAATGGCCGTACAGCTCGGCGATACAGACTCCAATCCACAGACAGAAGGTGACTGGAACACAGTCAATGGAGGTATTTGTCACAGTGAAGGCACTTACAGAAGGCACTTACAGGATGCGATCTCCGTCGAAGTAAACCCGTACCCGCCCTCGTCGACCGGGTCGGCGAGAAACAAATTCACCATAACGAGAGTCATGGTGCTGAAGCCAAAGTCAACCAGGAGAAAGAACCCGGCCAGCATGCCAAGCGGGGAGAACCCGATACGAAATTCATTCCGGACCATTCGTGTCTGTCGTTATCAGTATAGCGCATCAGGACACTGGAAGAACTCACGCAATCTCTCCACGACGCCGGCGTGGCGACAGCTCGACCAGTGTAGGTTCTCAGTCGACGATGAAGGAGAGACTCCTTGGCGGCAACGCTGGACTCCGAGTCTTCGAGAAAGCACAAGATGAGGAGGATGAGCAGGCCGTTCATCCCCGCCGTCCACCAAAACTGCACCGTCCACGACTGCGTGGAAATTATATACCCGCCAAAGATGGGCGCGGTGATGACGCCAAGCAGGTACGGGATATGCAGGATATGCAGACAGCGACCGCGGTGATGACGGAAAAACACCTGCACGACCATGGCCGACCCGAGAATCAGCGGACACCCGGCAAAGACGCCTGCTACAAACCGCGAGGCAAGGAACGCGCCGTAATCCTTCTCCCCCGTCATCAAAGCCGACCAGATGGCCGTGGCGAGCACTCCGACGGTCGACCACAGGAGACAGCAACACAGCCCGAATCTCCGCCCGAGAGGGACCACCAGCATCGGTCCTATGATTAAACCGGCCAGAGTAAGGGAGATCTAAGGATCCATCAGTATGCAACGGTAGAAGAGCGAAGGTGAAGTACATTGTAGTTCACTTGCACCGGCGTCTTGTGGTACACCGGCGCCTGTAAGAAGGAGCCCTGTAGATTCGTCATGGCGGAGATCTGGCTGGAGAAACAGGCAAACGCCCAGATGGAGAGTGTGATGTTTTTGCGAGCATCGGACCAGTTCTATTGATTAGAGAAGTCTACCTGCTGTTTCACTGCTTCACTTACCAGAGGATCATCTGGGTCGTCGGAGGGCTGTGGGATGAGAATTGTCCCGTCGGCGTCTTTCTTCATTGTGTATGTAGTAGAACAGATAGAATATATATCATAGATAAATAGATGGAATACTTTCTATACAAGTGTTTTGATGTGAGGTCACCCCTTGCTTCGTGTGACAGTAGCCACTTTGCAACTATTTACAATTATTTATATAGACTATAGATAAGAGAATCAAAGTATTAATATGAAATGGTATCATAGTCATCCGCAATCATGATGCATCATCCTGCCAAAAACCTCCACAGCTCATAGTTATCCCTCGGCTGGGCCACATTGAGAAAGGACAGACTATCGTTCGGTGAGTCCTGCGACGGCGAGTAATTCAAGGTCCATAGATTCGCGAACGACGGATCATCCATCGTTTCATGGTTCTGCAGTATGAGTAAGGTCCGGCAGCATAAGAAGTATGAAAGGTTTCTCACCTGCACACCCAAAGCAGAGTAGAACCCTGAATTCAAAGCCTCCTGCGGCATGGGCAGATTCCATGCATCGAGCGAGAGAGGCTGTGGCGGAAGAGTCACGGCAGGCTGCGTCTGTGATGCGCTGTCCAGCGAGACCTTGCGGGCGACGCGCTTCAGGATCTCGGCGAAGGGCGGCTTGACGCCTTCGACGGTTTGTCTGTTTCTCGCCTCGCTTGACAGGTCGCTGAAAGGTTAGCAGGATTGTAAGTGTGATATGTATGTCTACCTACCTGATGATGCGGAACGCAGACTCGACGATGTTCCGTAACGACGAGTTGCTGATCTCGCTGTACATGGAGAAGATGTCGTGTACCATTGCGATCACGCTCATCCGCTCGTTGATCTCGGCCGGAGGCATGTGGCTTTCTTGTTAGTATACATGAAGTAGGGAAATCAGTGAAGAACGTACTTGTCAATCGACCAAAAGAGGTCGAGGAAAAGGACCAGCGCGGCGCCAAGCGTATGCGAATAGACAAACCTGTACGTCAGCCATCGTTCATATAGATGTATGGTCACTGTTTACCAGAACGTCCCCCGCGTGGTCAGGTCGCGCAGGTTGTAGTGACAGTCCACCACGATCCGCGCGGACCGTAAACATTGCTCTCGCGAGTACACACATTTCGACTCGCGGGCGTATCCTCTGGAAAGGAACGGGCGGTGCAGGCGGACGATGCGCGAGTGGATCTAGATCAGTGAGCTGTGGTTCAAGTGGTATATTGTGATTCATGCTCACCCCTTCCAGAGCGACATCTAATACAGTTAGCAGAATCATAACTACAATGGAAAAAAGGTGACGTACTTCGTTGCCAGCGGACTTTCAAATCCTCGCCCTCTTGTTCGTATCGGTATGCATCACTGGTCAGTCAGTATAGCTCATCTATTTAGCAGGTAAACTTACGGCAGATCCTCTTCGATCTTGCGGTATCCAGCATCCAGATGCAGCACTGTTCTGTTAGTTTCCCCCAGTCCGACGTCTAATGAGTATCACATACCTCCTGCATAGGAAAACCGATCGACATGGGTGATCAGTCGGTCGTAGGTCTGCCGGAGCATATCTGCAATATGCCATTTATACACCTCGAAGGAGTTGGAGGTAGCCACGCGCGCCGGTTGCGTCGTGAAGCGCCAGTCCGTCGACGAGAGATCGCCGTCGTTGACGTTGGCAACGGGCTGGGACGTGCACTGTTCCGGATGGATCATGTAGCTGCGGAACCGTGCGCTGGCGCCCATCCAGTCGACCCACTGGAGGGCCGTCCAGGTGCGCAGGGCAAGATGGCGTTTAACGGCGTTCTTCCCGGGCGGCCATGCCGGGTCGTCGGGGGGCATCCTACTCGCTTAGTAGGGTGGATGATGAACGGAGGAGATAGAAGAGTTGTATACCTTTCAGGATCACTACCCAAGACGTGCAGTCCCATTACCTGCGCTGTGCGGATGGCCAGGGCTGTCCAGGTAAGGAGCATATCTGCCTTTCGCCCGGAAGTCTGGAAGAACTGGTTGAAAAGGATGACGGTTCTGAATAGTCAGCGGGAAGATCAGAGCAAAAGGAAGGAAAAGAACAATTACTGGATAGTTCGCAAACGTGGACTCGTCATAGCATCGCCTAGATAGAGAGCACGGACACTGACGGCGTGATACTTGCTGGTCAGCTCGTCTAGGCCCTGCAGCGACTCGGCGTGGAAGGGATGGCTGGGATCGATGGCTGCAGGCCGGTTATCGAGAGCCAAGGCCATGACCATGTAGAAGACGGCGAGCCAGAGGGGGTCAATCTCGCCGTGGCGGCCCTGCTGGACCATATCCCAGAAGCGGTCGAGCTCTGCCTGGAAGGAAGGCCAATGCAAGACGTTCGACCGCCAGTGGACGGTATCATAATACTGGGCGGCAAGATAATAGCTCTGGCGCACGGTGGGCAAGGCACCGAGCAGCCCCTGCAACAGGGTCGCCCTATGCATCTGCAGCTCCTCAAAGGTGCCGCCATCGATACTCCCCACGCCCATGAGGATGGGATTGTACCGCGCCAGCGAGGCATCCCAGGGCGGCGAGATGATGCTCGTACGGGCCGCGGTGAGCTCGAGATCGACGACGCGATCACCACCGTGGTCTGCACCCATCATCGTTCCTTCAGACGACGGGGTCAACACGCTTCCGCGCCAGTACTCGTGAGCAATGACCGACCGCCGAGGCCCGCTGCCAGGCGGGTTGAACGCGATGCTCTCCAGCGTGACTGCCGCGTCCTCGGCAGGATCATGCAGAGCAAGTGAAAGCCCTTCATCCGAGGTTGTTGATCCTACAGGAGCCGCGGCAGTAGCCGGTGCAGCAGTACCCGTGGCAGCAGCAGCAGCAGTACTCGTAGCAGTACTCGCAGCTACAGGAGCCCGCGTCGCGCTACCATTAGCATCCGGGGCACCACTGCCAGGAGCATTAAGACTAGCACCAGCGACAGCAGTTGGAGTCCGCTTGGCCGCTACCTCGCTGTCGATAAAGTCGACACTGCTGCCGCCGCTGCTGCCCTGCCGCAGGGCGAGAACAGCGTCTTCGACGGCGCGCAACCGCGCCTGCACATCGCGCATCTCAGAGCTCAAGGCAAAAGGCTGTGGCGCGGGCTCGATGCGCGCGTTGTCCCAGTTACATGCGTCGCCGGCGCCCCTTTTCAAGCAGGCCGTACAGGGGACGTTCCTTGACACGTTAACCGCGAACCAACAGCACACACAACACAACCAAGACGGCGAGAAAAAAAATACCTATCGCATTTGATCTTGCGCCGCTTACACTCCGAACAGGACAGGGCCATCTTAGCCCGCTTAGGCTGGGGCTCGTCATCTGGCGCGTCGGAGCGGTTTGTCTTCCCCGTGGGGTGGTGCAGAACAGCGGCTTTACCGTCGGCGGTCGGGCTCTGGGCGGGCCCCAGAGCAGCGGGGGACCCCCACCGACCGTCTCCGTCAAAGAGGTGGGCAAAGGAGGCCATGTTCTGCTCTTAGTGGGAGCAAACAACTAGTCGGTGGCAGTGCTAATGGAGAAAACAGATGCTGCCAGACGGAGATGCGGGCGGAGGTTGAGAAGGTGAAGTCGGTCGGAGGCATCGTCGGGGGGCTAGCCTGATATAGACTGTTTTGCCGTGCCGAGTGGGCGCTAGTGTAGAAGGGGAATTTCCGGCCGAGTGTCTTGGCCCGAGACACGCTAACCGTATTGGTCTCCACATATATAGGTATATAGTCTTATCAATCTGCAGATCAATCAGTATCCATTGTTCTATTGACAGATCAATTCATTATACTTCATTTCGACATCGACATGCCTCCTTACCTCCCCACCACTGAAGAGCTCGACGCCATGAACAATGAATGGGTCGAGCCCAACACCACCGCCTACGAGGGAATGACTTACGCTCTGTATGATCAACCTGTGCGTGGTGAAGACAAGCAGGGCAGCTACTGGTACTCCCTCCCAGAAGGATACGAGACCGATACTGCCAAGCGGTACCCCGTTCTCGTCTGGTTGCACGGGGGCATGTCGCGCGGGTCCCAGGCCGCGACTGCCGTGAAGATGTACCGCGAGGCCATGGCCAAGGGAACCATGCCGCCGACCATTCTGGTGGCTCCGCAGGGTCTTCCCGTAGGCTGGTACATCAACTCGATCGATCACAAGTTCCCTGTCGAGGATGTGCTGATCAAGGATCTCCTGCCACACCTGGACGCTACCTTCCGCACAAACGGCAAGAGGGGGATTGAGGGGTTCAGTATGGGTGGGTACGGCGCTGCCCATCTCGGTATCAGATACAACTCGCTCTTCCGCGGGGTTTCGTCGATTGCCCCTGCGGTCCTGCCTTCGCTGGCGAACGAGCCCAAGGAGCGTGTCTGGGATACCTTCCGTGGAGACCAGAGCTACTACGACAAGGAGCACCCGCTGTTTCTCCTCCGGGAAAAGAGCGAGGAGCTGCGTACAGCAACCATCAGAGTCCGCTTGCTGTCTGGCGGAGACGATACTCGCCTGACCGAGGCGATCGCCAAGATGAGCGCCGTCATGAATGAGCTGGGGGTTGTTCACTACCGCAAGGATATCGCCGGGGCGGGCCACGAGTACGATCAGATCCTCGAGGGACTCGCCGATGATGCCTTTACCTTCTGGAACGACGCTTTTGCCAACTAGATGATGTGACGTTATTATGACCATAAACCACTCTTCATTATATTCAAGGCTAGAGAATACTAACGAAAAAGAAGTCAGCAATGTCTCTCGGCTAGGTAGACGAGGATGAACAAACCTGAGCTCTCTTACTTCTATAAGATATCTGCCAATCTGTAAATACAACCACCACTATTGTGAGAAGGTCGTCAATGATATCTCCCGATATCTCCAGTTCACCACCGTCGTTGGACCTAGATCAATCTGGCAGCGGATGTAGACCGACTGCATTGAAACTTGGAGAACATTGCGGTTAGAATAGAGTATTTCCTTGCTGGTTAGAGCCACGACGTTGAAGAAGGGGAGAAAGATAATATATCATGTGAACCCCCTCTTCTTTTCTCCTCCCTCTCGTTCTTTCTCTTACTGCTATACGCATTTTTAAGTGACGGAGAAGTATCGTCACTATTCAAGACGATTTTAGGATATATAGTTCGCTCTCCCCTCTCTCCTCTCCATGTTCTCTCAAATGGATATTTCGATGAATCAGCTTTATAACAATCAAATGCCGGTATACACCCCTGAGCGAACCGAGAAATCAGTGGAGGGAGCTCTGCCATGGCCGTCTACCGTGCACTTTGTTCGAGAGGACCTGCGAGTTCTACACCTAGTGATCAGTACTTGGAGTAGGAAAGAATTTCCCCTTCGCCTCTCATCCCTTACCTGCGTATCTCCAACTGTCCCGACTCATATCACATCCACCTCGTCCGTTGCAAGACTGGCAATTTTTGGCGATTGGCTGACGTCGGCGATTGATGGTAGCATTATCCAGTCACTGCAAGGAACCGAGTCTGCAGCATAAGTATCTCCAATACGATCTTCAGAGTCCAGAACATAGTATTCGTAGAAAGATGCTCTCCTGCATTGCTGTAGACAACGTAAAAAGTCTTTGTTGACGTTTTTCCGTTTTGGTGGGTGGTCACATGACTGCACTGAGGGGTATCTCAGGCTAAGCCTATTTCGTCCCCTCCTCGGAAGTTTTGGCCTCGTCAAGAGAAAGAGAGAGACAAGATGCAGACAAGTCGTGCAGAGAGCCAGCCACAGCGCCATTCACGCGTCTCTCGTGATGGCCTTGCATCTGAGGAAACGATGGTCCACGATTTTACTGGCCGACAGCTGCTGGTCTGGCCGTGTGACGCGTCGTGGTGGGATTGAAGCTCAGCTGAAGCTCAGCTGAAGCTCAGCCGAAGACCAGAGCGACTGTGTTGGAAGAAACAAGCGAGATCAGGCTTCATCTGGCTGTGTACTAATATAAAGGCTTAGTTTCGTCTTTATTTCGTCACCACATACGCTTGCCGTAGCGCACTCTGAACCCAACATGCCGGCAGTCGACATCTACAAGATCCTCAAGGAAAAGAAGGTGCTCGGGACGCAGATCCCCGTCTACAAGTCTGGGGAGATAGAGTATGAGCTCTCTGTCGATGTGGCAAACCTCCTCTACTGCTTCAGCCGGCCCAAGTGTGTCGTGAAGCCCGAGCAGACGGTTCACGTCGTGGAGGTGGTCAAACAAGCCCACAAGCACTATGTGCCCATTACCGTCAAGAACGGCGGGCACTCGTACGCCGGGCTGTCTACCACCAACGAGGGCATCCTCCTGGACCTCTCCCGGATGGTTGACGTGGATCTGAAGCTGGATGCGGAGGGTCTCGAACCTCCCGAGGACGCCGAGGGTCCCACCGTCACCATGCAGGGCGGAGCGCTCTGGGCGCACGTCTACCGGCAGCTGGTTATCAACAAGTGCGATGGCTGGGTGGTCAATGGCGGCCGGTGTCCCACAGTCGGAGTGAGTGGGTTTGTCCTGGGCGGCGGGCTGGGCCCCTTTACGCGGCGGTTCGGCATGGGATGTGACAGCCTGTTGGAGGCCACCCTGGTCACTGGCAACGGCAAGGAGGTGACTGTGCGCGCCAAGGACGACCCCTCGTCTGATGAGGGGAAGCTGTTCTGGGCCCTCCGTGGCGCTGGGGCGAACAACTTTGGCGTGGTGTTGAGCATGAAGGTGGCACTGCACAAGCTGCAGGAGGAGTCGGTGGTCGCCGGCAGGTTCAACTGGTATCCTGGCGTCGACACGACCGAAAGGATGGCTGCTTTCCGACAGGTGATGCACGACTTCTACACCACCGAGTGGGATCACGGCTTGACCATCGACTCCAGCTGGCTGTGCAATATGAAAGAGAGGAACGGCGAGCTTGGCGTGCGCTTTCTCACCTACTACGACGGCAACAGGGACGCCTTCAGGAAGGAAGTCGACAGGCTGCTGGCTTCTTCGGCCTCGGAGGAGAACGTGGACAACGAAGCGGACGTCGCCGTCGCCAAAGCAGAGATGAAGAAGCAGCTGACAGAGAATCTCAAACGCCGCTCGATCGACGAACACTCGGCCCGCTTCCTGCACGAGACCCTCATCTCGCAGTGGTCGGAGGAGACGCTGAAGGCGCGTCCCGCCAACAAATCGTATACCGTCTATGCCTCGTTTGTTTTCACCAAGCACGACGAGCAAGGCAGCAACTACGCCAAGATCACCGAGTGCATCACCAAGCACATGGACCGGTTCAGGGCCCAATTCGTCGGGGAAGTGGCCCTGCTGCAAGTGACCTTCATCCACACCGGGGGCAAAGCGAGCGAGATCGGCCGCGAACCGGGACCGGACGCCACGGCCTTCCCCTGGCGCGATGGACGGTACATCGCCTACATTATGATCCAGTGGGATGAGAAATGGCTGGTGCGCGAGATGCAGGACTTCTGCCGCGACTTCAAGCAGGATCTGGCCGAGTTCTCGATCGGCAAAAAGGCCGGCTTCCTCAATTTCCCAGACAGGGAAGTCTGTGTGTCCGAGGAGGACCGGCACGAGGCATACTACGGCCCCAACAGCGAGGAGGTCCGCCAGATCAAGAACAAGTGGGATGAGGGCAAGATCTTCCAGTTTGCGCCAGACAACCGGCGGAAAAACGTTGCCTTGCCGGCAGCCGTGGCTGCCTTGCCTGGGCCGCAGATCTCCGCCCTCCAGGCGTCCTTGCCATCGGCAATGGAGGCCATGTCTCTTCCAACTTTTATCTCGCCCTTGTTTCCGATTCTTTCGATTGCTTTGTCTGAACTGTCAAGATAGCAGCAGATTAGACATTTGTCAATCTGATTACACTAATGAATCTTGTTGTTTACACATGTCAAGTGAGTAGAACACAGAGTAAGAGTAGACATAATAGTCTTTTCTATGCAGTGTATGGCTATTCCCTATCCAGGAATACCTATAAAAAAGCAGCTCCCATCTCCTGTATACTCTGGATATTCATCAATATAATACTGACAATGGCTGGCAATCTAGTCACTGTATTCTAATATCATTCATTATTCTTCATACTTGCTGATCTTGGATATGCCTTAGCATTGAAACCATCTTCTCAGTCCTTGCATCTCACCTTCCATTCAGTTCTTGCATCCCTCGCCCATCTCTTTCATCACAGTCCTTACCTTCGCGCTTCACCTTCAGACAAGAAAACGACGTCAACAAAAATCGCCACCAGGACGACACATTGAACGCAGAGTCGACGGAGAACAATGGCATCCAATAACCAATCCATTGTCTCTGATCACCACGAAAAAGCCACACAAGCTAGACACCTCACTGGCGTCTATTTTCCCTTCTCCGCGATCAAAAAACTGCGTGGAACAGCCGACATTGACGTCTGGGAGGCAAGAGTCAAAGTGATTCTGGAGACATACAAACTGGAGGATCTGCTCGACAAGAATCTCCCCGCAGCCTGCAGAGACGGACCCTGGCTACAAGACGTGGGATAGACTGTTTCGACGGGTTAAGCTATGGCTTCACCTCTGTCTTGACGACGATGTTATCCGATGGCTTCTCGTGTCTCCCCTGCCACAGCTCTACGCAGATGACTTCTACTCTGCTGTTTTGCAAGTCGTCAAGCCCCCAAATTACTGGCAGGTCACCAAGGCATTTCTCAAGGCCATGCATATGAAAAGCTACGGTTATGCGAGCGTTGAGCGGTACGTTGAGGATTTCAAAGTAACAGTGCGAGTGGCGAACCTCCATCATCAGAGCATTATCTCCCCGACCGCTGCAGCCAATTTTCTTATTCACGGTATCAAGGATGATCTTATTTACTGGACTAGAAGCAACAAACGGGATCTATTGAGCAGAAATGCGGATATGACATGGCAGGACTATTTACAACTATGCGACCATGCAGTGTACCAAATGATGGAATGATACACGTCATAGGGTGGTGGGCAGTAGATGGATAGACAAAAGGTCTTTATGTGTAATATTAATCTGTATATCCTTTGAAAGAATGCCTGTCGTTATTCTATTGATATTGTTGATGCCTTGTTGCCTTCTGCCTTGCTTATATCCGCTAACCCCGACTCTTCCTTTTCCTCTCCTTCCTCTCCTTCCTCTCTTTCTTCTCTTTCTTCTCTCTCTCTCTCTCTCTCTCTCTCTCTCTCTCTCTCTCTCTCTCTCTTATCTCTCACCATCACTCGCAATGCCCTTCGAATTCATCAACCAGAACGATTCCATCGACTCCACTGCCCGCAAACGCATCCGTCGCCATGTCGCCTTGGGTCGTAACGCCGGCAAGACGATCGACCGACGCAGGCGGACGGTGGTTGAGAGGCAGAGACAGGAGAGACAGGACAACCAGGACAGTCAAGACGAGAAGCTGGCAATCGAATATCCCATAGACGATGGATTATCCTTCCCCGTCCCTTTAAGCGGTGAAACAAGAGAAAGGGCAAGAAAGGGTGTGTTCACTTCCAATATCGGTTTGCTGTCCAGTAGTAACGATGATAGCCTTCTTTTTCTTCAGTGGTCCTCGATTCTCGCCAGAACTGCACGATGCGCTAAAATCAACCGGTGTGTCGATCTGGGTGCAGTATATGCTCTCTGACGAAGCCTGTACGTCTATTCAATCCGAGACTGATTCCCATTAGCCGATACTGAACTATGGCAGACTTCCACTCAGTCATGGCAATCTCACTGATGACGGTCGACAATAGCCCTGCGATAGCCCTGCGGCACCTCTCATACACTCTCCGATTGCTGAATCAACGACTCACAGGCGGCCAGTCTGTAGCCGACAACACCATCGCCGTGGTGGTAAGTATGGCCAAGTGTGAGGGCCATCAAGGGCGGTTCCGACAAGGAGTCGTGCATATACAGGGATTGCGACAGATGGCACAACTGAGGGGGATGTCTGTATTCGCTCAAACGAAACCTGCTCTCGCGCAGAAGATGTTTAGGTGGGTGATATGTTTCTATATACAATAAGAGAAATTCAGCTAAGGTCAGATCCGATCTCGAATACGCTCTCCAGCTTGGCTCAAGGACTCTGTTTACTGTACAGGAAGTGAAGACAGGTAGTCAAGCTCTGGTTGGTCTGGATACCGACACCGAGATGGATACCCTGTCATCTCTCCTGGATGACTTGATGACCTTTTCGGCGCTGACCAACGGTGCTCTGGCTGGTCTTCCCAAGATTGATGCGGATGTCTACCATGATACGATCATCTTATTGGGGTATAGACTGTTGGCTCTGGCGTCGATGGGAGGAGGGTCTCTCGGCCAAGATGACCAGCTCCTCTACATTGGGATGATGGCGTTTCTGACGAGCTTTCTGCCCAGGATGGACCGCAAGATGGAGAAGTATCCACTGCTACGGGAGATGGCTGTCGTCGCAGTACAAAGCGACCCGTCCACGAAACAGCTCTGGGCGATGTTTATGGCTGGCGTCACGATCTTCCAGACATCGGACGATGCGTGGATCCTCCCTATGATTCGGAATACCGTCGATTGTCTTGGGTTGTACACTTGGGAAGACAGTGAAGAAACAATATCCCAGTTCCCGTGGGTACCTGCATTACATAGTGCAAACGGAAGAACGTTATGGGAGAGAGTAGAAACATGGACTGCTGATTCGATGATAACTACTCAATGTTGATCTCATACAGCCGCTGCACACACCCCGGCTGGATTGTCTCCAACTCACGGGCGATCGCCTCCCACACACGCTGCTGCGACTGTTTCCCAGCTTCATCGTCTATCCAGGGGGGGACCACATTTCTATCGAATTGTCAGCATTATGCTTACACATCTTTACACATATTTTTGACGAAGGATACTTACTCTCCCATCTCACACGAATGAAGGAGACACCCATGAGTCTCTTCGCCGGCAACGGCGGCGTGGAGCAGCGTGCGACTCCCATCCTCAGCCGTTCGACCAAACTGAGCATGCATCTGGCGGAGCTTTGTCTGGAACTCTGGCGGCGCATTCCGAGCCAGGTCTGTCTTGCACAGCCCCGGACAAACGAGATTGACAATGACACCGGTGCGGCGAACAGGAATACGTGGTGCGAGGTACCGGACTGCGAAGGTCTCGAACAGTTTGGAGATCGCGTACCTTTTCTATGAGCGGTAGCCAAAACGGAGAGCAAAAGGTTAGGACGTACAGCTGTAACCCAATTGCCGATGCAATATCCTGATCTCTAACCTTCGCCAAAGGATCATCCTGAACCATCTCCCATTTATCGCGTGCGTCGAAACCCACGCGACTACCTACCACGACCAGACGAGGCAAGATGGAATGCTTCCGGCCCGTCTCACTCATATGCGGGAGCAGCAGAACCGCCAGCAAGAGCGTTGAAAGCACATTGACCGTGATGGCGAGCGGGTATCCCTCCGCATCCACACCCGGCAGGGCTGCGACACCCGCGTTCTCGATCAGGGCATCAATTCTTGCCAGTTCCGCGATCGCCCGGTGCGCGAATCCCTGCACGGAGGCGAAGCTCGCCAGGTCGAGGGGCCACACCTGTGCCACACCGGTGACTCCCGTGGTGGACTCGATGGCATGCTGTGCCTTTTCGCCGGCGACCACGTCCCGCACGGCGAGGATGACGGTCGCGGCGCCCAGGGAGACGAGATGCTGCGCTGCTTCGAAGCCGAGGCCGGTGTTGGATCCCGTCACGATATAGGTGCCGCCTGAGCAGGTCGAGCGGGTGGCCAGCAGGGGCAGGTTGAGACGTTGGTTTCCAGACATGAGAATGAAGTTCCTGTGTTGACAGTATACTAGAAGTAGAGAGTAAATGTCCACTGAGTAAGTAGATGCTTTATATGTCTTCCTACGCGGATATAACGTTAAGTCCACCAACGCGAGAGTATTTGCCTATTTGATAAATTCATGATCTGCCAATAGGAGAGTGTTTTCCTATTTAGGATTGATGAGTAATAGTCAGGGTAGATAGTGATATCATAATTATCAACTTGATATCAGGCTGAAACTGCTATTCAATAGGCTCAACAATAGTTAATGAATACTATATGTATGCCTCAGGCTACAATACTTACTGAATACTATGTATGCCTCAGGCTACACACTACATATGTACCTGGTATACTATTTCGGTTTCGGACTAGTGCGATCTACCTCCGAATCGGGTCCGAGCCTAATCGGGATTCCCCGGCGGAAAACAAGCATCTCCGACCGGGATTTCCTGAATGACTTCACTTTCTCATCTCGGGCTTCCTTTACTTTTCACCACTCTCGGATTACTCTTCATCACCCTCGGATTCCTCTCGGATTCCTCTAAATTCCCCTAAATCACCGTCGGATCAGTTCGTTTTTGTCGAAACTCCATAATCCGTCTCCGCAATCCCGAGGCAAGATGGCTATATCAACAGTGCGTGCACACGACCAGATGCGAGTCTCACGGTCAAAACACATCGAGAAGCATCAAAATGGATAAAGAGGGAACCTCCACGCCGCCTGTCTTCCCCGAGGGCGGTCTTCGCGGCTGGATGTCCGTGGCGGCCTGCTGGTGCATCATGTTCAACACCTTTGGCTACATCAATGCATTCGGGTAGGCTTTTGCTTCGTGTACGATGGAGGTTTCGTGACTGACGGACGACCAGAATCTACGAGGCGTATTATAAGAATAGCTTCTTGCACGCCCAGAGCGACTCGAACATCGCCTGGATCGGCTCCCTGCAGGCGTTCTTTATGTTTTCTGCGGGCCTGATTTCAGGGCCTTTGATGGACCGGTACGGCGCAAGAGTAAGTGCAGCATATCCACTAATTTCGGTCAATACTGACGAATAGGTCATTCTGATCCCGTGCTCTGCTCTGTTCATCCTGTCGGTGATGTTGACCTCCCTGTGTCGGGAATACTACCAGTTCCTGCTCGCGCAGGGGGTGTTGGGCGGGCTGGCAAACGGGCTCAGCTACACGCCCGCCCTGACGGCCGTGAACCAGCATTTCCTGCGTCGACGGCCGCTGGCGATGGGGATCGCGTCGAGCGGATCGTCGGTGGCAGGGGTGATCTTCCCGCTGGCTCTGAATCGCATGCTGAACCACACGTCGCTCGGGTTCGGCTGGTCGGTGCGGATCGTGGGATTCCTCATGCTGGCCCTTGGCGTTGTCGCCTGTGCGACGGTATCTTCAAGGAGGAGAGGAGGAGAGACAAAGCGTCCGTCGTCTGAACGAAATGAGCAACGGATGTTCGGGTTCTTCATTGCTTCTGCGTGGTCTCATCCGGCGTACTCGCTGCAAGTCGTCGGCCTTTTTCTCGTGCTGTGGGCGCTGTTCTTCCCCTTCTTCTATATCCCAGCCTACGCACAGTCGATCGGCGTGGACGTCGGCCTGTCGAACGATCTCATCGCCATTCTCAACGCCTCGTCGCTCTTCGGCCGCCTGCTCGGCGGAGTAGTCGCCAACCGTCTCGGTCGCTTCAACTGTCTGGCCGGCGCGTCGGCTGTCTGCGGCGTGCTGATTCTCGCCTGGCTGGCTGTCGACTCCCTGGCTGGCATGGTGGTCTTCTCTGTCCTGTTTGGCTTCTTCTCCGGGACGGTGGTCGGCCTCCTCACCGCGACTATTGCCATGACGGCCCCGACGCCCGCCGTCATCGGCTCCTACATGGGCATGGCGCTGGGCGTGCTCAGCCTCGCCAGTCTGACGGGGACGCCCATCACGGGGGCGATGATCGCCCGGCATGCTTCCTACAGGCCTGCCATTCTGTTTACGGGGGTGAGTGCGCTGGTGGGCGCGGGGACTGTTTTTGCAGCCGGCTTGTTTATGCCAAGTTGTTAACCTATACTCGAATACGTTTCAAGTTTTCTAATGTGAATATGATACTATTCAAGCTCAAGCCATTCTACTCTGCTATCCACGGCGGTAGGAGATGGTACATGATCGCATGGCCTACGGCTGCCGCAAAAGGTCCTACCTGATCCAGTCAGTAGACGCTCAGCCAGATTCATTGAGAGATACAAACCCAGTGAAGCCAATGGTATCCCGGAAAGCCAGTCGCGATGTAGACTCCAAAGCACCGCGCAGGATTCATGCCTATGAATAAAATTAGAAGATCAAAAAGTGAATCGGTCAGAGAGGCAGGAAGAGAGAATACTGGCACCGGCATAACCCGTCAATGAAAACGCGGATCCAAAGCTCAAGGTTCCCAGCGTGAGGCCGACCATCCACGGCGCCTGGCCAGGCCCATAGACATGTTCCTGGCGCGGGTTGAGCGCGACGCCAAAGGCCACAAAGAGGAGGATCAGCGAGCACATGAACTCGAGCAGAAAGGCCTGCCGGGGCTGCACAAGGGCCACCTCAACAATACACCCGCCGACGGTGAAGTCTCCGTTTCCATAGGCGGCGTGGAGAATCAGACCGGCGAGCGTGCCGCCCACTGTCTGGGCGAGGATATAGAGCACTGTGCGTGGCAGGGAGATGAGACGGGCGAAGAAGGTGGCCATGGTGATGGTTGGGTTGAGATGACCGCCGCTGATAGGGCCGAAGATGAAGATAAACAACGACAGCCAGATCCAGTTGGTGATGCCGCCGACGAGGGGATCAAGGAAGGCTGTCGTCGCAAATACACCTGCTGCCGATGTTGTTGTTGCTGATGACGATGATGCTCCTGACAAGCCGATCCAGGCAGTGATAAAACAGAGCATCATGGTGCCTTGGAAGACATGAATAAAGCCAGAATATAGGATGATATAGGATACCGGACAATAGATGTACCTGCGCATTCTATAAGAGCAAACTTCCATAGATTGAGATCGGTGAATCCCCTCAAGTCCAGAATCTGCGATAGACGCATATACGGCCCTGCATCAGGGACCTTTTCCAGCAGGGAGCGGTTGGAAGAATCGTTGGGATCGGCCACCAGCGCTTGGTTACCCCCAATACGGCCGGCAAAGGGCTGGATTGAGGGTTGTCTGACAGGGGGTTCTTTCGGGCCTTCATTTGCCTCGGGGGGGGTTGCTGTCATTTCACAATGAGGGTGATAAGGAAACTAAAAGGAAAGAAAGAAGGGAAGAATAAGAGAGGAAAAGAGAGGAAAAAAGAGGTGAGGAAAGTCATTGTGAGACACTCAGTCAGCATGTATATGGATGACTGGACAGATGGACCTGCTTAGTCTATGATTTAGTATAGAAATATTGACCAGCTTAGTCTATAATTCAGTATAGAAATATTAAACAAGGAATGAACGCGTGGCTTATTTAGTTATTTATTCCTTTAGCCCCCTCTTATTGCAACCCTAGATGGAGTATATGATATATGTAAGTATATTACATTCTAAGTGGTGAGACAACATAAGGCATTTTATTGAGCATAAGTAAGGTCTAATAATACTTTATAATAATATATGAATATGTCTGTAGGTTTCACCTGCCTCATAGATATATTAATAGACTGCCTTTTAAGATTCTACAATGATCCTATAGAACCTCATTTTAGACACAATAAACTAGCTAATTTCTAAGACACATAGTGCAAGGATTGACCAACATACACTATGAATAATAGTCAGAGACATGACATATCCATCCTAGAGTCTAGATGGAGTCTAATATATAAATTCCACCCCTTCTCCTCTCTTTGATCAACTGTACATAGATCCATAGCTCATCACCATGGCTCCCAAGATTGCTCCTAAGATTGCGATTGTCTATGCAAGTTTCCTTGACCGTTCAATAGCTTATGAAACTAATGCCGACAGTTCTCCCTCTATGGGCACACCCAGACGATGGCCGAGGCCGAGAAGAAAGGCATCGAGGCTGCCGGTGGCCAGGCCGATATCTTCCAGTAGGCGCTTACTTACCTTAATATTCCCCTACTCTATCTTGGCATTCACCTTTATCGTTATACTGATACTGCCTTCAGGGTCGCCGAAACCCTGTCTGACATGGTTCTAGAGAAGATGCATGCCCCTCCCAAGGCCCCCTACCCCGTTGCTGAGCCCACGGACCTGCTGGACTATGATGGCTTCCTGTTTGGCATCCCCACGCGGTACGGCAACTTTCCTGCCCAGTGGAAGGCCTTTTGGGATAAATGTGGGAGGATCTGGGCAAGCGGTGGCTACTGGGGGAAATACGCTGGAGTCTTTGTCTCGACGGGGACTCTGGGGGGTGGGCAGGAGGTCACCGTCCTCAACACAATGAGCACGCTTGCTCACCAGGGGATCATCTACGTCCCGCTGGGCTATAAGACCACCTTCCCTCTGCTCACCAACCTGGATGAGGTCCATGGGGGCAGCCCCTGGGGTGCGGGCACCTTTACTGAGGGGACTCGCCAGCCCACGGTGCTCGAGCTGGATATTGCCGAGGCCCAGGGAAAGGCTTTCTATGAGACCCTCGCCAAGGTCCATTTTGAATGATTTCTTGCACTATAATTCTGTGTTCAGAATACTCTATTCTTCATAAGATTGATACTCAATGAGCAGTAAGTGTATTCTGATGTCATTTTCAGCCTATGACGTCAGGAGAGCCCTATATAAACATGCGGTACTCCATGTTTGCAAGAGTAAATACCAAGTATTATTCTACACCCTCAATCCATTTATTCTACAAGAAAATAGTAAGTCAACCGATATTCACCATATATCTCACTAACCCACAGTGTCCTCCAACACGGGAGCCACAGGTGCAGCGAAATTCGTCACCTCCACGGCCGGAAACACCATCGGCGGCCTCTCACGCACAGTCGGCGATGTCGTCGGCGCTGCCTCGCGGGGTCTAGGCAATACCATCACCAGCGCGACGGGCAGTGCTGGGCGGCCGGTTGGGAATGCCTTGAGTGACGCAGGGACGGGGGTGGAGGATGGGGTGAATCGCGTGGCAAAGGGAATCGAGGATGCAGGGAATTGGAAGTAATCGAATGCGAGGATGCAGGGAATTATCGAATGCTTTGGATATAACTCTAGTCATGATGATGAATATGAACTCTACCTATTCTACTACGGCAACGCTCGAATAACCCGTGCCGTGAGTTTCTGCAAATGTTCGCTCAGTGTAGGCATATGCTGCAGGTCAGGAAACATCTCCTCCTTTTCATCCTCCAACGCTCCAGTTGCCTTTGCGAGTTTCCGAAGGGTCGACTTGGTGTCCAGCGGGATGGTGTGGACTCCCTGCGGCGTAGAGAGATGCAGCGTGTCCTTCCAGCAGTAGCAGCTCCAGTTCTCTTCAAGACTCTTCTCAAACCAAATCTGGAACAGCGAGATCCAGATATTGGCATTCAAGCTTGGCAGCATGGAGTAGAACGCGTCTCGCCGTCGGAGAATCCTCTCTGCGTGGTACTTGGTGTTTCCATAAGGATCGTTCACCAGAAAGGAGGCGACCATCTGGAGGATCCCTGTCGGTAGACTGTCCTGGTTACAAAGCAAGGCTTCTTGGTTATCAAGAGTGCAAAAACTAGACAGCGTCACCTCCAGCACATTCTCCGGTAGTTTCCGACAGTGGGACAATGCAGTCATGACGCCAGGCTTGGAGAAATACAGACCCTCGTCCGAGAGCTGGGATGCCAGCGGTTGCACGGCAAAGTCAGGGAGCACTGTCTGGTTGGCGAAGACGCCGACAACATACCTGTGCAGATTCTGGTCGGTATGATCTTCAAGCAGTGGCAATAGTGCGGCGAGAATCTCGTCGCTCAAGTCTTCCTGCGTCTCCAAGGCGGCAAGCGCACCGAACTTTCTCTGGAGGTTCTGACTATCCAGTTCCATCATCAGAGATAATCGCATCTCCTTGGTCAACGGCGACTGTCTGCGGAAGCGTTCGGCCACTCGGTATCTCTCATCATGATAGTCACGACTGAACAAAGTCTCAAAGACACTCTCCGCCGACGAGCAGTTTTTGCTCCAAGCTGACAATGCCCATTGCCTGACGTTCGGGTGTACATCCTGAGTTGCACGTCTAAGATCATCCAAGAGACCCGGGGGCAGAGAATGCTGCAGGTCGAGTGATCTAGCAGCCTCCACCCTCACCCTGTCCTCACTATCCCGTAACAGATGGACCAAAGCCTCCAGGTCCTCTGCCCGACCAGAAACCAGCCCGAGAGCATTGGCTACCTGACGCCTCACGCGTGAATCGCTGTCAGTCCGCAAGCGCAGAATCTTGGGTGGAATGTTGCTGCGGGTGGAAAGATGGCCGGAGAGGGCTATAATGGCCCATCTCTTCACAATGGCACTCTCACTGTCTAATAGAGCAACCAAGCTTTGAAAATTGGCTTCCGATAACGAAGACTGCTGCTGTATCATCAAGGCTGCACTTTCTTGGGCCAAATCTTGCGGGACGTCAAAGGTGGAAATGACCAGGGCAAGAATGCGGTCCGGTAACTTGATACCGCCTGGTAGCCGGTGTAATATGTTGATGCGCAGATCGTTGTTATGACTCTGCGGACCCAATACCTGGACTATTTTTTCTGGCCATTCTCTATAGTGTTGAGCGAAGACAGGAGCCAGATATGAATTCAAATCTTCCGAGTCTCTAGGGCAGTAGCAATCTGCTACCTCCTGTAACAGGCTCGACGAAATTTGTGTACGTCTAGATATTGCTTCGATGGCCTTGACCTTTCTTATCCAGAGCGACGACCAGCCGAACGAATCGTGAAAAGCGTCTCGTAAGAGATGCTCTGGGAATTCCATTTCACGCGATAACGAGCTCGACATCATGCGTGAGAGGCCTTTCTCCATCCGCCTTTTGACGTCTCCCAAGGCGGGCTCGGTATCTGGGAGTGCTGCTATCTCACTGAAACAATGCATGAGGATGCGTAGTTGCGCCGGTCCGAATAGATCCCTCGGTTCTCCGTCCAGGACCTCCATGAATTCAACCAATTTGTGTTTGTGTTTTGGAGTGCAAAGGAGCCCTGCGACAAAGCGCCATACGATGTCGTATCTTCCATTGTATTTCTCACACTGAAGAAACTCTTTTGTCGGCTGCTTTGTGCATTCGTCTGTCTCCAAGTCAAAGCAAACAAGCGGCTGATCATCCACCCAGCATCGGACAAAGTAGTTCGCCGCGAAGAACTCCTGAAATGTCAAGTGAATGAAATAGAAAGTCTTGTTTGACAGCGAGGCATCGACGGTACGGAGGAATGAGAGCCCCATCAGCGAGGCATCAGATTCGCCCGCTCTTCCAGGAAGGTTGTCGTACAGCGTTTGCAGTTGAGCCGTCGGGAAATCGACAATCTTGTTGTAAAGGCCATTGAAAGCAATCTCTTCTATCAGATCCATGGAATTCTCCGTGTAGCCTTTGAGCTGCATCCGATCAAAACACTTGTCGGCTTTAAACTGCTTCACCCTGCCGAGTTTTACCATGTCGCGCCTCCACAGCTTCACCTCGATGGCTCGGTAGAGGGCTGTCATCGTCCGGGCATCCTGAGACAGAAGGTCGTTCCCCCACGTGTAGCACAAGGCGTCGAGTTGGATGGGGATTTGGAGCAGCCCATCCAATAGCCAATTTTCTTCAACAAAGGCCTTGATTTTCTCGACCTCGCCCATCGAGATCTCTCCTTGGCTCCCGGCCTGAGAGAGATATTCCTGGACTTGATCGGGGAGAAACCCAATGGTCTCCAGTTCGAGATCGAGGTCGTTGAACTCGGATGCACTGATGGCATAGGGCCTTGAGGTTATGATCACATTTTTGCGATCTTGGAAGAGACCGAACAAGTCTCTCAGTCTTCCTTCAGCCCTCGCATCTTCGGCAATTTCATCGAAACCGTCAAGAAGGAAGAGGGTCTTTGAACTGGTTTGGGCGAAGAGTATCCTCTTCAATGCTTCACCCAAAAGTTCTTGGTCTGGACGAGCGGCAAAGAATTCCTGCTGAAGAAACTCCTCTAGGCTGGAATACTTTCGCAAGCTCCGGAGGGGTATCCAAAAGATATGGTCGAATTTCCATGGCAGTCGGCCATGGATGAAGTCGTGGACGATTTTCTTGCACAGCGTAGTCTTGCCAACTCCCGGGCGGCCCCTGATCAAGACTCGCTTTGGCCTGTAAATGCGCTCATCTCGCAATTTGCGCTTTTCGAAAAGTTCACGGAGCTGAAAGTTCTGTTGGTCGGTCGTTCTGGGAGCTTTGAGTCGCTCTCGCATGGAAGTTTCCAACTCTTCGCGAGGTTTCTCGTACTCTATCAAGTTTTCGACCAGACTGAGATTGATATAGCAACTTTCCATGTCCAGCTTGCTGCCCGAAAGTCTCCGGATCATCAGCCGTTCAGACTGCAGATAGTACCGGATGACTCCAGCGTATGCGTAGAATTCTTGTGCCTCGGGACAAGTCCGCCACGCATCGTCCAGCAAATGCTCCGGGGTGCGATCTTTTTTCTCCTGTCGGAAGGGCTTTTGCAACTTCACCGTGGTGCTTTCTCTGTTTTTGAAGTGAAATGGGAATCTGTGTTGATGTTTCAAGCCATGATTTACCCACTCTGGACGACGCATCGTCTCGGAAATCAGGGCGATCCACTTCTGGACGCGCACATCTTTGGCCTTGACGCTGGAAAATGTCCTTTGGACGAACTCGACGACTTGGGTCTTCATGTTATCGTTGCCATTGATCCAGGATTGTTCCAACTGAGCATACAATCCACTCCAAAACTGCCATTTGTTTTCACAAGGTATGTTGCCCAGCACATCCTGTAGAATGGTAAACGCCTTGGCGGCTGCTTCCGGTGACTGGTCTCCAGCAGCCAAAAGGGGGCCAGTAAAGTGCAGGACATCGGACCAGATTCTTGATTTCCCGGACCTTTCGATATCCTCCAGAAAGGCGCCCTTTAGGTCTTGCGCCCCCTCCTTGATATCCTGAATGGACTCCAATAGCTTGCTGAACAGCTCGACCATCTCGAAAAAGTCCGGTGCCGCCTCGATGAATTTCGATGGATCCATGTTCGGTACGGCGCTGGCAAGCTTCGTCAGCACCTTGAACACGGTGCCTCCTGTCCTCCAGAACACATCCCATGGGCCTAGATTATCGGGCACACCTCGCAAAGCTTCGTATGCATAGCTGGCCGCTTGCGATAGACGCGGCTCGTCATGCTCTCGCAGCTCACGCAGCTGCTTGAGCAGTGGTTGGTGGACCTCGTCGTGGTCGATCCCGGAGACCTTGATGTCGTTTGCTATCTCCAGCAGCGAACCTATGATAAAAACGAGGTGATATTGGGTCTGGAGATCCGCCATCTCAATTGCCGTCTTCAGCCGTGTCGAGAGCGCCTTGAGGGGTGCCATCAAATAGCCCCCAGATGTCCGACCGCGGTGACGCCGGAGGCCATAGTTGTAGCTTGGCAAGAGATCGCGATCGGGGACATTCCCTTCGGAAGAATGCTCAATGATCTCGTTCTGAAACTTCCGCATCAAATCATTGTATTGCCCCGCGTCCGTCACGTCGGATAGTCGAGAGGCGTCCGTGTAGTAGCTTGGCAGCGGGCGATCGCGAAACCGCTGCACCATCTGTCGCACCAGCGCCTCCAGCCCTTTCTTCTCGACTTTGAACCGCTCTTCATCTTGTATTCGCTGGACAAGGTCACCGATGTCTGCTGGCCGCGAGAGAGGGTTCAAGAATGTCATGCTGGATGGCCAGTTCTGAGAGCTGAGGCTGAAGCGTTCGGTGGGGGGGCGGAGGAGGGGAAGTTCGTGTTATGTATGGTCTCGTCTGCAGGCTGAGAACGAGGCTGACCGTTTAGCCGCCGAGGCTGAGAATGTGAAACGTCCATGACGATCGCTATCGCAAAGATCCACGTTGGTGAAGCAGAAATTCGCTGAGAAGGGGTGATTCCAGAGGAAGAAGAAGAAGAAGAAGAGAAGCAGAATCGAAAACGCTCAAGACTAGCGTGTCATCACGTGGGGGGAATATCAGGTGATCCTCCTCGACACTTCGACTTCACCTCAACAACTTCTTGACTGTTGGAGATGGGGCTTTCGTCTACTCTACAACGACCAGGTGAGTCTATGATGAACTGAGACCTTGCTGGTTAAGCAGTATATTGATCTTGCTTCCCATGGAATAGTGTCGACACGTCTACGACTGCCTTCCTGGCTCCAAGACAGGGAAGAGCTGGCAGAGCCTGCTGCCAGCAGATTCTTGTGAGATGGAGCTGCCACGATCTTCTGGAAGCCGGGGTTACAGCCATGAAGTGAGTGTACCGTGGTCTCGGAACTCATTGTATGAGTGCTGATAAAGTCAAGAGTCGAATTGCTGCTAGGTCTCCTCGCCAGTACCTTCTCGTCTGTATATCATATTCACTCGATAGTTGAAAGACCGATACCAGTCCATCGTTCCTCTTTGTCGGTCTTCTGGTGGACGATCTGCCGACACCGAGTAATGCGACAGTTTTCCACAGAGTCCACTCTGCACCGATAGTTGTTGACAAAAGTTTCTTTGCTCTCTATACCTTGCGATTTTGACACAAGATGCCAGTAAGTGCTTCTGAAATGCAATGAGCTTGGGAATACCTAACTCATTGTGAGGTTGAAGCAGATTACCACCCCCGAGGCGAGATCACAGACCTCTGTTGATGTACCGCTTGGAGTCCTCCAACAGAAATGCAGTATATATCTTTGACTTTGCGTCCGTGTCAGATAATCGGTCGCATATGCGGGGCTCTGCGAGGCCGTCGCATGACTGTCCACGCTGACAATGCAGTTAGTATTTATCAAGCTCCCTTACTATCACCAGGAGATAGCATCAATAACCCAAGAGTAGCCAATCAGAAGCTGCTGATAGCTTCATTGATTTCTGATCGGACAACTGAAGCGAGACACTATACCATCTCAGGTTAGACCAGGTACTGCTGGGGGCCAATCTGGGCGCTGAATGGGGTTTAGCGTCATCCGAGCAGCCATTTGGTCCTGGAGGATGAGATCCATGGATGTCATTATTAACATGAACCGCCCCTCGATGATCTTGAATCATTGACAATTCTGCCTCTCATTATACTACAATGGCGATCAACGGGACTTTACATAAATATGTAAGTTTTTCCATGAATCTGGCAGAGTAGTATACTGATAGCTCACTGAATAGAACGCCCGCCATGTGGCATTCGAACACGCTACTAAGGATTCTCCAGACGCCCAGGAGCATCTCCTGCTGTACATTGGCGGTTTGACCGATGGACTGCTGACAACCCCTTACACGACTCTGCTGGCACAGAGTCTGCCTAAGCACTGGACGCTGGCGCAACCATTGCTCGCGAGTTCATACGAGGGCTTCGGCTGTGCTTCTCTGCAGACCGACGCCCAAGAGGTGGCAGAGTGTGTGTCTTACTTCCGGACAAAACAGAAGAAGAAGACTATTGCTCTCCTGGGCTGTTCGACAGGGTGTCAGGATATCATGACGTATCTGTTAAAAGCCGATTCCCCGGCCGTGCAGGGGGGAATGTTGCAGGCGTCTGCGAGTGACCGGGAGGCGATGGGAATGTTCGTGACGGCGGAACAGATGAAGATCGCCGTCGACGCCGCCCAGGCATTAGTCGACAGGGGCATGCCGGAAGAGATTGTGCCGAAAGAACATCTACCGAAATTCATGACCACGCCGATGACCGCGAGGCGGTTCTTGAGTCTCGCCAGTCCGAACCACGACAGCGAAGACGACATGTTCAGTTCGGATCTAAGTGATGAGCAACTAGCCCGCACATTTGGCGCATTGCCTGCCAGCACCCCGCTATGTATCTTCTACTCGGGGAACGATCAGTTCGTGCCCGCCACTGTCGACAAGGAAAAGCTGGTTCAGCGCTGGGTGGACGCCAGTCGGAGAGGGAACTCGGCAGTGGACGAAGAGTTCTCGGGCGTGATCCTGGGGGCAACGCATACGCTTGAGGGATCGCCGGAGAAGACAATGACAGACTTTTTCGGGCGAGTGACTGGGTTTTTGAGGAAGATTGAACAATGATATTCTAGTTTACTCTATACCTATACTCATACCTTTGTAATCCACCTTTTGAACTCCATCAGAGCAAGGTACCGCTCGGAAAGAGCATTCTATCAATTAGCATGTACTGATATCAATATCGAAGAGACATACCTTGACATCAGGCTCCATCTCCGCATACGTCTGGCCGTCCACCTCGAAAATAGGATCAAACGCTTACGAATTAGAAACAAAATTGAGAAAAAGTGCATGAAGAGAGCTCACCGAATCCATTCTTCCCCCGCGGGGAAACGATCGTCCCCTTGACCCGTCCCTGGAAGAGAATGGGCTCACTGCCCGGCCCACGAGAATAAGCGTACGTGCAGACCGAGGTGGCGGAGTGGTCTTGAAAGCCTTTGAGAGCGGTACAGAGCCCTTCATTGCCGAGAGAATTGTAGAACCATTTACTATAGCCGTTAGATATGAGCAATAGATCCTTCAGTCAAGCAATGTACATGTATGGGCCTGGGAGAGTCCCCCACGCAGTGAATTCCAGAGCACTGTCTTCCACCAGAACAGGACCGTTTGTCTAAGAAGTTAGATATAGAAGTCGAAGATGGAATCTATTCAGAGAATACCAGTTCAGCAGCGAGAATGCATTTGTGCTTGGCGATCTCTTCGAGCGAGCCCTGGATCTCTTCCAGATCGAGAGGCTGCTGGACGAGGGGGAGGCCGAGGATGGCCTCTGCCTCGGCGAATTTGTTTTTATTTCCTGTGATGAAGGAGATCATTTGAAGAGAATAATATAATAAGAGAATAAGATCATAAAATAATATAATAATAAGATAATAAGATAGAAAGAAAATGACTCAATGGAAGATATCTAATAGACTAACCAGGAATGGTTAGTGTGTTTATGCATACTTTGCATAAAAATATGTCTTTTCTCTCTCTACAAATAGAGTGATATTTCGATATAACCATGTCAATCTACTAGATACCTAGACTTATATAGCTCTCAACCGACACTCGAGAACAGACTCCACCCCCCTCTTCGCATCCCAGATGTGAACAACGTCCAGTCCGGCGCGAGTCAAGAGAGCCCTCCACTGCGAGGCTGTGCGTTCCAGTCCCGCCGTGTGCAGCCACATGAGGATATCCATCTCGACGCCTCTCAGATCAGCGCCGGAATCCGGTAGAACGAAATCGTCGATGATGAGGAGGGAATCCTGGGTCATTGCGTTGACTATGTGAGAGAGGATCTCCTCGCTCTTCTTGTCAGACCAGTCGTGCAGAACACTTCGGAGATAATAGACTCGTGCCCCTGCACGCGTTAGAGAATATAAAGGGAATAGGTGGAAAATCGAAGAGGAGAGAGAGACCTTTTATTGGCTGCGGAAGGAAGAAATCATGTTCCATCTTCTCAATGCCAGGAAGCGGACCGAATCGATCCAGAGTCAGCGGCAGATCCTGCAGAATCAACCGGCCAGAAAGATGGGGGAAGCGAGCGTGGAATTTGGCCAGTTCATGGCCTGCTCCTCCGCCGATATCCACAAGAAGCACTTCCTGTCCCTCTTTTGGTACGCTTGCCAGCTTCTCTTCTGCAGGAAAGATGTCGAACCACTGCGGCGCATCGACCAACCGCCTGGCAGTCATGTACGTATCAAACGCCTCCTTGTGCTCTGTGTCGCGTTCGATGAGGCCGAAGATCGAGTGTGTGCCGTGCGCGTATTTGAATATAGTCGGACCAGATTCGCCAAACTGGTCGATTCCCGACCCGCGCATGTACTTGACCAGTTGGCCGCCCTAGATACTCAGTACAGGTAGATGAGTAGTGAAGATTTCACGTACAATTGGAAAATCAATATCAAAGCTGTCGGTCAGTAGAAGTACACACAATAACATGAATGCTTCAACTTACTGATGTTTCTCTGCAGCAATCGAACCAGGCAGGGTTTTGAACCGAGTGACCTGGTTAGGCGCGTATCCCCCCTCGACCTCATCGCAGAACCCGATGGCGCAGAGCATGCGAAGAATGCGAGCTTCAATGAGTCTTCAATAGGAAATGCTCTGGATGGAAGACTCACCCACGAATAGTTCGTCGCTGTCTGTCTTCTCGGCCAGTCTCGACGCGGAGACCGGCCCCTCGGCGACGATCTCATGCAGGAACCGTTTCTCGACGGCCACTCGGATGGCGATATTATGCACAATCTAATGGATCAGTACAGATATATATATTATTGGAAAAGAAGAAATGGAGGAAACCTGAAAATCCAATCTGGAGGTCGTCTCATTAGGCGTCTCGGCGGCGAGCTGCAGCGCCCGGATGGCCTGTAGCAGGTTGCGGTGTGTGTCTGGGGAGGCATTTGGGGATGCGTCGGCAGTGGCCAGTTCTTGGACTTTGGCAAGGCAGTTTTGAATCTCCATGATGGAGAATAGAAGATAAGCACTAGAAAGAAATTTCAAGTTAAATGATGGAGTGTGAAGGGGATGAAAGATATGGAGAGTTTAAAAAGTTAAGCGCGCATTACCCCTCATGGATCCTGGTTAGCAAGCATCTTAACAGGAATTCTAGTGATCTATAGGTATAACAGCTTAATTATTGATTCCTGGCAGTCCAGCCTGACTCTGAAAGGGAGTTGGCATAGACTTGGGGTTTCAATGCGACTCATACAGGCAACACCAGTAGTACGTGTATATTAGAGTATGTCTTTATATAAGTAGAAGGCCTTAACCCTAACCCTAACCCTAGTCTAACCTTGGTCTAAACATCTATCTTTACATTACTGGCGGCAGACGTCTCTAATACTGCTCAATAGATGCGTAGAAGGCCATAACCCTAATTTTGTCTTCTAAACCCTAAACCCTAAACCCTAAACCCTAACCCTAGTCTAAACATCTGTGGCAGACGTCTAATACTGCTCAATAGATGCTGAAAAGGCCTTACCCTAATTCTGTCTCATAACCCTAACCTAACCCTAGTCTAAACATCTATCTTTACATTACGGAGTACCGGTGGCAGACGGCCAATAGATGCTTGGAAGGCCATAACCCTTGCTGTCTCATAACCCTAACCCTCAATAGTAATATGCCACCTGGCATCATTAATCATCTACGTTTATATTTCTCATAAGAGTAAGTGTAGACCTATCCTTAGCTCAGTTACATGGTCGCAAACCATGTTAGACATCTGATAAGTATTACTCCGTGTATATTCTTGCTTCAGCCTGTTCTTTCTGGCTTGTGACTGGTTCTTGGGTACAGAGTACGTTGGGCAGGGATTTGTTAACAGAGTGAGGCTACATGCAGCTGCATTGACCTGGTAATACTTGGACTGTCTATAAAGTACTGTAATATATAGATATATATTATAGTATATATATTGTAATACCGTCTATACCAGTCCCTTTCTGCAGGTGGCCGTGGACTGCAGGGATAATCGCGCAGATCGGCATATGGAGCACAAATATCTCAAACAAATATCTCATACAAATATTGAGAGAGAAATAATAAAATAATAATAGAAAAGAGAAGTAGAATGAATCAATAGGGGTAATCTCCTGTTCTGTCTCATGTCTCCTGTCGTCATGCCACAACTCCTGGATTGTAACAGCGATGAGCGATTTTTGCCGTATAAATACTTTCTTTCTGAGATATTCCTATTCTCTATTAGCATTATCATTACCTATCATTCTATTCTATTCAGTTCATCCTTCTATTGACCATGGAAACAGACTGTCCGTCGGTGTATGGCTCGCGGTATGCATCGCAAGGCATGCCCTGCAAGTTGCCTGATCATGAGATGCCGAGAGATGTTGCGTATCGCATGATCAAGGATGATCTCATCCAGGACACCATCCCGATGCTGAAGTAAGAGCTTGCTCTTGGGTCTGTTATCCTTACTAACGTCTACAGTCTGGCCAGTTTCGTCACCACATACATGGTATACACCCACTGATAGTTCTTTGTATACCTACATAGTAACAGAGACAGGAAGATGAAGCGGAAAAGCTCATCATGGAGGCCAGCAGCAAGAACTTCATCGACCACGAGGAATACCCCAAATCCGTCGAGATCGAGAGCCGGTGCCTGTCCATCCTGGCCGACCTGTTCCACGCTCCCACGGGGGCCAACGGCCGCACCGCGGCCGTGGGCACGTCGACCATCGGGTCATCGGAAGCCATCATGCTGGCCGTGCTGGCGATGAAGAAACGGTGGCAAAAGGCGCGCCGGGCAGCCAACAAGGACGCCTCACGCCCGAACATCGTCATGAGCTCGGCGGTGCAGGTTTGCTGGGAGAAGGCGGCGCTGTACTTTGAGATCGAGGAGCGCTGTGTGCCCGTGGCCGAGAACCGGTACGTGATTGATCCTGCGCAGGCCGTGAATCTCGTCGACGAGAACACCATCGGCATCTGTGCCATCCTGGGCACGACGTACACGGGGCAGTACGAGGATGTCAAGGCCATCAACGACCTGCTCGTCGCCCAGAATCTCGACGTGCCGATCCATGTCGACGCCGCGAGTGGCGGCTTTGTCGCGCCGTTTGTCAACGAGAGTCTGGTCTGGGACTTTCGCCTGCCCAAGGTGGCTTCGATCAATGTATCTGGGCATAAATATGGGTTGGTAAGTATATATATACTATATATACCATATATACTATAGTATACTATAGTATACTATACTATATCTATACAACATGAAAGCTAAGGCCAAGTACAAGGTATATCCCGGCATTGGATGGGCGCTCTGGAGAAGCATCGAGCATCTGCCCAAAGAACTGGTCTTCAACATCAACTACCTCGGTGCCGATCAGCTCAACTTCACCCTCAACTTCTCCAAACCCGCCTCGCACATCATCGGCCAGTACTACCAGATGATTCGCCTGGGCCGGCGTGGCTTCACGGCCATCATGACCAACCTGACGCGCGCCGCAGACTATCTGGCCGCCCGACTGCGCGACCTGGGCTTCATCATCATGAGCGACGGGAAGGGCGATGGCCTCCCCCTCGTCGCCTTCCGGCTGAGTCCCACCCAGGCGATGCTGTACGACGAGTACGCCGTGTCGCGCAAGCTGCGTGAGCGTGGCTGGATCGTGCCCGCGTACACCATGGCGGCGGACTGCCAGCGCATGAGCATGATGCGGGTCGTCGTGCGCGAAGAGTTCTCCCAGGGCCGTTGTGACGCTCTCGTCAGAGATATCCAGATGGCTATCCAGGCCTTGACCCAGCAGGAGATCCAGAACATCGGCCGCTACCAGGCGTGAGTCTTCCATTGCTTGACAGAACTGTTGATCATGCTAACTTTCTAGTCTCCTTCAGTCGTATATCCTCAACCCGGCCAAGCTGTGCTGTGAACAGACGTTGCGTCTGCAGGAATTCAAGGAGGACCTGCATTAATTTTTCTTTCTCTCTCCTTTCTTCTCATTATAGATATAGAATATATTCATTTGAAGTATAAGTTGTACTACTGACGTTGCATGCATCTTTATACTCTAATCTAGATATACAGTATAATCTCTATATATTCAACAGACAGTCTTGTTCTCTTTACCCTCCTCTTTCTCTTTCTCCTCTTTCTCTTTCTCCTCTTTCTTATTTTCCTCTTTCTCCTCTTTACCTCTTTCTCTCACACTCCGCCACTCCATAAAGATCCCCCCTCCAACAGAGAGACAGGCAAGAATGAGGGCAATCTGGAAACACGCCCCCAGAGAGTCATTATACGCAACAAGCGCCTCCTGACGGTACGCATCCGGGATCATCTGCATCAACTCCGTTGCGCCCATATTCTCAACCTGCTGGAGGGTAATGTCCATGTGTAAACCGGCAATCTCTCCCAGTCTGGTAACCAGCTGGTCCTGTAGAACGGTCTCTCCTATGGAAAGGAAGACAGAGCCGAAAAGCAGCTGGGCAAAGAACATCAGCGAGATCCCCATCGCAGCCTCCGTGCGCTGTAGAACTGTCTGGGCGGCCATATTCGGAGCCTGCGAGGACATCCCCAGTCCGAAGCCGTAGAGGATCTGATACCCTACCCACTGCGATAGAGTACTCTGCACGTCTAGCGTGGTGAAGAGACCGGTTCCAATAGATGCTAGACAGGTCCCGCCGATGAGAAACGGAGTATAGTATCCTATCCGTGAGACGAGGTGGCCTGTTACTATCGACGCGGCGACCATCGGGACCAACGTTGGGAGGAGATGGATGCCGCTCTGTACTGCAGACAGGGATTGGATGCCTTGAAACCAGAGGGGGAGGAAGTATACTATTAATTAGAGCGTATCGTTGCAACAAGGGTGGTTATTCTTCCTACCGATTAACATCATATGCCCTAGACAAGCGCTCACCCACACGCCTGAGACAATGCTGCGCTGGAGGAAGACGCGCGGGGGAACAATGGCCTGGTCAGGTCTCCAGATCTGGATGGAGATGAAGGCGAGAATCAAGAGAGTAGCGAAGACTGAGAGGATGATCCGTCGATACTGAGTAGTCAGAGTGTGGATAGCAAGGGTAGATAGGAGATAGTAGAAACCCACTGACGACCACTGCAGCGCAAGACATAAACAGACGACTCCCGGGAGGAGAACGAGCAGGCCCCAGACGTTCAACTGCACCAGCTTCTCTCTCAGGCTGATCTTCGTCTCTGGCCGATCAGGGAGATGCAGCAGGAACAGGATCAAGACAAAGACGAGACCTCCGAGAGGCAGGTTGAGGTAGAAACACCATCGCCAGGTGATATTCGAGGTGAAGGCGCCTCCGATCAACGGGCCAGTGACGGAGGAGATGCCCACGACGGCGCCGAAGAAGCCTTGATATTGAGGGCGTTTGTTTAACGGGATGGTATAGACGACGACCACCATCTGGATACATAAGATCAATGAAGAGTGTCGTAAAATGGGGAAAAGGCAGGTCTTACAACACCCGAGAGAACCCCCCCGGCGCCTAGACCGGCCAGAGCTCGTCCGATAATGAAGACAAGAGACGAGGGAGCAGCGGCACACAGAGCGGAACCGGCTTCAAAGAGCAGAATCGTCGCCAGGAGAGTCGTCTTGACGCTGAACAGGGTGTAGATCTTGCCAAACACCAGCTGGACGGAACAGCTGGTGAGCAGGTATGCTGTGCCGTACCAGCCGATATCGCCGGTGGAGTGGAATTCGTTTGTGATTTGGGGGATGGCAGTGGAAATGATGAGGCGGTCCTATATCATTAGCAGGATGGATACAATAGAGAGGTAGACCATACCAAGGTGACCAAGAACATGGCCACAAAGATGGAGGCTATCACGAGAAGATTGATCTTTTCCATAGCAATGTTGAGTATGAATATTCTCTTACCCTACTCTTCTTCATACTACTAATGGCCGTCCACTTTTCTTTATATTGCCCTAATTACCGCCTCGATCCAGTAACCCTCATCCGAAGCTAACTTTTTTAAGCCCCGAGATCTCCGACCCAAACCCTAACCCTAAACTTACATCTCATAACCCTAAACCCTAACCCTAACACAACCCTAATTACCGTCCGAAGCTAACCCTTTTAATTCCGAGCCGGAAACGCTAGTCTCTTTTGAGCCCCGAGATCTCCGACTCCTCTCTTCATCTCTTCTTCCTTCATCTCTTCATCTCTTCATCTCTTCATCTCTTCTTCATCTCTTCTTCATCTCCTCTTCTCCTCTTCTCCTCTTCTCCTCACATCTATGAAAGCCTGCTCGGTCTGTGCCCGTCGCAAGGTAAAATGCGACAAAGGCTCCCCCTGCGCCAACTGCCTCAAGGCCCAGACTCCGTGTGTCTACGAGGCCCCGGCACCACAGCGCCCACGCAAGAGAGCAGCAGACGAGGAACTGCTCGCTCGTATAGCTCGCTATGAACAGCTGATGAGGAGGCATCATATCGATTTTGCCCCGTATGCAAACACGTGGGTGTCGTGTTCCAGTTCCACGGAGACGGAAACTGAGCTGTAAGTATATTCCAGCTTGAAGGAATCGGCTAATTCCCAGCTCGTTATGGTCGACTCTCTGCCCAGAGGTGAGTCTCTATTGAATGTATATGAATATGAATGTATATGAATGTATACTGAATAGTGGTTAAGTTAAAACACCCCCCCATACAAACGCTGAAAGACATCCCACCATTCCATCTATCAAGTATCATGATTACAGCACAACCAGAGCTTCACACGCTGCATCCCGAACCACGTCATCTCTACCGACTGTGGCAGACGTTTGTCGAGCGAGTCAACCCGCTCATCAAGATCGTGCATGTTCCGACCCTGCAGCAGCGAGTGCTGGACGGGGATGTCGCCGATCTGTCGGCTTCGCTCTCGGCGATGCTGTTCTCCATCTACATGCTCGCAGTGACTGCTCTCTCGCCAGAGGAGTGTCTGTCTCTGTTCAAGGAACCCAGAGACGAGCTGGTAACCCGATACCGAAACGCAACGCTCCGCGCGCTGGTCGCCGCCGACTTCCTCACCACCAGGGACTTGGAAGTCCTGCAGGCCTTTGTCCTGTATCTCTTTGCAGACTGCGAGTCGGAGCTGGCGGCGACGCTCACCAGTGCAGCGCTGCGGATCGGGCAGAAAATGGGCCTCCACCGGGACGAGCCCAGGCTGTCTTCCTCCTTCTTTGAACGGGAAATGCGCATCCGGCTGTGGTGGCAGCTGTGCGGGCTGGATGCGAGATGTCGGCCGGTGTCTGTGTCTTCTGCCTCCCACTCACCTCCCGAGCTGGGGATCCGTCTGCCACTGAATGTGAATGATGCAGATCTGCACCCGGACATGACGGACGCGCCGCTGGAACCCGCCGGCCCGACGGAGATGGTCTTTGTGCTGATGAAACTGCAGGTCACCGTCTGGCTGCAGAGTGGCAATCTCAAGATCTTTGATTTTCTCAATCCAACGCAGACCCTTGCAACAGAGGTGAAAGATGCAGCGATCGACCAGCTGGAAGCGATATACCTCCACAACCATCGTCGGTTAGACATCCGCATCCCCATCCATAGACTGGCAGTCACTGTCGCCCGGCTGAACGTCGCCCGGCTGCGCTTCAAAGTGCACCATCCACGCTGGCAGGAGAAAGCACAGCTCCCGAAACAGCGAAAGGAGATGCTCTTCCGCACTGCTCTGACGGTCCTAGAGACGCTGGACACCATGCTGGCAACAGCTCCCTTTTCGACGCCGCTCTTGGTCCACCTGACAACCCGCGTACAGATGGATCCCTTGATCTATGTGCTGAGTGAGTTGCGAGAGCGAGCAGCTGGGGAGGACGTCTCTTTGGCCTGGCGGCTGGTGGAAAGGATATACGATGCTCATCCGGAGCTGATACCGGTGGAGCAGACTGCTCACGGTTCTTTCTTTACGGCGTTGGGTGACTTGACGATAGAGGCGTGGCAGAAGTGCGCAAGGACAGAGACTGTCTCTGCACCGGTGTTTATCCAGCTGCTTCTCGATCGGCATGGGGTATTGTCCATTGATGAATGGACTGATTGGACGTGGGAATGGAATGATCTACTGTTCTGATGGAATGTATCTTCTGATTGCACGCTTATACTACGGATCCCAGCTTGAAAACGACGTCGTCAAAGACGACCGAGGAATTGACAGCCCCCACCGTTCGCTGATACAGCTCGCCGGTCTTGTCTCCAACAGCCTCAAAGGTCATGGTCTGGTTGGTGCTGCCGAAGCTCTCCCCCCCGTCGGTGCTGTCGTAATAATACGCCGTTCCCGTCTGGGTGGTCGACAGGATGGAACCGGTGCTTTCTGTGTCTAGATCCAGAGAGCCCGCCGGGATGCTCTGGTTGGCGAGCCGGGCCAGCTGGATGGGCTGCAGTCCGTTGGGGAAGACGGCCGGGCCCGAGACGTTGAAGACCAGCGTGCGACGGAGCTCCCCCCAGATGGTGAGCGAGTCGGTTGTCTCGGCGTACCCGTACGTGCAGTTGATCGGGTACTCGTATCCATTCACGTATCCGATGCCGGGGCCCGTCTTGTCCACGCCGATTGTGTTCTGGAAGGTGACCTGCTGCCAGCCGTAGTCGGGCAGGACGTCGTGGTTGACGTACTGCAGCTCCTGGGACCACGAGACGTCCTCCTCGCCGGCGGAAGTCTTGATCGTGCTGGAGATGAAGAGCGAGCGTGTGGCGCTGATGGACTCGACCAGCGTCTCGTTGGCTCCCGTGCTGTTGGTGAGGACGCTGCGCGCGATGCGGAACGTCGGGTCTGGCGCAGAGATGGTCGGCATCGTCCCTGTCGTCACGCTGCCTGCCTCGTCGAGGAAGACGAAGATCTTGCCGGTCACATACCACGAGTCGTTGGTCACATTCGACACCGACGCCGTCACGTTGTTGTTGTTCACTCCCGCCGCGATCATCTGGAACGTGTGCGCTTTTCCATCGGAGAGATACGGGATGAAGGCTGTCAAAAGATCAGAAGAAGAAGATCATCTCGCTCTCTGTCCTACTCACGCGTGATGTCGATCTCGTGTTCGCGCAGATCAAACGCATCGATGCCGACAATCGGTCTCCAGAAGCCCGGCACGATTCCTTGCCCCATTAGCATTGCGTCAAATATCTCAACAGCTCAAGAACTCACCTCCGGTGAAGATGACGGGGAACGGCCAGGAGACGCCGGCGAGGAAGCCATCGATCCAGACCTGGACCTCTCGCCAGGGCCCGTATCCGTACAGATCGCCCGTCTCGTCGGCAAAGGTATCGACATCGGTCGAGAACACATTGGTGTACCAGAACTCCTCGTCTGCCTGTCCACACGCCGAGATACTGATCACCGCGCGCTTCATGTTGCGTGGCAGCGTATAGGCCACTTGCAGCGTGTCGCTGGGCAGCTCCGCCATGCTGGAGGCATCGTCGCCCCCGTGCAGCATGGAGATGGGCAGGATCTCGTCCGCAACAACAGCGGAACCCTCCTCGTCGGGGATGGTGAAGAAGGTCGCCGTCAGCGTGGTGTTGAGGATCCCCGTGTACGTGCTGTCCACGATGTTTGCCAGGTCGAAGATGATCTTCTGCGGCTGCTTCCACAGAGCGAGGTACTGCTGCATCTCCTTGGCGTAGGAGTAGATGATGCCATCCGTGGTCGGCTCGGCGGTTGACGTGCGCCAGATCTCCGTCGAGTTGAAGTACATGACGGCCAGACGGTCGTATTGTCTACTCATATCAACACCCATCTGAAACATAACAAAAAGTCCATTCTTACACGCCTTTCGTGTCCAGAGTGAAGTTGATGACAACCCGGTTGAAGCTGCAGGACGGAGGAGTATATTCGCCTATGTTGCTTCAATCAGACTCAATTCAATCTGTTCATCAGTGATTCATACCAACAAAAGGCACGCCGTAACTATTGGCAAAGTCGTAGGCCATCAGGGTCTGCGTAACCACGCAGCCGTACGGGTTGCTCCCATTGCCCACGGCGGGGATGAGAGTCGGCGGATGGACTTGGAAGTCATGGAGGAGGGAGAAGACAGGAAGGACTGAGAGGGAGAAAGAGAGAGACAGAGAGAGTTTCATTATCTTAATGAATGAATGATGAATAAGGAATGATGAAGGAATAATGAATGAGGAATGAGGAAGAGGAATCCAACAATAGCAGCAAGGAAGAAGACTCTATTAGTACTACTTATAGGATAGATTACAGAGTACACAATATAAAGTACGCGTCTTTAGCTGTTGATAGATGCTCACTAATGCAGGTACTTATCAGCCACTGCAGAAGAGTGGACTCAAGATATCTAATACAGCAAGATCAGTATTCCATCCTCTGTAATATCAACTTATAACGTATAAATACCTCGGCAGATCGTGCAGCCCCCAATTCGACGCTTCCCAACGGCTTCCCCAACTCCCCCTGCGTCAGATGCAGGACGGCGTTTTCATTCGGATGAGCCAGCGGGTTGGGCACATTAGACACGCTCACCCGCCACGCGTCGTGCTCTTCGTCTGGCCGCTCCAGCGTGCCTGTCATGTAGATCTCGATCGGGTGGAACGAGACGGTGGCATGCGTCGTCTTGGCCGAGAGGACGGTCTCTGCGATGCTGCTGGGAATGGCGTATGTGTACAACATGTTTGAAGTATACTGTAGTAGTATAGGGGTAGTTATGAGCTATACCTGTATCGTGGATGGTATGGAGACTGAGACTATTATACTACCTTGTATCTACTGTCATCGCCGTCGGACTCCGAGTAAACAAAGATAACACAGTCGTCTATCAGCCGTATCCGAGCAACATGGTTGGATCAGCAGGGATCTTGATACCCATGAATGGACCATGTGAATGGACTAGGAAGTTATATTACCAAGTGTGTAATTTTCATTTCATCATTCAACAGCATAATATAAACAATCAATTATAGACAATATATACGCTGAATGGCGAATCATGCAAGATGTTGTCATTCGTATTTCGTCAATCAATATCGTCGTCATCCGGGAAACTGCTGTTGGAAGATTTCAACAGGGATAGGATCGGATGAAAAGATGGCAATAGATTTTGGTGCCGTTGAGTCCAGCCGGGGACATTCCAGCTTGCAGTTCCCTGGCCAGTTGCACTGAGAGCGCTGGCTCGCCACTCTTCCAACAATCTCACGGTGCCAATCGTGTCTGGATGGTCGGCGCCGAGGTACTTCTCTTCCAGTTGTCTGCAGCGCTCAATCATGGCAATGGCTTCATTCTGACGCCTGAGGTGATTCAAAGTATTGGCCAGCATTGACATGCTGACCAGAGTTTGCGGGTGACCCTCGCCCAGTAGCTGTATCCTCTTCTCCACGACCGCGGATTCCAGCTCTGCAACCTCCTTCCAACGCTTCAGAAGCGCAAGCGTCGATGCAAAATGGAGCATGTTGGTGACGCTTTCAGGGTGGTCTGCTCCCAGCACCTTCTTCCTTGTTTCCAGAACCTTTCGCTCCAGGTCCTCGGCCTCTTTCCAACGCCCCTCCCCCAGCCGGATCAACGCCACGGTGCCCATGCTTTCCCACGTATCCGGGTGTTGATCGCCAAGCACTTCCATTCTTGTTTCTAGAATCATGATTTCGAATTCATGGGCTTCTTCCCAATCCTTCAGGTTCCAGAGTGTCGCTGCAAGCTCAACCATGCTGGATAGGGTGTCCGGATGCTTGGCACCAAGCGTTCTTTTCCTTGTCTCCAGGACCATTTGCTGCATCTCTTTGGCTTCGTTCCAATGCTTCAAAGTTGTGAGTGTCATTGCAAGATTCGCCATGGATGTTAAGGTATCCGGATGCTCATCGCCGAGCACCTGTTGTCTTGTCTCCATCACCTTCCGCTCAAGCTCTTCGGCCTCTTGGTGACGGTCCATATTCCAGAGTCTTGACGCAAGGCTAGCCATACTGTCCAAGGTGTCGGCGTGTTCCACACCAAGAACTCTTTCTCTGGTCTGCACAACCGTTCTTTCAAGCTGCTCAGCTTCCTTCCGGCGCTCTAGAACCCAAAGCGTTGACGCCAGATTACCCATGCAGACCAACGTATCAGGGTGGTCGATACCGAGCGCTATTTTCCTTGTCTCCATCACTGTTCTCTCAAGCCCTTCAACCTCTTTCCAGCGCTCCTGGTTTCGAAATCTTGTTGCGAGGCTGACCATATTGGATAAGGTGTCAGGATGGTCAGCACCTAGCACCTTCTTTGACGTTTCCACGAGCTGTATATCTCCAAGCTTTTCGGCCTCATCCCAGCGGCCTTGATTTTGGTATCCGACTATAAGGCTGTGCAGACTAGCCAGCGTGTCCGGGTGTTCATCACCTAGCACCCTCCTCGATATCTCTAGGACCTGCAAGTCGAGCTTTTCGGCCTCGCTGTATCTTCCTTGCTCTGAAAACGTTGACGCAAGGTTACGCATACCAAGCAATGTTTCGGGGTGTTCCAGGCCTCGTACTCTTATCAAAATCTCCAATCCTTCTATCTCAAGTTCTTCGGATTCAGAGTATCGCCCCATATTCCAGAATGTCGTTGCAAGGCTGCCCATAGATATCAGCGTATGAGGGTGTTCAACACCAAGCACCCTCTTTGATATCTCCAGTGCTTCAATGTTGAGTTCCTCGGCCTTTTTCCATTCCCCCAGAGAGTGGTACGTTCCTGCGAGATTGCGCATACTGATTAATGTATCAGGATGTTCAACGCCTAGAAGAGCCCTTCTTGCCTCTAGGACTTTTGAATCGATTTCTTCAGACTCCTTCCATCGACCTTGACTCCAGAAGGTCAGTGCTAGCAAGGTCATGCTCATGAGCGTTTTCTCCTCATCGGCTCCATGCCGCTGGTATTCGTATAGTTCTTGGAAGATCATCTCAGCTTCTTTGTATCTTCCATCACTGTGCAGACATTCTCCGACTTTCTTTAGAAATTCCTCTCGGGTATCGGTCATTGGCTGGAATTCCTTGCTCTCTATAAGAAACTGAGCATGTGGTAGATACTGTCGCCATAGAGTCCGATTGCAGTGCTCATCTGACGGGAACACCTTGTTGAGATGCTCTGCGGTTTTCGTTGTCCACTTCTGCAACAAATGCTCCTTTCTTAGCCAGTTCCGAATAGCAAGATGGACTAGGCGATGGGTACTGATGAACTGATTATTGGTTTGGGCGGTTACAAAGGAATAAGCCTTGAGTGTTCCGAGGGCCTTCTGCTGTGCGAGCCCTGACGCTGGTGGGAGAAGGGATAGCGGAATATCCCGCGCATCAATACATGCGATAAACGAGAGATATTCCGCTGCAAGAGCACAAGACTTTTGGACTTGCTCAAAGGACATAAGCCATGTCGCGGTGATCGGATTCTGGATATCTGGATACCGATAATCGTCATCAAAGTCTTGGCTGAGCAATTCGGTGTTTTCCTGTTGAGTAAGGAGAGATACGTAGGCCTCCAGGGACATTGCGTTCTCGTTGATGAAGCTTGCAGCCTGAATCAGGGCCAGGGGCAAACCACAGAGTTGGTGAATGAGCATTGTGACCGACGTCTGATCTTTCGTCAAATCCTTCTCCACCAATGCTCCTTGTAGCAAATCAAAAGCGGCCTCATCGTCTAGTTCTGACACTTTGATAACATCGGGCCCAGCCAATTGAGTAGCGAGTCGTTGGTTCCGTGTCGTGAACAGAATGAATCCTTGGTGACTATTAATCCGAGGAAGAAACGTTTTGAGTGCAGGCGAAGAGGCACTCGGTTTTATCCACATATCCTGGTCATCCGCATTATCAATGATAAGCAACCAAGACCCAGCACGTTCGGAGCTCAAGAACATTTGCAGCTCGGACTTGACATTGGCAGGAGTTATGTCATTTAACCCCAGCTGTGCACTGATAGTCATGAATGCTTGTTCAATGGCCGCAACACTTGTAGATGGAATCCAGAAAATCGATCGCGCAGGATCCAGGTTGCGGATATTATAGGCCAGTTCTAATGCTATCTGTGTTTTACCCACGCCTCCCAGCCCAGAGATTGCTGCCCTGCGTGCATGGTCTTTGGATAGAATTTGATGACTGAGTTGATTGACCGTGTTATTTCGACCGACAAATCGTGGATTGCGGTCAAATGGGACCATCCAGCACCCACGATCTAGGGCGTGTTTGAGAGGCCGATTCACTGGCACGACAGCGAGGAGATTCCTCGCATAGATTGCCGCAACAAGTGCCGCATATCCTTGCCAGTTCTTACTCTTGCGTGAATCGCAATAGTCGGAGATCCCGCGGATGACAAGGCAAGGGAGATGGTTCATGATCCCGGCAGCTTCCATTTCAAAGCACAGCGCATTGAACTGTTGGGCGATTCGGTCTCGTTCCAGACCGTCTTTGATGACACGATTTCCAGATGCAATGATCCCATGGTGGACTATTGGCTCCTCTGAATTGCGTATAGGGCGAGCAATTGGCCGCTCGGTGGCGCTGTGAATGAGAGAATCCTCTTCCAGTGGTCTCGAAAACCTGGGTATCATCTCCGGATACTTGTGAAGCAGTTCGGTGATCTTCGCCGACATTAAAAAATCCTTTTTCCGCATCCCATTTGCTTCTAATTGCGAGACGGCAGTTAACAGAATAGTCGGCGGCTGGTTGAGTACACCAGTAGGCTGAAGATCTCCGCCACCGACAGCCTTTCCAAAGTCATATTGAATGACACCGCCCAAGCTGCCAGTTGGCCTGCTCACCACAATATCCCCCAATCGAATGTCAGCCACGGCGCTCGGTACACCACCGCCGATGCCAACCATCAGTCCGTATCGAAGATTGGGAAAGATGGCTTGGAGATGTGAGACAACTGCTGTTGCCGATGTCATTCCATAGACTCCGGATGGCAGGCACGCAACGACAATATTATGGCCTGCGATCTTCCCAAGAGAGTACGTGGTATTGGCGGTGGTGGCTGAGGGAAGGTCGGGATGTGTTTCATCAAGCATTGCTTCCGCGGCGGCCAGCTCTACCGGCAGCGCGCAGAGCCACGCCAAAGTATAGAGGCGGTTCCTTGACCCTACCATTATGTGAATGTAGTATTGGGGACTGTAGTTTATGGCCGTAGAAATGAGATTATCTGAGTTGTGTGAGAATGCAAAGAAAGAGTCAAGGAATTGGAAGGAAAGGCTTAGGGTGGCTGAGGGTCGCACCTGCCTAATCGGGGACGGCGCCTATACCACCTGACAAGAGGCGGCCCGACAAAGTTCCGTAAAGCGCTAGGCCACATTTGGACTGCCCCCTTCCAATCCAAATTATTCCCCTCACCTCCACCAACAATTTTAAGCGCTGCGGCTGAACAGAAGATCGGTTTATTTTTGGATGGCGACTAACCCACAGCGAATCAACCATTGGGGAAATCATCAAATAGAAACACGATCTGGGGAGGGGAAATGGGTTATACCCACCCAGGTATGTAGGGGTATCAGGAGGTAGTTTACATAGGCGCCTGCCAACTGATCGATTGTTTGCTGGGGCGGTAACGATAAGATAAGCCATCCATGTCAAGTCTATGAAAAGCATTGATCGATTGTTTGAATAGTGCTGCAAAAAGTAATGATGATGAGGGGCAGCGTTGACTGGCTGACAGTTAATCTTCCCCATACGGGGTAATAGTACCTGAAACATTTCTTGGAGTAAGGGCGTCTAGAGCAGCCTCATTTGAAAATAATGCCTAAGGCAACAAAAGCTGCCTTACTTAAAAGGCCTATCAAAGTCGCTCCTGCCGCCACGCCCAAATTTTCCCCACCAAAAAAGTTCCTCCGCAAGACTTCGATTTTCTCCCTCAGCATCTCTCTTCAGTATTCAATCTTCCCACAGGATCTATTCTTAGCCGCCAAGATGACGAATGTGAGAGCTTCTTTCACTTAGAGGATTATTGAAAACCAACTAAGAAAATAGGGATGCGAAGCCCAGCGCCGCAAGCAAAAGCTCAACGGCAAGAACGCTGGCAAGGGAGGCACTTCGCAGCTGAAAGCCGTACGTCGACTCGATTCCTACATGAGAACTCAACTAAACTAATCAATTTGATGGAACAGAATGAGAAGGCCATGGACATCCAGTGCAAGATCTGCCGGCAGCCTTTCCTCAGCACAGTGCGCGCCCCCGCCCTAACCCAGCACGCAGTCAACAAGCACGACAATATGAAGCTTTCGGATTGTTTCCCCAACTATGTTGAACAGGGAAAGAAATAGAGAGGGCGTGATCGATATATATATATATATATCTTGAGGCTATATAAAATACTCGTGACGAGATATCACATCCACGGGGATGCGAGGTAGTTGGGCGTACTGGAGCGAGACACTGGGGGAGAGAGATGACGATTCAACGATTCAATTGCATTTCAATTTTTGCTCCTTGGCGAGCGCCAGCGATGGAGTTTGCTGAGGAGTTTATCAGCCTGGCTTCATATATATATATACTTTTTGGCAAGAAATCCACGATTGAAGGACTTTATTCGGACTGAAGGTTCGGCAGTATTCTCTGACTGGAGGCTACGATCACTTCTTCTATGGAGTACAATCCACAGTCATACAACCCATGGTACAATGGTATACATAGAGTACTCCACCTCCCAGTCATGGCCCTTGAACTGTGTAACCATACCCCTTACATGTCCAACTCGACTCATCAGTCAACAAGATGCGGAAAACACGTCCCGAAAACCAGAAGAAAGTGTCAGAGAGCATGCCAACATGACCAAGCCGAACCCTCAGACTCATCGCGGCATCAAGTCCCGCCACTCCCAGATGATGGCCATCGGTGGAACGATCGGTACCGGTCTGTTTGTGGGTGTCGGGGAAGCACTTGCAGTCGGCGGTCCTCTGTCGGTACTGCTGGGCTATCTCATAATGTGCCTGTTGGTATACAGCATTCTGACGGCAACATGCGAGATAAATGCATACCTCCCCATCTCCGGGTGTTCAATGGCCTACTACGGCACGCGCTTTGTGTCGCCTAGTCTCGGCTGTGCAATGGGATATCTCTACTGGGTTGCATTTGGTGTCATTGTCGGCTACGAGATCACCGCCGCGTCCGTTGTGATTCACTACTGGCCCAACGAGATCCCGATCGCGGCGTTAGTCACCGTCATGCTGGCTGTCGTGGTCTTGTTGAATCTCCTGCCTGTTCGTGTCTATGGCGAGGCGGAGTTCTGGTTTGCATCTCTCAAAGTCTTCATGATTCTCGGCCTCCTCATTTTATCAGTCGTCTTGTTCTTCGGGGGTGGACCGGATCATAAACGACTCGGCTTTCACTATTGGAAAGATCCTGGCGCCATCAATGCGTACCTGGTACAAGGCGATTCTGGCCGCTTCTGCGCTTTCCTCTACGTCCTTTGCTATTCAGCTTTTGCGTTCAACTTCGCCCCGGAATTGCTTGTCATCGCGTCTGCAGAGATGCAGAATCCCCGTCAGAATCTTCCCAGAACAGCCAAGATGTTCTTCTACCGCTTGCTTGTCTTCTACATCGGCTCTGTTCTTGCTGTCGGGGTCATCTGCCCGAGCAACGCGCCTGGGTTAACCAACGGTTCAGGGGTCGCAGCGTCTCCTTTTGTCATTGCTATCAAAAGCGCTGGGATCCACGGCCTCGACAGCGTCATCAATGCAGTCATCATCACCTCCGCCTGGTCAGCTGGCAATTCATCGCTCTACATGTCTAGTCGGTCGCTGTACTCGCTCGCCGTAGCTGGTGGAGCCCCTTCAATCTTCACACGGTGCAATCGTCACGGTGTTCCAGTCTATGCAGTGCTGTCGAGTTCGGTCTTTGCGTTGCTTGCGTATATGAACTGCAGTGCCGGTACGAGCACCGTCTTCAACTGGCTAGTCAGCCTGACGAATACGGCGGGCTTCATCTCGTGGACCTGTTGCTGCGTCATCTTTCATCGGTTTCGCAAAGCATGTCGTGTCCAGTCTGTAACTGTCGACAGTTTACCGTACCATTCGAGATTGCAGCCTTATCTCGCCTGGCTGGCTACGGTTGCTTTCCCGGTGTTGTTGCTCTGTAATGGATTCCATGTCTTCTTCCCGGGAAACTGGTCCGTCTCATCTTTCTTAACCGCGTACGTCGGTTTGGTCATCTTTATATTTGTTTATCTCGTGCATCGTGTACTGCACTGGAGTGATCCCTGGCTGTATTCCCCGCACCAGGTAGATTTGACATCCGGTTTGGATGAGTTTGATGGGATGGAGGAGCAGTACAATGAGCATGAGAAGCAAAAGAGCTCGAATGCCTTTCAGGTATTGTGGGAGTGATTGATATTCAATTATATAAATCTTGCCCAGTAATATATATGTACCTTATAGTCATCCAAACCACTAGTCAATATATTTCGGACTACAAGATATCAAGATTGGTAAACTCAAGCCTTTTCTATTTATATAATTAAGCAAGCTATATACTTTCCTTGTGGCATATGTTGCACTTCTCTGAGAAGATCTATCATACGCACATCTATGGGCCGAAAAGGGTTGTGGTTCTTGGTTTAGATTCTAGAACTGCTATGTTGTAACTTGAAATAGCATCCTCTCATCTGACGGTAGTGTTATGTACTACATACTATGAGAAGAGGAGACGAAACAGTGGAGAAAGCAGAATATCCCATCAAATCATGACGATGCTCAAGCTAAAGCCGGAGTCTCATAAGGTTACATCACGAAGGATTCGACAGGATGCAAGCTAGCTATTGATAAGAATAAGCGATGGCGTGTCTCATCTGTCGATGCTTACCCCTCATCCAAGTAGGATACTAACATGATGTCTGCCAGTCGACGATCTGTAGTCACACAAGACTACATGAGCAGACCAAAATGACATTGGATAAAATCCCCCCTCAAGCCCCCTATTCATTGAATCATTCGTCTGAGCAATTATGGGAAATCACCAACACGGGGCTTGAGGCTTCTGGCGCACGTTTGGACCGAATTGCCGCCCTCCCAGAGACAGAATGGACATTTGAAGAGTTCATTGTCCCACTCGCTCAAGATGAGAATGAGCGTCTGCTTCAATCTTCGTTCGTCGAGATATACCAGTACGTCGAACCTGAAAAAGAGCTTCGCGACGCTTCACGGGCCGCAACAGAGCAGTGGTACAGCTTTGCGAGCGAGGTGACTTCGCGGGAGGACCTCTTCCGGGGAATCGAGGCAGTCAAGAAGTCCCAAGAGGCTTCCGGCTCGTTGAATGCCGCAGAGAGCCATTATCTGGACCGGCTGTACGGTACCTATCGTCGTAACGGGGTTCATCTTGACGCGGAGAAGAAGAAGACGTTCCAGACCTTGCAGCAGCGCATGGAGCACCTTGCCGCAGAATGTAGAAGCAACCTGGCAGAGGATTCTACGGGAGTATGGTTCACTGAGAGCGAACTAGAAGGTGTCCCGGAGACATATCTGTCTCGGTTGAAGCGCAACAATGAAGGAATGCGCTTTGTTGGGCTAAAACAAGCGGACATGGAGGTGATAATGAAGCAGGCTGCTAATGGAACGACTCGCGAGCGTGTCTTCATCGCAGCAGACAACAAGTGCCCGCAGAACGTGGCGCTGGTCGACGAGCTGGTCGAGTGTCGTGCTCAAACGGCTGTTCTCCTGGGATACACGTCATATGCAGACTATGTGATCCAAAACCGCATGTTGGATGTGACTGAGGTGAATGATTTTCTCCACAATGTCAAGGACCAAGTGGCCGATCGAGCTGGGAAAGAGAGAGCGGTCCTGATGGAGACGAACCGTCAGCATCTCGCACAACAAGAGTCTGGGGAGACAGCTCTCAGAATGCATGTTTGGGATCTCGACTACTATTCGCAACGGACCAAGGAGTCACTCTACCACTTTAACGAAGAGAAGCTCTCCGAGTATTTTCCCGTGCAACAAACAGTGGCCGGGCTGCTGCAGATCTTTGAGCAGCTCTTTGGTCTGCAGTTCTGTGAGTTTGAAGAAGACACTCCCATCTGGCATGAAGATGTCAGAATATATAGCGTGTGGAATGAGGAATCAATGGGAGGAGACTTCCTGGGATATTTGTATCTTGACCTGTTCCAGCGGCCGGGGAAAGTCAACAGCAACTGCAACATCACTTTTGCGCCGGTGAGTAAGCAGAGTCATTTTTCAATGAACGGCTTCTCCCATCTGACTATGTATATTTCAGGGTTTCCAAAACACCGACGGAACGCTCCATCATCCCAGCGTCGCCCTGGTCGCTTCCTTTCCTCCTACCCAACCCAGTCTTCTTCGACATGATGGCGCACGGTGCCAGCCAAAAACAGAATCTGCCTGAGCTTTATAACCGACTACACAGCGAATGCACGCCTCTTCTCGGTCCGAAGGAGAAGGGTGATCACTGGGGGGCAGGTTATGTGAAGTTACATCATATTCTCGGAGGGTACGCGGCGGGATACTATTGCTACATCTTGTAAGTTAAATAGAAGTAAAACATGCTAGCTAGATGCTAATTGTCAAGGGGAACGGTATACTCAAGGATCATGTTCAACGCTCGGTTTAGGAGGAACCCGCTGGACGCAGCTGAAGGGAGACGATACCGTCGACTGGTTTTAGAGAAAGGAGGGAGTCTGCCGGAGCTTCCGCTGCTTGAAGCGTTTGTAGGAGGGAAATTGGATGCACCTAAGGTGTTTGGTCACAGTTAGCTGCTGAAATTGGTCTTGAGACGAGGTTATCTTTCTCTTCCCTGGTTCCCTGGGCCTGTTGGGATACAGCGAGATCATCTATGGCCTTCAGGTCTCATCCGTGCCAATGATATCAATCAAAACATGAGAGACGTTAGAAATCCTTGGAGAGGAGACAGAATGCAAGTAATTGAAAGAATCAAGAGGAGGTGAGAGTTAGAAGTCGTGAGGTTGAAGTCATCTGCCTCAACCTTTTAGTTTGTCATATTTACATTATTTAGAGAGATCTTGATTTATGAAATTTTGTACACTCTAGCCATTCACAGTATATGATGATGTTATCCTATAGTTCGTGGATAAAGCATATCAAACAGTATATATGTGGGTATACTGGGTATTTCAGAGTAAAGACAGGAAGGTAAATAATTACACTCTTGCTTAAGAATATTCAGTCTCAATGGAATTGATATAACTAATATACCTTGCCATTCAAGGCATCTAATTTTCTGAGAAGAGGAACGACGACTGACTTGAACACGTCTTCAGAATCTTCATCGTCAAAATCAGGGATTCCACTAATTGATGAGGTTAAACAGGCCGTTGCCGCGTCGGCGTATTGCAGTCCAGTCTCATTATTGACCTCCCGAGGCAGCGAGAGGCTGTTCTGTAGTGTAAACTAACATTAAACAGATCATTATTAGCATCTTCGCGTAACTCTTTAATTGATGTACAGAGTGATAGCTCCACTAATAGTATTGTAATGTGCATGCAGGTATCATTATAATCCTCTGAAATAGGACTGTTGTGTAGATTGTCAGCAACGTAGATGTGGCAACTGTCCTATAAATCAAGAAACTCTATCAGTAGAATAGTAGTATGGGTGATATATACCCTGTTCAATTCAGACTAGATGGTATAAACTATTTCACAATTTCTATAATACCGAAATCTCATAAATCGTACCCCATAATGCTGACGCTAAAGCAAACATAAATCATCAAGATCATCAAAACAAGACTGCAACAAGAGCGAAACAAGCAGCGTAGAAATAAAACCCCGTTGGAACCTCCATCCGACCGCCGGCACTAGGAAAATAGGTCGCCCAGTTGACCTTTGCCGGCGAGGTGGTCGTAGCGGCACTGTCGCCCGAGACCGTCGTGGTGGTGCCGTTGGCAAGGGTGAGTTCGATACTCTCCCAGTCGCCCGTCTCATCGGTGTACGTGTACGAGACAGCTGGATTGTAGTTGGTGATATCGACTGTGGTAACGTACATGCTGTACGGACCATCATCGTAGTCTGTGACACCTCCCGCCCACTCGATCGTGCCGTTGGCGTTGTCAGGATCGCCGCCTGCCCAGATCCCAATGCGTACGCGGCAGGGTGTCTGCGGGTACCGGGTGCCGTTGACGGCTTCGTCGTAGGTGAGAGTGCGAACTGTGGTCCCGTTGATCGCCCAGGTGAGCTGTGCGGCCGTCCAGGTCCAGGTGTAGGTGTAGTATTCCTCCTGTGGGTTTGAGAGGGCGACCCACGTCCAGCGGTCGTAGTCGGCGCTGTCGCCTTTGCCGTAGTAATCCGTCTGTAGTTTTGTGGTGTAGCTGCCCAGGATTTCCTAGGCACCAGCATTAGTACTCAGCCATTCTCATTACCTGTAGGCAGCTATATTGGAGGGAAAAGTATCTACCCAGTCGACCTCGTCGAGATCATCTGATTCCAAGACTATCGAGCTGACGATTCCTTGCCCCGGCGCAGCCTTCAGAGTGACTGACACCTCGCCGAACATGATGTAGAAGGCCGTCTCAATTGTAGGAGCATCTCCCTCCTCGCTGATCGTGAACTCGGCGCCCTGCGACGTCGCCGTGACCGTGTCGGCGACTACAGTCCATTCCGCAAGATCCGTGCTCTGTGTGAGATCGTAGCTGATGTAGGACGCCGTCGTTCCGTTGTCGGCCGAGCATGTTTCTGAAGAGTCAGCAATCGTCTTATAATCTATATCAAGTAGAGATATAACGTACCGTCTAACGGATCGCAGTCAGTGTAGGTCTGCGCTGCAGTGAACGAGGCCGCAGCCAGCGCCAAGAGCATCCACGACATGATCAAGAGGGCCCAAAGAGGCTGGAATGGAATGCCAGGAGATCAGCGCCCGGGAACGGCAGCAAATTCATATTTATTTCGCCGCCACGAGGCACAAACTTCGCGTTGTCGATTGCGTGGGAAAGCTTAGCCTGCGGTGGGTCGAGGAGGTTGGGAAGTTGGCGGCCATTAAGAGCGAGAGAGAGAGAATTGGGTGAGATGAGGCAATCCCAGCCTCCCCAGCCTCTTCTTATGGGAGACATCATTCGTAGCTGGTAGTCATACAGGGATTTATTAATAGAATTGCAACTATTGTCGTGGTACGACGACATCGTCGTCACTGACAGTGGGAAGTGACGCAGTGGGGAGTGAGCACTCTGCCTGAGGCAGCAATTATCAGGTGACGTCACATGTTTACTATGGCTGCCTCAGGCCGCACTTGCACCACTCCGAATAACCTCAGACACAATCCCAAACACAACACAACCTCATTCCGCTCAGCTCATCGTCTCTTCCTGCACCGAGTTCGGTCTCATGATACCTCGTCTGCTGGAGAATCCACCTCTTCTCGATTTCTCATCCACCCTTGGCTCGGACATATGCAAGGGATGCAGTTTGAGGTATTTAAAGCGAGATTCCCCTCGCAGGCAAGAGCCAAGGTCTCATTCCTCTCCAAGAATGCAAAACCCATTGGCGCGAATGGTGCCAATTTGATTCAAACGGCTAGGTTTTGGTTACTGCAGGCCAGACATGTCGCGACCAGGAGTGTCTCTCAATTACTATTAAAGGCCATCCAGCCCTGGTGAGTCTGTCATTGATACAGCAACTTGCCTTTGCTTTCCTTGTTTCCTTGACTCGTTCGTTCTCTCTGCTTTTCTCTAACCTCTCTCGCTTGCCAGGTTATAGTCATCGAACATGGCCTCCCCGCCGGACAAGGGATGGGTGACACTTGATCCTGGACCTCTAGGAAGAGACATGGGCCTGCAGTCTTCCAAAACTTCTAGCCGTTTGAATCAAATTGACAGAATCCGCGCCAATGGGGTCGGCGACCGCATTGCCTTGCCGCAGCTGGTGGTCGGCGGGGACCAGTCTGCTGGCAAGAGCTCCGTCCTCGAAGGCATCAGCGGGATTCCCTTTCCTCGCCAGGATGACCTCTGCACGCGGTTTGCGACGGAGATCATTCTGCGCCATGATCCCAGTGACCCCCGAATCACAGCCAGTATCATTCCGCATCGCTCCCGGAGTGAGGAGGAGAAAGTCCGTCTCGGAGCGTTCCGGCACGAGCTGAAGGACTTTTCGACCCTGCCAGACATCATTGACCAGGCAGCCAGGCTGATGGGACTGCGTGGCTCTCGCGGCGGGTCTGACACTGGCTCCAACACTGAATCGGACTCTGACGCAGACGGTGATGCACCAGCGTTCGCTGCCGATGTCCTCCGACTTGAGCTGGTGGGAAATACCGGGCTGCATCTCACAATCGTTGATCTCCCAGGATTGATCGCCGTGTCGGACAATGAGGAAGATGTGGCAACCGTGGAGAGGCTGGTCGACTCGTACCTCAAGAACCCACGAAGCATCATCCTCGCAGTGGTTCCCGCAAGCAGTGACGTCGACACGCAGGGCATCATCCAGCGTGCTCGTCGCTTCGACCAGGAAGGTGTCCGCACCGTGGGAATCATAACTAAGCCCGATCTTATCAACGCCGGTACGGAGTCTCGCGTGGCTCGTCTGGCGTTGAACCAAGATCGGACTAAGCTCAACCTGGGTTTCTTCATCCTCAAGAATCCCAGTCCCAGTCAGCTTCAGGCTGGCATGACTTTGTCGCAGCGCCGCAAGGTCGAAATGGATTTCTTTTCCAGCCCCGTCTGGACGGAACAGGGACTTGATTCCTCCCGCATCGGAATCGATAATCTTCGCACATATCTGCAAGACCTCCTGGATAGCCACATCCAGCGAGAGATGCCCAAGGTTCGCAAAGAGGTACAACAGCTTCTCAACAATGTCACCCGCGAGCTGAACGAGCTCGGTACAGAGCGCAAGTCACCGGGCCAGATCCGCATGTACTTGACTCGCACAAGCACGGATTATTCCAATCTCGTGAAAGCGGGTGTGGAAGGCAACTACGGTGGCCGTGACGCAAAATTCTTCCAGATTGAAGACGACGAGATGTTTGTCCGTCTCCGAGCCGAGATCCATCTGGAGAACGAGAAGTTCGCGAACCATATTCTCGATTATGGCGAGAAAAGGAAGATGGGCTCCACATTTGGTGAAGATGATTCAGAGCAAGAAAGCCAGCAGGAGGGATCTCAGCTCTTCGTCACGGAGAAGGAAATGACAAGCTGGATTGAACAGGTTTGAAGACCTCATGTTTTATATCCAATATCAAATACTCACTCATACACCACTGCAGGTCTATCATCGCACCAGAGGCCAAGAGCTGCCAGGCAACTACAACCCGGCGCTGTTGACTGAGCTGTTCCACGAGCAGTCCTGTCTCTGGGCCCAGATCGCCCGAGAACACGTCCAGGTTATCTCCCGGACGGTGACCAAGTTCATGGAAAGGGCACTGGGGTATGTAGTCAAGGACTCGCAAGTTCGGGAGAATCTGAGCCGTTTCATTCGCGGTGTCCTCCAAAGTAACCTCCGGGCTGCGGAGGAAGAGCTGGAAAGACTGCTTGAAGACGAAGCGCGCCAGCCCATCACATACAACCATTATTACACCGACAATATCCAGAAAAGCCGCCACGATCAGTCGAAGGCCGCGCTGCAAAAGACGGTACGGCAGGCCATCGACAAAGACTGGGGCGGCGTATTGCACTTCCAGAACTCGATTGCGGAGATTAACCGGCTGGTAGCCTCGCTGCAGCGGCACACAATCGTCGACATGGGCAAGCAGGCGTGTGCCGACGCCCTGACAGACCTCAAGGCATATTATAAAGTCTCCCGCAAGACGTTTGTCGACAACGTCTGCCGGCAGGTGGTTGAACGGCACCTCCTCGCTCATCTGGCCGATGGGTTCAATCCGATGACCGTGCTGGAATACACCGATGAGGATCTGCTGCGTCTGGCTGCTGAGTCGCCTCGCATCGCTGATCGTCGGGCTGAGGCTCTTAAACTTCGCGATGCTCTCGAGAAGAGTCTCCTTGACCTTGCAGAGTGACTTCATTTCTTGTTTTGTGTTGTGGTTTTCTGTTTCTCCGTGGTTTTTTCCTTGGTTTCTTCGGACTGCCATGCTTTTTTCACTTGATATATTGCTTTGATGCTAGCTAAAGGATAACTCGTTTCTATGACATATTTAATAGTAGTTCGTAGTTACATTGTAGTATTAGTTACCTTCCGCCATATTGCGAAAGAAGTCCGCAAAGATCCTTGCTCCATCGTCGCCAAACATCCACTCTCCATTCTGCAAGGTTTCTTGTGCCTTTTCCTTTGCTCTAGCGATCATGTCAACCTCGAATTGTTTCAAGAGGGGATCAAAGTTAGCCAAATGTTTACCACCATAGGCTTTCCCGATGACTTCTGCAAGCGACAGGGCATCCCACATGGCGAGATTCACTCCTTCACCTGCCCAGGGACACATGAGATGAGCGGCATCCCCGATAAGTGTAACGCCAGGGACATGATTCCATTCCAAACCGACCGGCAGGCGATACAGAGGCTTGACATCCACAGGCTCTCCTGGATGATCAAGAGTCTCCTCCCTGCACGCGACAGCAATCAATTCCTTCACATTATCCCCCCAGGTTGCAAAAAGGGAATCCTGCTTCAACAGAATCTCTGTCGCGACATGCTCTGCCGTCTCCCCCTTCATGCCGCTGGTAGAAGGGAAATCCTCCTCCGGAGAAGAAATCATGAGATACACGCGCACCGAGTCCTGCGGCCCCCGCTGGGTCATCACGCTGTGTCGCATTCCCAGCGCCGCAAAGCTGCCTGTTCCTACCAGCGCGGCGAGAGAAGGATACCGCTGCCGTACATTGCGGACAGTGGCTGTTACGTTCTGAATACCGCTGTAGATTGGCTGCGAGGGGGTCAGAGCCTTGCGAACCGTCGACCAGGCCCCGTCGGCGCCGATGAGGATGTCGACGTGAACAGTGGGCGACGAATTAAAGGTGATCTTGATTCTATCATTTGTCTTGTTTTCAATAGAGATGTCCTCCACTCTATGGTTCCATTTGATGCTCCCCTCGGGCAGGCGGGAGAGTAACAGGCCGACGAGTGCGTGTCGGGAGATTTCCGGTCGATGCGTATCAATCGGAGCAGAAGTATCGTAAGTGTTTTCATCGTACAGAATGTTGCCCTCCTTGTCGGCCACTTTTTGGGCCTCGGAGCATTCGGTGGTGAGATTGAAAAAGTCGTCGTATACCCCGCACTCGCGCAAGGCCGCCAGCCCCGACTCATCGTGCATGTCGAGCATGCCAGACGGAGAGGCCAGTTCGGCGGCGGTTGGTCTCGCCCGTCGTTCGTACACGGTGAAGGGGATGTTTTTTCTATGCAGTAGAAGGGCTAGGGTGAGGCCGCCAGGGCCGCCGCCGATGATCGCGATGGACATGTTGAGGATGATTGATCGTTGAGGAGTACTGGTGCTTATGGGTGCCATTTATGAGTAAGATTACAGAGTAGTGGTAACCCATGTTTAATAATATACTTTCATGGCCTTTTAATTTTCCTAATATGGATGTACTATGCAATCAGTTACACTTGAATAAGGTCTATGTATATACACTCACTCATTCTAATAAACAGAATAATAGATGACCCTAACCCTAGCCCTTGCACAACCCTAATGTTTTAATCATTGGCTGGGCGGTTTTCATTTTGTTCAACAAACCCTACCCTAAACCCTAATCCAACACTATGTTTTAATCAGGGGGTTTCTCAATTTCTTACTGAAAACCCTAAACCCTAAACCCTAAACCCTAACCCTAACCCACCCTAATGATGCCTCAATAATCTTAGTGGCCGGCCTCCCCATTCTGTTATTAATCGATCTCCGGTTCCGCTCCGTCCCGCTATATATTTAGCATCTATGTAACATATCATTCTCCAGATCCTATCTCATACCTCTGTTTACCTCCCTTCTTTATCCTAGACTTGAAATGTCGGTCAATCATGCCAAGTCGACACGAATAGCCAAGCAGTGGGGCGTCAGCGTCGGCGTCAAATCTTCCCCTCTGTGATTGTGCCTCTTGCTTTCTTCAGATTCCCATTCACCCTGCTCTCGCCATCCAGAGTGCTATTATGCTCCCTCGTCAGCTTCTCCGCACAGCGACAGCCGGAGAGAGCGGCCGCCATGGCATCCACCCCGGCCACTTCCTCCGCGTGTGTTTCCGCAGCACATGCACGCTGTCGATGCTGGTGAATGTGCTGTGGCCGGTGGTGCCCGCCGCCATCGCCCTCCATTTCGCGCGGCCAGACCTGCACGTCTGGATCTTCAGCCTGAATTATATCGCGATGGTGCCCGCGGCGAACCTGCTGGGGTTTGCCGGCTCGGAGCTGGCCAAGAAGCTGCCGCGCGTGCTGGGCATCCTGCTGGAGACCACGCTCACCTCGCTGGTCGAGATCGTGCTGTTCATGCTGCTGCTGCACAACGACCAGGACGGCAGCCTCATCCCGGTCATCCAGGCGGCCATCCTGGGCTCCATCCTGGCCAACCTGCTGCTCTGTCTCGGGCTGTGTCTCTTCTGCGGCGGGCTGCGCCGGAACGAACAAACCTTCCACGAGGCAGTCAGTGAGGTCGGCTGTGGCCTGCTTCTCGTTGCTGGGTTTGGCCTGTTGATCCCGTCGGCCTTTTCGGCAGCCTTGCGCAATAATAATAGCGATGATTCGGAAAGTATCAGCGCCGATGTGTTGGCTGCCGATACCTTGACTATCAGCCGATCGACCGCGGTGATTCTTCTCATTGCATTCTTAATGTAACACCTTATACCATCTATACCCCCTCTCGCGGTATTGCCATGCTTATCGGTAATTAGGTACCTCTTTTTCAACCTGCACAGTCACCACAGCATCTTCGACGACGTGCTTCGTTTTGACGAGACACAAGACGAAGATGGCGAGAGGGAGCTGCAGCGGGCAAAGCTGACCATGCCGGAATGTCTGCTGGCCATCATCATCGCCCTGGCGGCCGTGTGTATGTGTGCCATCTTTCTGGTGGAGGAGATCGACTCCATCGTCGCCCTCGGGGTGTCGGATAACTTCATCGGCTTGATCCTTGTGCCGCTGGTTGAGAAAGCGGCCGAGCATCTCACAGCCATTGACGAGGCGTGGTAAGCATCTTCTCTTCCTTCTCTGTGACTCTTGTATTCATTTCTACTCTCAGGGATAATCAAATCAATTTCGCCCTCTTCCACTGTCTCGGTCCATCCATCCAGACAGCCCTGTTGAACGCCCCCCTGGCGGTGATTGTTGGCTGGGCTATAGACAAAAAGATGGACCTCGACTTCGACCTCTTCATGATCGTCCTGCTGGTTCTGTCGATCCTGGTCGTTGGCAACTTTCTGCGCGACGGCAAGTCGAACTATCTCGAGGGAGGGCAGTGTGTATTGGTTTATGTGATCATCGCCGTTACTACATGGTATTATCCCTGAATAACATCAGATTAACTAAAGTCAAGAACAATACTACAACTCATCACCGAATGGCATGGGAGAAATGTCAACCACCAGTCGAGACACCCGTCCGTACTCTCCAAGAGAAGACGAGATCTTGTCCGCTGTCTCTTCATCTTCTAGAATCCCAACAACCACCTTCTCCTCCTCCAGGTTGATAGTCTGTCCATATACACCCACACCACCTTCTTCCATCTTCTCCATCACTTCCCGCACTGCATCCCCTTCTTTCTCAAGAGTCACCCGGACGATCTCCACGCGCGACGCTGCTGCTGCATCGTGCGGACTGACGTTCGTCTCGTAGAGTTGTAGCATTGGTGGTCCATTAAGCAGATGACGGATCATCCCTTGAAAGGTCTTGAACTGCTCCGAACCCACGAACAAATCAAAGGATTCTTTCTTATTCCATTCTAAAGAGAGTAAGTAGGAGTAAGCAAGAGTAAGAGAAGGTGAAATACCGAAGAGAAGAAACTCCTTGAAATCATCGCGCACATCTTGTCCATCTTCAAATGTGATCCATCCACGAAAGGCACATATCAGTCCAGGATTAGGAACAGTCAATTGTTTCGCAAACCGTGGCCAGTTGCTTTCGATCTCTGCAATGGACGCTTTGTCCGGTTTGACGGAGGGGAAGATGAGTTCTGTAAAGGGCATTGTATTAATCTTGAGTTACTATGTGTTGATGGAGATGGAGTATCCTACATTATAGCACTTTATATACTGTCTATCTTACTCATCTTACTCATCCATCTTAATCATCCATCTTACTCTATATTCACTATATTACTTGCAGACTTGCGGACTTGCGGACTTGATGTCCATCTCATTGGCTGTCATTACTAATAATGCGGACTTCGGCATTGCCGGATGTCATCTCACCATCCTCACCCTACAATCATCTTCATCATCATCATCACTACTATTGCCATGTTATCAAAGCAGAAATCATGTATCGCCTGTGCACAGGGAAAACGCCGCTGCGATCGTCAAACTCCGCAATGCGCGCGTTGTCGACGGCGAGGCGTGGAATGTTTGTACAAGGATGTGACTCATCTGGAACCGTCTCGATTCTCACCACTTGATGTTGATCTCGCCTTCTCATTGATGGAAATTCCATCGCCGTATGGTGGTAGCGGTATTTTCCCCTCGCTTTTGTATCCGCAGGTCGTCTCGCTGGACAGATGGTCCATCAGCCAGCTGCTGCGGAGTATCAAGAGTTATCCCAGGTTGTTTGCCCGGCATCGACGGACCCCATTCATCCATGCCCGTCTCTATGATGACGATCTGCCTGAGGCTATCCAAGATGCTTTTGCCGTCTCGGTGGCCTATGCGACAAAGTCCGCCGAGACGGAAGATATGATCTTTCGCATCTTGGAAGCAAAGACCGCTCGTCTCATACAGCAGCACCAAGACTTTGATCGAATATCTTTGTCAGACCTCCTAGCTGCCGTTCAATCCCTACTGCTCTTCCATATTATTCAGCTCTTCGACGGTGATATCCGCCAGCGAGTAATCGCCGAGCAGAACGCAGACACCCTCCGACAATGGACTATACAGCTGCAGATCCTTGCGGACGAGCAGAATCATCTTCTCACTCCCTCAACGACAACATGGCATGCCTGGGTCTTTGCTGAGAGTCTCCGCCGCACCGTCATCCTCTCCATCCTCATCGACGGCCTTTTCTCTGTCCTCAAGATGGGATACTGCACCGTTGTCCCTGCTCTCAGTCTGCTTCCCTTTACGCCAGAGCCAGGCTTATGGAATGCCTGCACGGATGCCTCCTGGCTCGACGAGTCTAGTCGACACTCCTCTACCGTGCTCTATGGTGATTTCTCCAGGGCCTGGGGGGAGGGCAAGATTCACGATAGGCTGGACTCGTTCCATAAGCTTTTGCTTACTCCGTGTATGGGAGAGAAACACCGCCACCTGCTGGAAATGAAAGATTAACATATCTTTCAAAAGTTGGAGTATTTTTCATTATCTATATAAAAGAAAATATAGATCACTCATGAGACATCCCGTCAGCGCGTTGTCGTCGTCTTTAGAGGGCTTATTGGTATCAACGGGACTATCCATCACCATCCTCCCCAGTCACTATTGTCACGGATACAATACCAGCCCTGTCTAGAATGGCCGAGATGTACTGGATGGGCGACTGTAGAACCATCTGCACCAATTAAATCTCCAATCCATCATGCTGAACGTTCAATGGCTCCACCATTATCCATTCCATAAGAACCTGGGGGACGCGGTCCAGAAAGCAAATGTCTCGTGAGGGCTGGTCCTTTGTCACATACACCGTGAGTCTTCCGTCATTATTGTCAAGGTGTAGTTCACCAGGTACAACCTCGACCGTTGCCTCGTTTCCAATCTGGTATAGAGTTATTTTGGATGAGATTTTGTCTGTCTCTCTGATTTCAATGGTCCTAAGCGTCCTGTACAGGGCCTCCTTGTCGTGCAATGCTCGCGGACTTTGAAAGTGGACAGCAAGACTATATAGGGTTTAGGGTTAGAAACTAAAGGTGAACAGAAGGAGAAATAAAAGGTCCTACTTACCGGAGCAGTCCATGTGCCTTGGAGCGGATATCAAGAGTAAGATCTGACAACGGCCGACCAGCATCTCCTTTCTTTAGGGCTGTGATCTCTTCCACTTGCTGCGACATGTATTCTTTACTCAACCCTACCCGGTAGAGGAAATAGCTAAGCTGCACGACTTCATCAACGTTAAAGTCGAGAATCCTGGCCACTGGACTAAACAGGGTGAACAGGCGTTTGCGGTCTGCGATCACGAATGGTGTATTCATCGTTTCCAACCTTACCTGACCGTCGGGATACCGGACGGGGAAGACCCGGCAGTCTCGGAGTCGGTCTACCAGCATCTGCAATGTTAGGCTTTCTACATGGAGAAAATCGACAAAGAACGACTTGAGACTGTAAAGGGACTCCTCAAGCACAGCTTTACCCAGGATAGAGATCCTAGTCGACCATAGACACTGGGAGATGGTATACCAGCGTGTATCAACGTAGACGAGAGGGCTATCGGAGAACCGTTTTCTTCAAAAGTGAGTATAAGAATTCCGGGCTTTCACATAGCATAAAGGGCTCACCGGATAAGATCAGCAGATATTGGAGACAGTTTCTTGATCATACCATTCAAGCATTCGTATACTGCTCTGATCCGATCAAGGTTGCGGCACTCGCTGGACCTCAGCATTTCCAGCTCGGCCAACAGATCCTCTGCTCCAACGTTGGGGATATCCAGTGTCTTGTGGAAGAACTTTTCCAGATGGACGGCGCATGCGTTTTGTCGATGACAGTAGGACTCATACAGTGATTTCAGGGGATAGAAACTCTCCATATCACCTGCTCTCAGGTTATCATGTCTGTTGCTTATTAGTATTGTGTAGAAATATATATATCTTAGTTAGTACAATTACTAGAATATGTTTAGTAGTAAGACCTTATTCCTGCAATAGGACATCTTAATCTGATTCTTGATAAGACTATGATGTTGAAGATATAGTGAGCGTACTTATAAGATCTGACACAAACCCTAACCCTAACCCTAATCATGAAGAGCAGCTATTGTTGCCTAAGGTGTTTATACCTTATCATGTGATCAAGTCATGTGACTACATGTGATCATGTCATGTGACTACATGTGATCATGTCATGTGACTACATGTGATCATATCATGTGACACTCTAACCCTAACTCAAACCCTAACCTAACCCTAACAAGTTCACAGCCCTAGTCTAGCCTAGCTAGCCTAGTCTAGCCTAGTGTCCAATGACTAGCGCATCCTTCACGCCACACGATGGCGGCTGTGTCTCCCCTGATGCGATGACGACGAGAGGATTATTGATGATGGATGATCAAACAGGTCAAGCAGCTAAAATAAGACGAGCGATGCTTGCGTGTCTGGGCACGGCTGCGGCTCAGCACCGCGTGTGCTTGTTTCTGGCTGCTGTCTCGGCCAAGCCTTCCTCTGTCAGCACTTGGTTAGCCGGTGCCGTTCTGCTGCGGAGTCCACAGGGCGCTGGGCGATAGGGGCATCCATTTCACTGGCTGGCCGCTACCAATGCTAGCTGCTTCCAGCGTAGCAATTCGATATCCCCCCCTTCCACAGGTGAGGCACGACACGTCATGGCCGGCAGCCAGGCCGCGTATGCTCCCCACGGCCGCGCGCAAATCCCTTCTTCAGCCGGTTGTTGCCACGTGAGCGTTGGGTTTCACGGGCTCGATATAAGCGGACGGGGGACCAGAAGCTCGTCATCCTGTTGGGAAATGTCGAGTGTCGGAGGAGGCTCATCATGGCTCGTGTCTGGCCGCTGTTTGTCTCCCTGCTGCTGGTGGTGGTGGTGTGGTGTGGCGTGCCGGTGAGCGGCGATTTCGTCTCGACCGACTACGAGGGCTACAACGAGGGCGAGCTGGGCCATCGGCCTCATCTGGAATTCCACTCGAGCAGCGAGTACGCGCCTGTGCTGCAGGCGACCATCTGGGACCGCGAGGCGATCGCCGACACGGGCTCGCACATCTTCCTGCGCCATGACGGCAACGCCAGCTCGCCGCTGGCGTCGCCGCTGGTGCTCGACGCGCACGACCTGAGCGCCGTGTACATGAACCGCTCGTTCAAGAACGTGTTTGGCACCCGGGTGCAGGAGAACCACGGGCGCCGCTACCTCACCTTCTGGGAGGGCGAGAAGGGCGACGGCATCGGCGACGGCTACGGGCTGGCCTTTGACGAGAACTACCGGCTGGCCTACAAGGTCTGGGCGCAGAACATGCGCGTCCACAGCGACCTGCACGAGTTTGCCTTTACGGGCAACGGCACGGCGCTGGTGACGGGCGTCAACCGCCTCCAGGCCCAGCGCGGGGATGTCCCCGGCTGGCGGGGGCCGCGGCGGTTTGAACTGCTCGACGCCGTCTTCCAGGAGATCGATCTCGAGAGCAACGAGGTGCTCTTCGACTGGCGCGCCAAGGACCACGTCAACCCGATGGACTCGTACGAGCCGACGGGGCATGGCTGGGATACCTACCATCTGAACAGTATCGAAAAGGTAACCTCCCACGCATTGTACCGCTCCATCGAAAGTACTGACCGGTCAGACTCGAGCAGGCAACTACCTCATCTCCATGCGCCATACGCACTCGCTGTACCTCATCGACGGCCAAACAGGCGACATCATCTGGACCATGGGCGGGCGCCGCAACGAGTTTGTCGAGCTGCCGCCGGCCGTCAACACCAGCACCGGCAGCGAGGGCAAGTATGCGCCGCAAACCGTGCTGAGCATGCGCTGGCAGCACCACGCGCGGTTTGTGCCCGGCACGGACGAGAAGCAGCTCACTCTGTTCGACAACCGCGTGCGCGAGACCACCCACGGCGAATGCGACACCGAGTGCTCGCGCGGCATCCACATTGCCATCGACGACAGCGTCTCGCCGCCAACCGTCCAGCTGCTGCGCGAGTTCTTCCACCCGGCGCACCTGCAGGCCCAGAGCCAGGGCAGCGTGCAGCCGCTGGCGCCCTCCCTCGCCGCCGACGGCCAGGTCGACCTGGGCAACGTGTTTATCGGCTGGGGCCGCTGTCCGACCTTCACCGAGCACAAATCCACCGGCGAGACCATCATGGACGTGCAGTTCTCTCCCTGGCACAGCGACGCCATCCCGGACGCCCTCGACAACTACCGCGCCTACAAGATGGACTGGCGCGGCGTTCCCTGGTGGGATCCGGCCATTGCGCCGCGCAAAACCCCCAAGGGCGAGCTGGTGGTCTACGTCAGCTGGAACGGAGCGACGGAGGTGGCGCAGTGGGTGGTCAGAGCATCGTCGGATGAGATGGTGAAGAGACACGAGGAGGGAGAAGTCGTGGCGAGCTCTCCTCGCACCGGCTTCGAGACCAAACTGTCGATCCCCACGGATAAAACGGACGTGCAGTATCTCTGGGCCGAAGCCGTGGATAAACACGGCGCTGTCCTGCGGTCCACAGAGGTGATCGAGCTGAACATGACGGAAGTGTTGGTCGCCCACGACATGTACAACCAATTGGATTCCTCATTCGTTGCTCTTCCTCTAACAGACGAGGACGAAGACGGAGAAGGAGGCACTGATTCAGTTGCAGATACAGTCACAGATACAGTCACAGATACAGACACAGATGCAGTCACAGATACAGTGGCAGACACCGACACAGACACCAACACAGACAAAAAAGAAACCATGTCAAACAATACATCCGTGCTGCTAGGCATCGGCATTGGACTGTTCATCTGGGTGATGATCATCGCGGCGTGGGTCATCTGGCGGCGTCGACGAGAATACAACCAGCTGGAAGCCGACGACTTTGATCTAGGCGGGGAGATGGGCCTCGATGAAGAGGACGAGCGGGATAGATCTGATGGATCTGATTTTGGGTCTGACTTTGTCGACGATGACGATGGCGGCAGTGTCGATGGCCTGGATGGACTGGATGACCATGCCAGGGCGGCACTTATTCCAAAAGAAGTATAATCGATGAACATATTTAAGAATGAATGAAACAAGATTAATAAATACAATACTTCCAATAAACCCTGATCGTGGAGAAGATCCCCCACAAGGCGGGGAATCAGCCACAATACACTACTGCAAACTAAGAGAATCAATATTCAGATGTAGATCTGGCTTCATGGATTAGCCGGGCTAGCTCAATCGGTAGAGCGTGAGACTCTTATATCTTGCGATCTCAAGGCTGCGGGTTCGACCCCCGCGTTCGGCTTCTTTTTGCCTTTTTGCCGGTGGTCGAATAGACGACATTAGGCAGCACGAGTTAACAAGCTTGCGGCTTATAGGAATGTATGTAGATGCCCATGTATGTAGTATAGTTTCAGGATAGTATATAGTATAGTTTCTATCCTACTTTATAACCTCTACCCTGATATACCAGAAATGAGTCCTTTACTCCTAGGTCTGTGCCTAACATAGAGCCTGGTGGGCCAAAGAATAGGTTTAAGGTAGAATTCCAGCTAGTATAGGGCTATCTAGAAAATGCACTAGCTTGAAATGCGTCAAGTCTTGATATACGAGTTATTAATCTAGTGGGAGCTGTGGCTTTGCTTCAGCCACTAGACTAGAGACTATAGAAGAGCCTTAAACTAGGCTATATTAGAGGATATAGTTAAGGGATATATACACAATGTAGGTACATATAGGTAGAGTACATATCATTAACTATAGATATCAATAATTTTATTATGATATAGTGATTAACTTTACTATCTTAATTAAGGTATAGATAGCCCACATCATCTATAATTATAATAAGCACCTATTAAGAGGTGAATTATGCATGAAAACAACTAGAGTTAAGCATAGTTTAGCAGAATATATTTAATAACTCCTTCAATAACTTGGTATAGATGTCACAGTTAATAAGTTCCTCTCTATGATTTACAGCGTAGTGTCCTAGTTTGAATTGAACCTTTGATACGCTAAGTATATTTACTGACTGCTGGCTGTAATTCTATGTCAATTCTAGATAGCAGCATTGAGTACGACTTTGGGATGGTATTTCCAATATGGAACAGCACAGATAACATAGACAGTCAGTAGAAAGTACCTAGTAGTCACTAAAGATATGTCACAGAATATATGACCATATAAAGCCCTAATTAATGTCTGGACATTTTTAGTGGCTCAGCGGTCTAGTGGCCCCCAAGATTTTATCAAAAGATATAAGTCATGGTGGAAGATCCTAGGCCATTATAGTACTAACCATGTTTCTAGTGGTGATATATTTATATAGTATAAGCAACTTTAGTATACATCTCATCACAGCTTCTTATATTAACAAACTAAAGACACACCTTCAGTTTCTCTTCTGGCTGGTAGTTTCTTCTATATTATACACTCTAAAACTAAAAAATAGCCCATTAGACCTCTTTTAAAAGCATAAAGTACTAGGAGCTATGGATGAATAAAGGTGAATTCTAGTTGCCACATAATGGTGTCAATAGCGAGGAAGTATGCCCCATACTAGCTGCAGAATAGCTAGATCTCCTTGAAGATTTTGGTGGTCTCTACTAGCCATAGGATATCATCCCTCAACATCATTGGCATACAATCCGCCAAACTGTGGCGTGGTGCCTCTATTATTGTACTTCGATGCTCAATGTCCATTCTAAGCAGCATAAGACTTAGGTATATTCCTACTAACATGCTCCGGAAACTAGGCATCCTATAGGATTTGTATTTTCAGGATAATGATGATGACGATGAAGAGAAAGAAGAAAACGACAACGAGGAGATTGGAATGGATAGGGGGAGCAGGAGATGGGCGAAAAGGAAGTGCAGGAAGAGGAGAACAAAAAAGACGTCAGATGCAGGGAAAGCGGCTGAGTGGAAGAAGAGACGGGCTATTGAGGTCTGGTGGGTGGAAGTTGTTCCTCGCTCACCTGCAGACGTTGAACAGGCTGTAGCAGGCAACATTTCTCTAACAGGTCAGACCTGTCAGATAGGATAGACTGTTATTGCCTTCTTATGCTAGATCAATTGCATTCATTGGCTTTCTTACATTATCCGTCTAATGATATCAGAGCATGGGCTAATTGATAGAAGTACAGCTTATAATATATTAAGTATACAAGTAAGTGATAATCATAGTATACTATGACTAATGTACTCGAATGCAGGACTCAATTAAATCCCAGCCCACCTTCTCGAAATGAGTCAATCTCTATATCTATATCAGGATTATAGACCTCATACAGGCTGATAACTATTCATCTCTTGAGAGTAATTACTGAATAAAGATACTCTCAAATTTGCCATCCAGGACATACTCTTTGTATACTCCGTAGTCCGTCTTCTAGACCAACTTGAGGCTGAATCGCAAGGTAGACAGTGGTGAGGCCGTGACATGGCTAAGCGACATGATCTCACCATGGCACCGTGCTGGCAGGGACTCATTACATCATGGCCAATTAGGGGGGAAAATCATGCTAAGCCTGCTTGTGTTTCATGAAGAATACATGTGGCGTTTATATCAGTTCATATAGATCTAATGAGTTTGGAGTATGGTTCTCACGTAGTGTACTGTGCTCCATAGAAGTATGATAAACTGGCATTAAGTTAAAGGAGTTGTCAAGTATACTATCTATCATCTATCATTCACTATATACACTGTCTAGGCTGCAGCATGCTATAGATTGCATACTACATGCTGAATACTAGTAGTACATCTATCTAATTAAACATGCAGTTCCCCTGCATAAGTCCACACTCTAACTTATTAATTACTCTGCACTCACAAATTTACATAGAAAAAGCGAGTTGCCTCTTACCTGTTCCAAACTAGAAGCTCGTCTAGTCTCCATCCTGCCATTGTATCTAGAGATGGTGATGTCAATCCTTCGCTAAGCATCACTTTTCTGGTGAAATGGTAGAAAGTGAGTATAGAGAATATAATATTAATATCATATTGTATTTGTTGTACAGATGACGTCATATTTCAAGTAGCACAAGGAAAATTTGAAATTAGGCTAATCAGTTCTTCAAAAATAATTTCCTATACAATTTCCTATATAATGTATACAACTCTAAACTTCTAAAATGTCTGAAAGAACCCCCCTTCTTGGAAATACTCCAACATCCAATACAAATGAAAATGCAAATGCCAGGCTCCTGCTCGCCTGCTATGCGATCACCGGCTTCCTCGACAGCTCAGCCGTCTCGCTCCTTGGCTCATTCGCGAGCATGCAGACTGGAAATACCGTATATCTCGGCCTCGGACTTGCCGGACTGGAAACCACTGCTACTTCCCCCTCTCCCAGATGGATCAAGGCCGGAATCTCCATCGCTGGATTCTGTACAGGCTCCTTCTGTTTTGCCCAGCTGCATCGCCGTCATTCCGGACAGAGAGGAAGTCTGGTTTCCCTCTCGTTCCTCCTCCAGACGGTGTGTCTGATTCTCGCGGCGTGTATCCTACAAACCCATGCTGTCCAACATGACACCAAAAACGATACATCCTGGCAGCTCTACGTCTCTTTGGCGCTGGTCTCGTTCCAAAGTGCCGGGCAGGCAGTGCTCAGCCGCGTGTTGGAATGCACCAGTCTGACCAGCGTGGTCCTGACGAGCATCTACTGCGACCTGTTCATGAATCTGCCTGGTCTGAATCACCTCCAGCAGGGGAGACGCGCTGGGGCGATCATCAGCCTGTTGCTGGGCACGGTCCTGGGGGGGATCTTTGTGAGGAGCGGAGGTTCATTCTTGACTGTGTTATGGGTGGTCAGCATGATTAAAGTGTGCATTGCGGTTATTATCCTATGCATAAATAGAGCATAGTATATAATCACTAGACTATCTGGTTAGACAGTTTAATTTTGACAAAATTTAGGGGGCCACTAGACCACTAAGCCACTAAAAATGTCTAGAGATTAATTAGAGCCTTATATAGTGATATATTCCTGTAACATTAATTAAGTATGATATTAGTAATACCCTGGTTCTCCCGGCGAATCTCCGCCGGCGAATCTCCGGATCGACACTGGCCCGGCCTTTAAGATCCCCATATATAACCCCATATCCCAAACCCCGGATTAATTGAGGTCTAAGAATTTGTCTTACACTCTCACGATGTTCACACGCCCCCTTTTAAGACTTGCCCGACAGAGACCGTCTCTCCGGGCGTCTCTCCGGCCTCTTGCCCGCCCATTCTCCTCTACAGCCACCAAACCGAGGATCTGGGGAGTTCTTGCAGTGGCTACAGTGGCTACAGTGGCCACGGTATGTTTTTATTGATAATGTTACTGTTTTTTTTATTAACCAGTACAGACAGCATGCACTCTCCATCCTCCGATTCGCCTGGATTACGCCCAGGAATCGCCGTTGATCTCGTACGAGGAGGTCCAGAAACATACTTCTCTCCACGACTGCTGGGTTATTATCAAGGTATTATATTTTTGTATCTGCGACATATTCTATACTAACAACTGCTGCAGGGCCATGTATACGATGTGACAGCCCTGTTGCAAACCCACCCGGGAGGCCAAGAGGCCATCCTCGCCCAAGCAGGGAAAGACGTCACGTAAGATGCAGGCAGTATCAGAGGCGTAGAATGAAACACTAAGAAAAAGATAGAAACCTGTTCACAATGTTACACCCTCCCACGGCGCTTTCGACGCTCCCCCCCAGCGCGAACCTCGGCCCCGTCGATGCGTCCACAATGCCGACAGAAGAAGAGCGGGTGTTGACCGAGGAGGAAATCCTGCAGGAGGAAGCCCGCGAAGAGATGCCCGAAGCAGCAGATATGCTTCTCCTGGACGACTTTGAAGCCTGGGCAGAGCGTGTGCTCAGCGGGACGGCGTGGGCGTATTACCGCTCGGCGGCGGACGGGGAGAACAGCTTCATGGAGAACCGCAATGCGTTCCGCCGGTATTTCTTCCGGCCGCGAGTGCTGCGCGACATGTCGACGGGGAGCACCGAGACCAGCTTCATGGGCGTCGAGACGTCCATGCCCGTCTTCATCTCGCCGGCTGCCATGGCGAAACTGGGACATCCGCTAGGCGAAGTCAATCTGACCAAAGCGGCGGCCGAGTGTGGGATTGTCCAGATGGTATATTCTCTTACACTTGCTTGATTACGGTGCTATATTGAATAAAAGGCTGACGTCTAGATCTCCTGCAATGCAAGCTGCAGCGTGGAGGAGCTGTTCGAGGCCAAACAGCCTGGACAGGCGCTCTTCTTCCAGATCTACCTGAACAAGAACCGCGAGGAATCCGCAGCGCTCATCCGCAAGGTCGACAATCTCGGCGCCAAAGCGATCGTCTTCACGGTCGATGTTGCCCGCCAGTCGAAACGGACGCGAGATGTGCGATACAAGGCGATGCAGAATCCCACGCGAAAGACTGACCAGCCGGTCCAGAAGGCCAAGTCGGTGTCCGAGTCGATCTCGGGATACCAGGATACCAATCTGACCTGGAAGGACATCACTTTTATCAGAGTACATCACCTTTCACCTTTCACCTGTCTTCTATCATTCTCATTCTCATGACTAGGAACACACGAAGCTCCCGATTATCGTCAAAGGAGTGCAGAGCCTAGAAGATGTACAACTCTGCGTTGACCACGGCGTAGAAGGCGTCATCCTTGTGAGTGTACTCTATACTACTCGACTGAATACAGACTTATATCCAACAGTCCAACCACGGCGGCAGACAAGCAGACTACGCCCCTGCCCCCGTCGACATCCTCTACGAAATACGCACGCACCGCCCGGATCTCTTCGACAAGATCGACGTCATGATCGACGGGGGTATTCGCACCGGGGCTGACGTCGTCAAGGCGTTGGCTATGGGCGCCAAAGCCGTCGGGCTGGGGCGGCCGTTTCTCTATGCCAATGGCACGCATGGGCAGGAGGGTGTTGAGCGGGCTGCAATGAGTGAGTGATAGAGATCGTATACTATGAAGTATACTCGATGCTAATGAGCAGTCATGCAAGAAGAAATCACGAATACCATGCGCAATATCGGGGCCTCGACGGTGGATGAGTTGAGGCCTGAGATGGTTGGGCCTGCAGGGCCGTGGGTGGGATGGAACAGGCCTGTATAGTAGATTAGAATGGATATATACTGTATAATTATACTAATAGAAATAGTATATTGAATACTAAAATAGTGGTTTAATGTTGGTTTATCAAGATATCCAGTCTAAATATTAAATATTAAATTCCATTCTCGTCGCAGTCATGGTCAAGTTACGCCTCCTCCTTGGAGGCAACACGGCCGAGGATCTTCTCCATAAACGCCTCGGACTGAGCGGCGAAATGGCAGTTGCTGCGGATGCGGGCGCCATAGCGATAGAAGAGAAACGGCATGGGCACACAGGCGAGCGAGAGAAAGGCCGGGATGGAGGAGGCCCAGTGGATGCCGAGATTCTGGTACATGTACGTGGTGAAGAGGGGGAAGGCGGCGCCAAACACGGAGCGCATGGCGGCGTTGGCGGCCAGCACCGAGGCGGCGTAGATGGTATAGGCGTCGATGAGGTAGTTGAGCACGGGGAGGAAGACCATGACCATGCCGAAGCCAAAGGGGACGCCGGCGGCCACCGAGGCCAGCCAGTGGATGTCGGGCGAGTTGGTCCAGGCGAACCAGAAGAGGCCGGCGGGCAGGGCGATGGCGCCGATGAAGGCGTCGGGCAGGCGGGCTTCGGGCACGATGCGGCCGTGGGCGGCGACGACCTTCTTCTTGTAGCGGAAGTACATGGGGAAGGTGGCCAGGACGGAGATGAAGATGCCGACGAGGATGCCGAGGAAGGCGAGGCCGGACATGCCTTCGCTCCAGCCGCGTTTCTCCTCGTACACGATGGGGAGGGCGGCGAAGAGGAGGTAGAGACTGTTCATTAGAAGAGAGATACGATTGAGAGGATGGAAACAAGTCCCAACTTACATTCCGTAGATGATGGACAGATAGATGGAGAGGAGGAGCACAATCGGCTCGCGGAAGAGCAACAGCCAGGGCCGGCAGAGAGCGGTTGTCAACACGACCGACGGCTTGATCGGCCCCTGTTCGACCTCGACTTTGCTGCGATAGACCTTGCCGGTGAGGGCCGACAGCCGGGCGGCGCGTTTGCTCAACAGCACCGGCGCATACGTCTCCGGCAGGGCGCAGAAGGTGATGAGGCCGATGAGGCCGGCAAACGTCGCGACCAGGCCCTCGACCCATCGCCAGCCCGCCGACTGGGCCAGGAAGCCGCCCACAATGGGCCCCAGGGTCGGCCCCAGGAAGGGCGCCGCGCAGTACAGGCCGCTGGCCAGGCCGCGGCTGATGGCCGGGAAGCAGTCGGCGATGACCCCCCCGGCGACGGCAAAGGGCGCCGAGCCCAGGCTGCCGGCGAAGAAGCGCAGGATGATCAGGGTCTGGATGTTGGGGGCGCCCGCGGCGCCCGCAGTGAAGACGGTGAGCCCTGTGGCGCTGGCGACCATCACGGAGCGGCGGCCGTAGATCTCGCTCAGCGGCGCCCAGAACAGGGGGCCGACGGCGAAGCCGATGACAAACAGCGAGATGCCCAGCAGCGAGAGCTCCTCGCTGACGCCGAACTCCTCGATGACCTGCTCCAGACTGCCCGAGTAGGCCGACGAGACCAGGGCGACCGCCAGCGTGGCCATGCCGACCAGGAAGGTGATGGCCCATTTGGCCACGGGCGAAAACGTCAACGGGTTGCGCGGGTCGTCATGCTCCAGCCACATCACCTGGTACGGATCCTCGTCCGTGCCGGCGCCGGGATGGTCGTGGTGGACGATCGCCTCGGCCACATGGCCTTGGTCGAAGATCAGCCTGAATTTCGACATGGGGGTGGGCGAAGGAGGAGAGTCGGGCGGCGGAAAAGGTCAAGAAATGGGGATAGGGGCATTTAAATACGCGGGAAAGAAAAACAGCATTTCCTACCCAAACAGGATGCTCCTCCGAGGCATCTCCACTGGGCTCAATGTCCGAGATATGAATGCGGTCTTATCCAATGCCATGTTGCATATAAGGTTGGCGGGCCGAGTTTTCCGACGATCCGATTGGAGGGTACTCTGTTCAGGTGCCTGGCTTATCCATCGTAGTGCACACACTAGAGATCTTACTCAGTAGCAGAGATGAAGTTAACCCTAGCAATCCTAAGTTATATGTAGTGGTATGCCAGCGGTAACTCTAACCCTAACCTGGGGCATTCTCACCAGTTATTAACTAGTCAGTTAGTTACTAGCTACTTACATGTAGTGGTATGACCAGCAGTAACCCTAATATTGATTTAACCCTAAACCCTAAACCCTAAACCCTAACCCTAACCCTAACCCTAACCTCACTATCAACCTCACTATCAACCTCACATGTATAGGACTTTGATTGTCTAACTAGCGTTGCTACTGATACTCTACCCATGATACACATTATATACATGTTATACAATCTAATATGCTGCTTCTCCTCTAATAATACCCCGAACAAGTAAATGACTCGGTGGTGTTCCAATCCCCACCCACATACTCGGCCTGCTTGGGATACGGACAAATCACCCGCTGGGCCTGAACGCCCAGGGAGGGAGTATCGTCGACATACTTGGTGGCCACCAGCTCCTCCGGGGCGGTTCCGTTCTCAACCCACGCCATGATGGCCAGCAGAGCGTCGTGCTTGGCGTCGCGGTACCCGGGGACCCCCCAGATGGTGTCGTTGGAGGATTCGGCAACGAGGCCGCCTGGCTGGTTGGCGGTGGCAATGTACCAGGGGGCATCATGAACGGAATCTAAACAGTGCTCCATGCCCGGGATGAGGAAGAATCGGTAGAAATCATCCAGATCGATGCCGAGCGGGACCAGCGTCTCCTGGACGTGTCGGTAGTAGTAGATGGACGACCCCGTGGGGATCTCCCCGTCGGCGAAGCCGTGGTAGTGGAGGAGCTTGCCGCCCCTGTTGTAAAAGGGCCGCAGATCAAAGTCGCCGGCGGTGGCATTGCCCGGGTCCAGCGAGTCGGAGAGCTGGATCGTGGCAAGATCCAGGTTCTGCCAGGCCCAGTCGGCGTCGTTGTAGACAAAGTCGCGCGGGTAGGCAATCCCGCTGGGGGAACCCTGCTCGTCGTCGTCCGTGAGGATCATCTCGGCCACCTGGGCCTCGGAACCCCAGGCAAACGAGGGGAAGACAAAGGTCTGGTTGGTCTCGACCCAGGCGCCGTAGACCTTGTAGATGGTGTCGATCTGGGCCGGGGTGAAGCAGGTGGACGTGTTGGTCGTGTTCGAGCCGTCACAGAGCAGCGTCTCCGGCCGGAACTGGCACGCATAGCCGTTCATGATGATGCCGTCGCGCAGGCCGTCGGCGCCGTCGCACTGGCGCAGCACCTCGTCGGCCAGCACGTCCATCAGCTCGCTGGTGACGTGGTGGCTGGCGTTGTTGGGCAGGTTGTCGACGGCCACCTTGAGATCCCAGTTCTGCTGGTGGGTGGTCCACCAGGCACACGCGCCCGCCAGCACGCCGTCAAAGTCGTCGGGGAACATCTGCACCTCCTTCAGGCCCTGCCGGCCGCCCGTCGAGCAGCCCGAGTAGTAGGAATACGCGATCGTCTCGTTGTAGTACGCCTCCGTCAGCGTCTTGCCCAGGGCCACGGTGCCGTGCAGCGCCCGCCAGCCCCAGTCAGTCCGCGTCTCGGGGTCGTTCAGCGCCCATCCGGCATCGCCCGCCTCCTGCACCGTCGAGTTGTGCCCGGTGTTGGTCGACACCGTCGCGAACCCGTACTCCAGCCCGGGCGCCATGTCGGCGAACGCGATCTGGCCCGTGAAGCCGCCGTTGCCGTACGCCAGATACCGGCCGTTCCACGTCTGCGTGGGCAGCCACACGGCAAACTCGTACGACGAGGTCGCCGACGAGCTCACGTTCACGTACACCGCGCAGTACTCGGGCAGGTTTGTGTAGTTGCCCATCGGGCCCACGAATGTCTGGTCGGCGGTGAACACCCGGGCGTACACGATCGATGCGTTGGACGACAGATAGGGAGTGAACACTTCCGGGGTGCACCCGGTAGCTGCAGCTGCAGCAGCAGCGCCAGCTGCCATGCTGCCTGCTATAGCCAGACTCTTCATGTGTGCAATGAGATAGTACTAACGGTTTTGAGGTATGAGGTTATGGTATTGAAGAAAGTGATAGTGAAGAATTCCACAAGAAACAAAGACATTTATATGTGGAAGTAAGTCCTTTAGTTGTGACGTTCTCTGCAAACTCTTATTTTAGGTTGGCGAATGAGAGACCACAGGACGAAGGGATTCGGAAAAGATCACCTCACCACCGTTCCACTATCAACCTCATCGAGAAGAGGGTCGACATTCGGACGCGTCGTTTACTCGGTTGCGGAGACTAAACCTTTCCTGGCTGCGACACGCAATGAGACTGAAACCAGAGGAGATCTTTAATCTGGAGAAGTCTATAATAAGGTGTGTTATTGTTAGACATATTAGTTAGTATCCGCTGTTTCTGTCTCGGGTCCAATTGTTTTGTTTAATGAATGTACTCGGGTGATAATGGAGAAATAACACCCTAGCATTATCAGTGATTCTAGACTATGAAATCTTTATGAAGCTACTGTTTCCAGCCATTATAAGATGAGATCATTGAGCAGGATGGAGCCATATGAATGTAGGCAGAGATTATACCTCAACTAGGATAATAAAGTAACCAGTAAAGTAGCATCTCAATCCACATGACAAATTAATGTAGAAATTAATACTACCTACCTATTGACAGGGAATATGTATTCTGCAGACTAGAGCTCAGCCAAGTGCAGACGGCCCGTTCCGCGGCTGAATAGCATGAATCCTTTCCTAGCAAAGGTAACAATAAAGCATTCATTAGAAAGGAGTATTAAGGGTATACAAGTTATATTGCTAGCGTATATAATCTTCATAATGTTCAAGAAAATACTATACCACCATATGAGCTGGTCTACAAATCGCAGCATGTCATGTATACAGGGAATGGATGTATTCTACCCCAGGACTCTGGTCATAATACAATGTGCACTTGAAACCCCCGAGGGCCTCTTCTCTACTATATAGCCTACTAGTAAGGGAGTTAGGTGGCAAGATATCTTCCTATCAGTAGCACCATTGCCTGCACTATGGTATCTCTAAATTAAGGGGCATGTCAATATCAATATGACAAGGACTATAAAAGTGGGCTCACACTTTAGTTAAGTGATCTTCAAAAATAGCATATCCTAGAGTATAGTATAGAGCTAAGCCCAATATATCAAGGAGTAACCTGAAATTGCTTGCTCGGGATTGATTCTCTTAATCTCCCCTGTAGCGAGTAGGCCGCCAAACAGCCCTCTTGAACTGGAGTTAGAGTGTCTCTAGACAGTCTCCCGTTATACTACAAGGATTGCTCATCAAGATGCACTGACTTGACTTAATATCAACCTTTGGAATACTTATGACACTCCTTATGATAGTACATTCATGGGGGAAGTATACAGCTAATATACTACTGGCGAGTATAATTAAAGACTATATAGCAGCAACCTGAGATGATAGATCACACTTGAGGATAGTGGAAAAGTTGGCAAGACTGTCTAAACCTCCTCTGCATGCTCGGGGGTCTCCTTGGCGGCAATCTGGTGAGCCCGCTCTTCGATGCTCTCGCCGTGGAATTTGGTGGTATCCATGCTTCCCACGAACCAGGGCGAGCGGGTGAACAGTTCCTTCATCTCCTCCAGGGGGAGCATCTTGGTTTCAGGGAGCATGGCCCAGAAAAAGACGGCGTTTGTGAAATTGCAGACCTGGCATAGGGTCAATATGGAGATAATCTGGTTGATACCAGTTCAGATGAAGGGAAACTCACAACAAACAGAAGGTAGAACTTCCATCCTGAATGGGCCATCCCGATAGGAGTAACCTGGCCGATCATGGTACTGATCATTGTCATTAGCATGGAAGAAAACAAGGGAAGGGAGAGTAACATACTTGACTGCAAAAGAAACCATACAACCCATGGCGACACCCATGGCTCTGGTGGCCGTGTCGAAGATCTCGGCGGGAATCATCCAAGCTATAGAGATGAGTAAGGACAATATGTAAGGAGAATAGAACAGAAGGAGGGAAATACATAATGAGCCCATGCTAGCAAAGCAAAAGTTATAGAGCCAAGTCATGATGATGAACCCCCAATGGGCGCTTTTATTGTCGACTTGAGGGGGGAACTGGGCCATGAGGATGGTGCTGATGATATAGGTCAGACACATGGCGAGGTTGCCGCCGATGATCAGCTTGCGACGGCCGATACGGTCGACGATTAGCATGAGCAGGAGCTCGCCGAGCAGACCGATGATGGAGTTGATGGCCTGGTAGCGCAGGGTGTTGGTGCTGTCGATGCCGATCTGCTCGAAGATGGTGACCGAGTAGTACTGGATGGCGGAGACGCCCGTCATCTGCGTGGCGGCCTGCATGGCACAGGCGAGCAACAGACGGCGGAAATTGGCCTTGTTGGAGAAGAGCTGGAGGATGGAGAGCTTCCTCAGCTCCTGCTCCTCGCCCACCTGCAGCTGGATCTGCTCGAACTCGGCCAGCACCCAGGGATCCTGCGTGTTGCCGTTGGCGTGCAGCTTGGCGAGGGTGGCCAGTCCCTTGTCCGCCTGGCCGTTGCTGATCAGCCAGCGCGGGGACTCGGGGAACAGCAGGATCAGCGCCGACAGGAGCGCGGCGGGGGCGATCTGGATGCCGAGGGGGATGCGCCATTGTCGGTTATCAGTGAAGGAGACGAAGGTGCCGTAACTGATCCAGCTGCCACACACGCCGCCAACGCCCAGCACAAACTGCTGCAGACCAGTCACCAAGCCACGGATGTCGGGATGGACCAGCTCTGCCTGGTATAGGGGGATGATCATTGTCAGGATGCCGATCCTAGCAGGTCGCAGGTTAGCATGTTAGCAGGTGTAGCAGGTGTAGCATGAGTGGCATGGGTGGCATAGATGGCATGGGTGTAGCATGAGGGTTTAGGGTTAGGGTTTAGATAAGTAGGGCTTACGCAATTCCCGCAATGAAGCGCCCTCCCATAATGTAACTATAGTTGCGAGCCCCTGTCTGTAAGCCCCCGCCCAGGCAGAAGACGATCCCCCCCGCCAAGATGGTGGCCCGGCGGCCAAACCGGTCGGAGCAGGGGTACGCGATGCCGGCGCCCACTACCGCCCCGGCAGTGAGCAGCGAGGCGACCAGGCCGACCTGCGTGGTGGAGGGGTCGAAGTAATCCAGGAAGGAGTGGCTGGCAACGACTACTTCATTAATAAACGTCGAATGATAGAGAAGACGGAAGAAATACCCTCGGCGACAATGGTCAGGTCATAGCCGTACAGAAACGAGCCCAGGGCAGCAAACAGCCCGACGAGGAACTGGTAGACTTTGGGAGGGAACATAGTATCGGACAAGGTGTATACTCAATTGAAGATACTTTGGATGCTCCGATACAACAGTGGGGGTCTGGGGAATATCTCTGGGGAACAGCTCTGGTGGAGAAGTCAGTCAGGATAAGTACTCCGGGGGTCTGGGGCCACTCGGGTTGGACTACCCCGAGCCCTGGTACTGCGTTGGGCGAAATCCCGGTGGGCAAAGCAGGTTTTGTGAGCGGCCAAGCCACGCCATGTGATGAACCATGTGGGCAGCATGTTGATTGGCCAGTAGATAGTATGGTGCAGTAGATATAGTCATACAATGAGTCCATTTTGTCATTTAAAAGTTATCATTCATCTTTAATTTAGTTATATTCTGATATAGGTATTATCCGACATATGGTAGTAAACCTATTGAGTATCCTGCATCAGATGCATCGACAGCATTAAAATTTAATCAAGAATAATCAGGGGCCCCGCAAGCTTGGCATAAAATCTTGGTTGGCAGGCAGTCTTGGCATCTCCACGGAGAATTGTAGTTTTGGGCTTCATCAATCAACCCCTGATCTACACATCGGGGGAGCTCTTCCCGAGTGACATGGAGTACAATCAACGTCTATCTAGTGTCTATAAGTAACACAAGCCAGATGTACCGAATGATTATCTTCAACAATACATTCAGAAGAACTTGAAGCATCCTACATCATGCTTCCTCTTCTCCTTCTCTCTCTCCTCTCCAAGAGTGCCGCCCTGAACCTGACGGTCTCCTCGTCCGGGGGCAACACGTCCAGTACTCTTCAATATGGCCTGCTGTTCGAAGACATCTACCACTCCGGCGACGGCGGTCTCTACGGCGAGATGATCCGCAACCGGGCCTTCCAGGGCTCCTCTGTCGACGGCGTGGTGAGCCTGGATCGCACGACGGACTTCTGGACCGAGGTGGGCGGCGTGACGCTGTCGGTCGACACCGAAACAACTCCTCTATCCTCGAGTCTCCCTGCTCAGCTGCGCATGGAGGTGCCCGAGGACACGACGACAGCGGTGGGCTTCTACAATGACGGCTTCTGGGGCTTCGATGTGGATGCGTCGCAGCGGTACATCGCCAGCATGTACGTGTACGGCAACTACACGGGCGACGTGACGTGCTACTTCTACAGCACGACCAGCGACACCATCCTGGGATCGACGACCATCAGCCTCGACCAGACAGAGAGCGACGGCTGGGTGCAGACCTACTCGCCCACCTTCTACCCGACCACGACGGCCAGCAACGCCAACAATACCTTCTACTTTGTCTTCGAAGACGGTGCCCAGCTGGCCGGAGAGAGCCTGTACTTCAACGTGCTGAGCGTGTTCAAGCAGACGTACAACAACCGGGCCAACGGGCTGCGAACAGACATGGCCGAGGCCGTCGCGGCGTTGGGCACCAAATACATCCGGCTGCCCGGGGGGAACAACATGGAGGGCCTGTACGCGCCGTATTACTGGAAGTGGAACGAGACGCTGGGCTCGCTGACGGAGCGGCCGGGCAGACCGGGCACCTGGGGAGACTACAACACAGACGGCTTCGGCTTGATCGAGATGATGCTCATGGCGGACGATATGGGGCTGGAGGTGATTCTGGGCGTGTGGGCAGGCCTGTACCTGGACGGGACTGTGGTTGCTGAAGCCGATCTCCAGCCATACGTTGATTCCGTCATGGACGAGCTGGAGTTTTTACTCGTACGTACCTACCATAACCCTAACCCTAAACCCTAGGGTTTAGGGTTAGGGTTTTAGACCTATACTAATCATATCACAGGGCGACTCCTCCACGACGTACGGCGCACAGAGAGAAGCGCTGGGATACGGCGCGTTTACCATCAACTACATCGAAATCGGCAATGAGGACTACTTGAACGGTGGAACAACCTCGTACGATGACTACCGCTTCACAGCCTTCTACGACGCCATTCACGCCACGTACCCGGACATCAGCCTCATCTCGACGATCAACCCGAGTCCCGTCACCACAGACGGCAGCCCTGTCGATCTGCATCTGTACGGCGACGCAGACTACTTTGTCACGCTCTTCAACGCCTTCGACCAGGCCAGCCGCTCGTACCCGGTGTTTGTGAACGAGTACGCGGCGACCAACACGGGCAGCAACTCGGCCTCCCAGATCGGCGCCCAGACGCTGAGCATGGCCTGCGCCGAGGCTGTCTTCCTGCTGGGCTGCGAGCGCAACTCGGACGTCGTGGTGGGCTCTGCCTACGGCGCCCTGATCAAGAACTACAACGAAGCCCCCGACACCGTCGCCGTGATCAAGCAGACGGCCTCCGAGGTGCTCTACTCGATGAGCTTCTACGTCCAGCAGCTGTTCGCCGCCAACATGGGCTCCAGCACCCTCCCTGTGACCGCTACGGACGGTGAGCTCGCCCCGGTGTACTGGTCGGCCACCACCAACACCTCCCATACCATCCTCAAGCTGGTCAACTATGACGGCGAGACCGGCGCGGACAGTGCCGTGTCTGTCACTTTGGAGGGCTCTTCCGCCGACACCGCGACGCTCATCTCCTTCTCCGCGCCTGAAGCGGACAGTATCAACAACCTGGCGGCGCTGGGGGGGGAGACCAGCAGTGTCACTACTACCGCTCTTCAGGGGGAAGCAGGAGTGTTTACAGTGGAGTTCAGCTCTGCCTACGAGATTCTCATCTTGGTAGCTTAGTACACTATTACAGTGTTCTACACGACTGTATTATATAGCAGTATATAGCAGTATATATAGCAGTATATGTAGGATTTGTACTTATATATAATTTTATATAATAGCTACAACATGCATATTAAAATATTTCAGTAAATGATTCTTCATTACTTTGAGGTTTAATGATACCCTTTTATTCAATAGTATCCTTCTATAAAGTTGATATATATTAAGCCATAAGTCATGAATCTTATCTATAATTCAACGCCCATTGCATACAAATCCCTATCTTATTTTTTCACTTCACAGTGATTTTCTAATTCAATATAAGTTCCAAGTATTCAAGCCACAGCCCTATTAAATACCAATGCCTTTATCCACTCTGCCCTATCCTATACATACAATCCTGTGTAGGCTCCTCTATATCCCCTTTCCCTCCTGTCAGCCGCAACGTCATTTATCTTTCTCTTCCATCGTGCTCGGTTGGGGCGAAGGCCATACCTAGAGCAGCAACCAGCTCGAGTGGCTCCGGGAGTGCATATACTTGGATCAAGTGGGCTTACCAGGATCTTGTACAGCCCTGAACAGTCAGCATCAACACTGGTTTAACCAAAAATAGTAACCTGCTCACTGTAATCATGAGTAAGACTAGCTTATAGTGTAAGTAATATAACTACTCAAAAAATTATATAACTCTATAAATCTTATGGCCCCATTTGATTTCATTAGTCAGTAGTGAGAAATTTATAATGGTGCATCACATTGCCCTTACTGGTAAGAGGTCTAATATTAATCTAAATCTTAATACTATGTATATATCTTTCTGCAGCTCCTTTGTCTCCAAGTATGATAGTATGTTTCTTCATCAGAAACAACCTGTTGAGAATTGTGCTGAGAGCCATGATTAAGCCAGGTATGTCTCCTGGACTATAGTAAGTATATTCAGAGCTGATATGACAAGTTGTCATAAAAGAGTGTATTTAACTGCTTATCCGGTATATTTGGTCCCGCGCCCACTGAACATAAACCAACCACTCTGGAGTCAAAAGAGTCGAGATCTCCGTAATGACGATCCCTCCCCAGGGCCCAATACACCAGTTATCGCGCGCCAGATCGAGATAGACACAGTAATGAGCCAGCACGACCAGGGCCAGCGGACGGTGGAGTATCAGCTCGTCGAAATAGCCTTCTGGGACACGGATGGCCCAGCCGCCGACGAGCGTCAGACTGCTGGGATGTAGGTACGCAAAGGAGGCGAGATCACGCAGAGTGGTGATGACCTTTTCGTAGAGGGAGACGAGATCCGGTTCCTGCTGGTTGCAGCAGACATTCAGCTGTCCGAGTCGGTCAAACGCGACACGGACGTGATCGGGTACGGCGGATGAAGAAGTATGAATGTTATAAAGAGGCCCAAACGAGCCGGTCCGCAGCTGGTCCGCCTTGGAGACGAAAATGGCGCCGATCCCTCGGGCCAAAGTGAAGATGTCCACCAGGCCCGACAGGCTGGGACCCTCGTCGGCGGGGGCGGTGATCGCACTGGCGAAGCTGAAGGCCACCACGATCCCGGCGAAGCTCATCATCGCTTCGGGGTTCACCTGCACTTCCGGGGGACCCTCTGCTGTCGTTTCTGCTGTCAAGCCCGCCAACTGGTCAGTGAACAGGGCCAAGGCGGTGCTCTTGTGCGAGATCGCCATCGCCAGCCATTTGTCCCGCCGCTTCTCCCCAGGCTGGGAGGCCAAATGTAGCGCCGATAGGGCCAGGACGCCGTGCATGAGGAACGGGGCCCGAAGGGCCTCTTGTAGCACCAGCACCTCCCAGATCCGGCGGGTCTCCTCGTCGCGAGCAAACAGCTTGTGCGTGTGCATGAGCCACTGCATCTCCAGCTCCAGCTGGTCCATGTGTAATATCGTGGGGGCGCTTGTTGATGATGTTGTGGGGGTGGTGGCGTTTAAGCTGGGGAGAGTCCCGTTTAGAGACGAATGGGGGGGTGTTGATGATGACCTCATGGATGGAGGACCCGATGGAGGCCCCGACGGAGGCCTCGACTGTGGGACGAAGATCAAAGGGGCGGGCGTGTTGAACACGCAGGTCTCCTGGCGCTGGCGACATCGCGTGCAGACCGGTCGTTTCTCATCGCACTATGCTGTTAGTTACTTGATTGGAAATGGTTGGCCGGCCTGTTTTACCTTGACTCGGCGCTGTTTGCAGCTGGTGCATCCGTGGCGCGATTTCTGATGCGTTCGGCGGGTGGCCATCATCTTGGAGCTATTATGCAATTTAATTGAGCATTTCAGATACTCGACTAGTCACTAGTCATTAACACTCGTTGTTGGAGAATGGCGGATAACACGATGCTTGAGCCCTGGAAATGGCTAAGCTATCAGGGACAGGTTAGGGAATTTAACTCTATTTGCTAGTTTCACTTGAAGAACTCAACAGTACTGGCTCTAACCTGATAGGTTGTCATGACGTGGTTGATCGTCTTATTTAATCTAGTGAGTTTCTAGCCACACCCCTCACCACTAATGGCACACCCCCAAAGTTCCCAAATAGGCATAGCCATATTTACAATAGGTATGTAGCCAGTTAGAACTACGGAGTACGACATCTCGATCCTTTGTGCGCCCTCGGCTAACCGAATAGGAAGGCAGTGAGCCAGCCACACCATCCGCAAACGCGCGCTCTGGGCTATGGCTGTGATAATATAGATATAAATATTATCATTCATTTAATTTTTCAATAACTTTAGGATCACACATTGAGGCTTGTGTCGGGTTGCCAGTTGTACTGAATATATATATGTTAGGGCCCTAAGCGAACATCGATCTTGGGCATCTTGAGGCGAGATATAGACAATATTGGGCCATCCAAAAATGCTCTTGCCACTATAATGATTGAAGTATGGTCACTATGATTTTGGTTCTCATTGAGCCTTAATGAATCAAGAACCTGGGGTCTAGGCCCCGCTTCGAAGACTACTCCGGACAGAGTATACAAGGCCACCTGCGGGGGAGGCAAAGGGGCGATATGATATAACTAGATATAAATATAGCCTGAATAATATGATGGGAGAATCCTGTTATTTGTCCCTATACTACCCAGCATCACCTTTAATGTTTCCCTCCTTTACTAGAAGTTCCTAGACAATAGTCACCCCTTGGATTTATACAAGCTAAACGTATATTAAGCAAAGTGCTTCTGGGCGCTTACAATTTATTGAATATATGATATATCATAGTCTGGGCTGGGATTATGTAGACATTGGATTTCAATATATGCATCATGATCAAGGTGATTATATTGCTTAGGCGGTGTCTTGGGCATTGATGTCAGCCAGGCGTCAATTCGGCAGGCATGAACATAACAGGTATTAATATTCTAGGCATTAATATTCATGCATTAGGGGAATAAATCAAGCATCAGGGGCATCAGCAGAAGGCATCATGTCGCGATATCCTTTATGTCAGCAGAAAAGCGCATCACATATAGCAGGCGGTATGATAGATTGGGCTAGCTGGGCCCCTAGAGGCCTAGCCTTGCATTAGGGCCATAGTAATAGTAACCAGTTAGTTACTCCGTAGTAGGGAAGTTACTAGAATAGCTGTAGTGTTATTTTAGGTTTATAGCTGTAGAGTATAGATGTTGTAGACTATGTGGTACATATTATTATTCTAGCATGTACTCCTTATTATCAGGGGCTTTATTAGTTAAAATAGATCATACCTAAAAAAATAGGGCTGTGACTACACCAACTCTAAATTCCACTATACTTATTCAAGAACCAGGCAGGGGCTGTGTTATTAGGGGTACAGGGGTAGTAGTGAGGGGTAATTAAGAGGTTGCAACTAGGCAGCCTCTAATCACCCTTTACCTACTCCTTTTCCTTATTATTTAGTTAGTACTCTATAGCTGTTTTACTAAAGTCTCTCATTATGTAGTATTCTACCCTCAGATTTATAGCTAATGGTTTTTTTAGCTAGGCTCGTAACTCCTTCCCTTCAAGGAGCATGATACGATTCCATAATTCTCGTACCGATCTCCAGACCTGGTTAGTTTGATCTACCCTGTTTACTCAACCGTACCGAAGTTTCTGCTGTCAGCCATAGATAATTTCAGCCTTTCCCATTTGGTATATTTTTGTCAGTGAGATTGGGTATTCCTTGGTCAGAATTGTATATATTTACTGCTGCCTCAGGGTTAAGCGGGTCAGACTTCTTAATCCTGCATGAAAGAAAATACGAGAGCAAATTGCAGGCAACATATTTATTTAATGATTCTGCCTAGCCATAATTCCTCATTTATTAATCCTTTTAAGGGAGATTATCTAGCATTCTTATCAACCATATCTATCTTAAATCATGTCGGTCGCTCTCCGGCCAGCCACAGCCATCCCTCCTCACACACCAACCACAACAGGCCCCCGATCTCGCGCTCTCTCTGACACCTCCGACGAACAGCGGCGCCGTTCTCGGCCCCGGACCTGCTACCAGCTCGCCCGTCCAGCGGGCCATGGCCGCTGCCGGCGCCTTCTGCTGCAGATCCAGCAGGTGCAGCAGGTCTCGGACTGCCCGCGGCCCATCCCGCTGTTTGACATTGTCCGGAGCCCGTCGCTGTCACGGAACTGGTTCTCGCGCCGGCGGCACCGCCGGCGCCAGGGTCTGAGCAGTCCCGAGCCACCCCTGCTGCTCCTCGTCGCCCCTGATCAGCAAGAGCCCATCGCAAGCATCGCGGCGAATAGTATTGTTCTCGCGGCAGGGCTCATCTGTCAAGCTTCCGTCGCTAACGGCACGTACGAATTCCTTCTGCACAAACACCACCCCGAACACGAACACGAACACGACCAGGATCATGATAATCAACAGAAGGATTGTCTGCAAACAATTGTTCGATGGGTGCTCCGTCCTGGGATGGACCAGGAGCGCCGGTTCACCTTCAGTGTGATCGACCCTGCGACCCGGCGCCATCCAGTGCTCGCCTCCCTAACCCTCTCCCAGTTAGATATTTACGACCGGCCTGCGCAGCCTGGGGAGGCTATTGTCGGCGATCAACTGCGCACTCTCATGTTGGCCACAGGAGTCTGGGTGGCCTTTCGGGAGGGTTGGTTGAATTTACATTTTGAAGGTTGTAGTACGTAACCAGGAAGTAGAATTGTGCATGTAAATATGAAGCAACTAGATGGAAATTATTAGCGGATATGAAATAGACAACTAACAACTATACTGAGATAAATGGGTGCTACCTACATTTTAGATTGTCTTCAGATCGACAGAATTGCTGCTCTCTTTTTGTTAGATATTCTGAGATCTGCGTGGAGATCCCTACAAAAGTACGGACTCTTTATCTTGATTTCATAGTGAGTCTCTAGATCATGTCCTTCTCCAGACTTCTAGATTCTTATCATTGGATGTTCCATATTCGAAACGGTAAACTTTATACCAATGGCATTATTGGTATTCCCAATAGTTATAGACTACTGGTCCAGGTGATTGCATCATATATACTGACTGCCTGTCATGTCACTTCCTTCTCATCCCCTCTTTTCAGCAGTCATACGGGAAGACATGGCTTCTAATTAAGCCTTTTGAGGCACAGATGGATTAATAGGGACACTAGAGGTACATGGATGACAGGCCTCCTCTCTTGAATGTTTTAGAATCTGTCTGGGTAGTGCCTGGACACAGTCAATAACCTGCAACCAAGAGGAAAGGCTCCATAGCATTTAATGTGGAAAAAATATCTGTGAAGATAGTACCAATATGGATTTCAGAACAGCTATCCTATGGTGCCAGTATAATGTCAGATAAGTTCTATTATAAGTTTAAATATGTCTTTCTCTACTAAAGAGGCCCAAACAGATTTAAAGTAATCTAGTAGGGGGAAGAATATATTACTTATATAGTAAGTTATATCTGAGCTCTAGCCTATATTTAACTTTATTTATAATATAACTATTATAGCCTGCTGTATTCAGCTCTTAAGGAAAGGCCCTAATATGCTAAGAGTGGCCTGATATAAATCTAATTTACCAGGTCAATTATACTCTCACCCAGTCACTGACCCTCCTATGCACACCCACCTCTTTTCACTGTGCCCTAAACTACCTTGTTAATCTGGTGGGCCAGGATGTAAGCAATACTGACGTGTAGATAGACAATAGATAAGGCAGGGAGATAAAGGGCAAGATTTATGAGCTCATCAGCCACAGCACAGGTCTTACTTACTGCCTAGGCCATCTCATCAGGCTGCAGGGCTCCATGATTAACTTCATAGATTCCTATTTTGATATTATGAGGAAAAGATCTCTTTACATTAAAGTATTCACTGATAGTATTAGCTATTACAAATATTTAACTGGCTATTATAGCCCTGTATACTCTTTAGAAGTCCTATTCCTGGTCCTTTTATTTCTTATCCCTGCTATCCTGCAAACACAGGGGCTTACCCAGACCTAGATTCCAGAAAACTGTGATTTATCTTAGATTGACTCTCAGATATAGAAGAGAGTCAAAATATATATTTATATGGATTAAAGTTGAGGATTAATTTTATCCCACTACAGCTAGACACTAAATAGGGTCTATCTTAGCACTATATAATGAGAGAAATATAACATTCAACATGGCATTTAAATCATCAGTATACCTCATCATCACACTTACTATATATGTAATTATATTCACTATACCACAGGCTCAAAATACCTCAAAAACTGTGGATCCCTTGTTAGCACTTGATACTCTGGCATTGGTGCCTGCACAAGAATATCAAACACTCTTGCCTCATCCCCAGAGAGATCAGGCAGGATCATCGCACACGCGGCCGGCATGTCGACCTTGACCCGGAAAGCCACAGGCCTCCCCACCGACCCAAGCTCGTATTTGGCCGCGTTCCCTGTAGCCCAGGTGTTCATGAAGAGATCCATGTCAGCAAAGTCGGCGTTCGGGAGAAGCATCTGCGTGTCTGATAGCGAGGCCTGTAGCGCGGTAAAGTGCCCGATTGTAGACACGTCGACGGCGTGGATGGACTGGCGGATCTGCGTGGCTGCAGCGGCCAGGCCGCGGACCCCCGGCGTGGCAAGGACGTGGGCAGGGACAGGCCCCGCCAGGGAGCCGATCACGGCGTTGCCAAAGTACCGGGGCGAGGTTCTGTGCTCTGGGTCGCGAGAGCGGACGTCAATCGGGTGGACAAAGCGGGATACAGCGTTTTCCTGGCCGGGGCGGACGCGCAGACGGGCCCGGGTCAGGGCTGTCCAGATCAGTGCGGCGATGCAGTCGTAGGAGGTAATGTAGTCCACCTGATCTAGATGGGGGCTGCATTGAGTCTTGAGTTGCTGGATGGTGGGCTCTGAAATGCGGTAGATGCCGGCGCGCGTCACAGGGGGTGGTTTGAATTGGAACTGGCTCTTCTCCATGATATGGAATAGCGGTAGATGGGCGAGTCGGTCTTGTTGTGAGAAGGCCGGGTCTGGTGCCGGAGTGTTATAAGGGGCCCTATTGAGGTCCCGGGCGAGGTCTAGGGGGCTGGGGGGCATGGCCTTCTGGTGATGGAAGGCCTGGCTGCCTTGACAGATGAGAGTGAGAAATGTGTCGAGGGAGGTCCAGTCGGCGGCGGCATGGCTCACTCTCAGGCCCATGAGGATACCCCCCTCAATGAGACTCAGCTGAATCAGGCATACCGGGGACGGCTTGCCTGGTGATGCTTCACTGGGTAGAAATGGAGAGAGGTCTAGATCGTTGGGGGAGAACAAGTCCTTGGCCAGGGCCGAGAAGGACTGACTGTCTTCCAACCGGCATATCTTGACGTCGATTGAGCTGCCTGGGGGGCTCAAAATGGCGAGCTTTCCAGACTCAACGAACTGGAGATTCCCTGCCATCAAAGGCAAGTGATGTGTGGCATTTTCTACTCCTGCCAATAAGGAGGAGATCACCTTCTGAAGGTCAGTAGTGGCTGGCAGGGCATAAAACAACACAAATTGCACACTCTTCGTGAGACCTCCCTTGTCAAGATCTGACAGTCCATATGTTGTTCTCTCCATGGCTTTTTCAGCTGATTAGTTTTGAGATACTCGTATTGCGGGTTAAGAAGGCTATTTATGGCTGTCATGTCATTGTGTCGGGAACCTAAACAGGTTAGTCTGACCTACTAGATATATATTTGCAGTCATTTCTTACTGACTTTATAGTTGAATTACCTAATACTATTTTTATAAGTAGAGTATATTTTCTGCCTGTTCTAAGTACTAAAGCTCTGTATCTTCATTCTAACCCTAAAGAAGGATAAGGTATGTCTGTCATTTTGCTAAATGATAAAGAATTGCTTCTCTATCTGTCTTTAGAAAACACAACTGAAAGTGATTATATATAGTTATTCTTTTATATTTAGTCTTAGGATATACATACCAGAACTATGTCAGCTTAAGAATGTCATGGTTGAGTAATATAAGACTAGTTCTATATCAACGCCACAGCCTACAAGACTGACTACACAGATTAATTGAATCTAATAGTCAAGACTATATTCATCTGAGTTGAATATTCTAATTGATAGTCAGTATGCTGATCTCAGGACAATGTGATAAACAAATAAAAGAAAGTCTCCGAAACTCTCCGAGCTTCATCTCTGAGCATACTCTTTCCATCCCTTGCTCTCCCTTCCTACACCTTGGTCCATTTAACTTCCGCCACATTCACTCATGATCCTCAATCTATTCTAACAAAACATTCTACACGATGAGTGAAAAGTCAGAGAAAGGAGAAGGAGAAGGGAGCCAGCATGAGGGCACTGCCCTTGAGCTCTCCTCCTCCCATACCCGCACGGCAGAAGAGGAGCGAGAAGATGGAAACGGAGACGGAGACGTCGAATACCTGCATGGGATCCGGGTGCTGGGCGTGCTGATGGCGTTGATGCTGAGCATGTTCCTCGTCGCGCTCGACTCGACCATCATCTCGACCGCCATCCCGCAGATCACGGCGGATTTCCACTCCCTGACGGACGTGGGCTGGTACGGCTCCGCCTTCTTTCTCACCATGGCGCTGTTCCAGCACGTCTGGGGCACGCTGTACCGCCACTGCCCGCTGAAAGCGACCTTCATTACCACCATCGCCGCCCTCGAGCTGGGCTCGCTCGTCTGCGCCGTCGCCCACTCCTCCACCTCGCTGATCGTCGGCCGCGCCATCACGGGCATGGGCGGCTCGGGCGTCATGGCGGGCGTGTACATCATCATGGGCCTGTCGGTGGCCCCCGCCCGCCGCCCGGCCTACATGGGCGTGCTGGGGGCGACCTTCTCGATCGCCAGCTTCGCCGGGCCCCTGATCGGCGGCGCCTTCACCTCGGAGACCACCTGGCGCTGGTGCTTCTGGGTCAACCTCCCGATTGGCGGCGTCGCTGTGGTGATCATCCTGCTGCTGTTCCACCCGCCCGCCCATGCCCGCCCGGACAAGGTCGGCGTGGGCGAGCTCCTGCTGCTGCTGGACCCGGTCGGCTTCGTGCTGCTGCTCGGGGCGCTGCTCTGCTACCTGCTGGCCGTGCAGTGGGGGGGCGTCACCAAGGCCTGGAGCGACGCCGCCGTGATCGGCACGCTGGTGGGCTTCGGGGTGCTGACGCTGCTGTTCATCGCCAAGGAGATGGCCTGGCGCCGGCGGCCCATGTTCCCGGGGCGCCTGTTCCGGGGCAACCGGCTGGTGGGCGTCAGCTGTGCGTTTGTGTTTGTCTTCCCGGGCTGCTTCTTCGCCATCCTCTACTTCCTGCCCATCTACTTCCAGGCGATCGCCGGCGTGTCGGCCGCCGAGTCCGGCATCCGCACGCTGCCGCTGGTGCTGGGCGTCGGCATCCTGTCCATGCTGACGGGCCTGATCTTGCCGCTGATCGGCAGCCGGCCGCTGCCGCTGATGCTGGGCGCCGGCATCCTCACCACCATCGCCTGCGGCCTGCTGTATACCATGGACAGGGGCTCCCCGCCGGCGCAGTGGATCGGCTACCAGGCCCTGGCGGGCATCGGCGTCGGGATGGCCATCCAGATGCCCGTGGTGGTCAGCCAGGCCAGCGTGCCGCTGGCCGACATCTCCACCATCACCGCCATCACCCTGTTCTTCCAGTTCCTGGCGGGCGCCATCTGGGTCCAGGGCGCCCAGGCTGTCTTTGACAATTTCCTGGTGCACGCCCTTGCCCGCCACGCCCCGGGGGTCAGCCCGCAGACGGTCATCAACGCGGGGGCCACGGGCCTCAGCCAGACCCTGGACGCCGCCACCCTGTCGCATGTGCTGGACGCCTACATGGACGGTCTCAAGGCCCAGTTCCTCCTCGACACTGTTCTCGCGGGCGTCGCCACCGTCATCGCCCTGGGGCTGGGCTGGCGCAAGCTGGGACTGGCCCCGGGCATGGCCGTGGCATGATTCTCAATGTCCTGTTTAATTATCTTAATTGATTGAAGCATTAATTGAAGCTTATAATAGAATACTTGAAACAATAGAGCTCTTCATATACAGATCTACTAGATATCAGACAGGTTTTATCTACAGATGTATTAACTATGTAGATCCTTAGTCAATGTTACCCCCTTACATGATGATTAGAAGCTAGATTTAAATGATCCTGAGAACCTCTATAAAACCATTCCCTAACATTACTCTTCTTCACCTTTTTACTATCCCTGCTGTCATCATGATCCTCTTCCTATTATTGCTATTCCTCCTCCTACTCCCCCTCTATGCCCGCAAAAAGTCCAACCTCCCCCCCGGCCCCCGGGGCCTCCCCCTTATAGGCAACCTCCACCAGATCCCCGCCAAACAGCCCTGGCGCCGGTTCCGGGCCTGGCACAAGCGCTACGGCCCTCTGGTGAGCATCCGCTTCGGCCAGCGCCAGATGATCATCCTGGGCAACTACCGCATCGCCCAGGCCTTCCTGGACCGGCGCAGCAAGACCTACAGCAGCCGGCCAGAGCTGTTCAGCCAGCTGGGCGGCGGCACGCCGCACACGCTGTTCCTCCCAACAGGGCCCCGGTGGCGCGCCCACCGCCGCATCCACGCCTCCTTCCTGGCCTCACGCCAGACAACCCGGTACCGGCCGCTGCAGGACGTCGAGTCGCGCCAGGTGCTGGCCGAGCTGCTCACTTCCAACGACTTTGCGGCCCGCTTCCACCGCTACAGCGCCAGCCTGGCCTTCTCGCTCGCGTACGGCCGGCGCATCGCCCGCGGCGACGAGCCCGAGGTCCAGGCCATCGAGCGCATTGTCCGCGAGCTGTTCCAGGCCGTGAACCCTGTGTTGGCGGCGTTCCCGCTGCTGAGCGCCCTGCCGGCCTGGCTGGCCCCCTGGCGGCGGGCGGCCGCCCGGCTCCACGACGCCCAGCAGCAGCTGTTTCTCGCTCTCGGGGCCACCGCGATGGAGACCCCCTCGTGGAACTGGACGCTGGCGGCCTCGCGCACGCGCGAGGCGCAGGCAATGAGCGCGGCCGAGCGGGCGTGGGTGACGGGCATCACCTTCGAAGCGGCCAGCGACACCACGACTCTGTCGCTCGAGTTTGTGATCCGCGCGTGTGTGTTATATCCTGAGGCGGTGCGCCAGGTGCAGGAGGAAATCAGCTCCATCCTGCGCGGCGACGACCTCCCGGGCTGGGAAGATCTGGACCGGCTCCCCCGGCTGGATGCCTTCCTCCTGGAGGTGTATCGCATGTTCCCAACCTCGCCGGCGTTCGGGGCCTTCCACGCAGCGCAGGAGGACGACGTGTACGAGGGCTACAGCATCCCCCGGGGCACGGCGGTGGTGACCAACAACCACTCGCTGGGCTTCGACGAGGAGACCTTTGGCGACCCCTGGAGCTTCCGCCCGGACCGCTGGCTGCAGGACCCGACGCTCCCCATGTCCAACTTCGGGTACGGGCGTCGCATCTGCCCCGGGCAGCATCTGGCACACAGCTCGATCCGCCTCATCACGGCCCGGCTGCTGTGGGGGTTTGACATCTCGGGGGTGCCAGGCCAATCGACTGACCCGCACGACATCACCGACGGGCTCCTGGCGCGGCCGACGCCGTTCGAGGCCCGTTTCTCACCGCGCAGTCCGCAGCACAAGACGCGGATCGAGATGGCCTGGCAGGAGGCCGAGAAGGACGTTGATGTCATCCTGCGGCAGATCGGCAGCTCCCAGCCTGATGGGATCCTCGGCGTGCGCTCGGTGACCGAGTAGACACGAGGAAGTATATTACATGAGTCCATGTTCGATTGAATTCACATCTTTATATCGTATTCTTGATTCAATTAGGTAAATGTCCGACTCGTTTGACTGTTTGATTGTCGGCGGCGGCCCTGCCGGCCTCGCCACCGCGCTGGCCATGGGCCGGGCCAACCGCACGGCGCTCGTCGTGGACTCCCAGCAGTATCGCAACCAAGGGGCCCCCGCGATGCACACGGTGCTGTCGCGGGACGGGACGCCGCCAGGTGAGTTCCGCCGTCTGTCCCAGGCCCAGATCGAGGCAAAGTACCCGCTCATCTCCTTCCGCGCCGAGACTGTCGTCGCTGTGGCAAAGACGGACGACGGCGGCTTCACGCTCACAGACAGCACGGGGCAGGTCTTTCGGGGCCGACGATTAGTGCTTGCGACGGGGACAGAAGATATCATGCCTGATCTGGAGGGATATGCGGCCAACTGGCCTGAACATATGTATAAAACAAACCTACCCTACCCTACCCTGCCCCTGAACCGTGTTGGTAGATCTACATGGCTAACTGTACAAGCTATCAGTGTCTTTTGTGCGACGGCCTCGAGCAGAAGCACCGCCCCATCGGCGTGCTGGCCTTTGACCACCCGGCATATCTACATCTCTCCTTCATGGCGCTGCAGCTAAACACAGACCTGACCATCTTCACCAACGGTCCACGGTCTACCGACCCGGCCATCGCCAAGGGGATCGCCACCGTTCTCGCCGTGCCCGGCACACGCATCGACGAGCGTCGCATTGTGCGCCTGGTCAATAACGGGCCGGGAGCTGATGCGGGCGTCACTGTCGAGTTCGAGACGGGCCCCAGCGTCACCCTGGGCTTTCTTGTTCATCGTCCCGCGACGCGTAACCGTGGGCAGCCGCTCTTCGACCAGCTCGGGCTGGAGTTGACCCCCGGCGGCGAAGTCAAGGTCGACCCTGTTTTCCTCGAGTCCAGCGTCAAGGGGTGCATCGTCGCCGGTGACACAATGGACGGCATCAAGCAGGTGGCCATCGCACAGGGTGCCGGTATGTATTTTCCCTTGCCTTCCTCTTGCTATATGTTGGCTGACCCTGTAGGTGTCCGCGCGGGAGCTGTTGTGGGCTTGCAACTCACCAATGAAGCCATTGCCAAAGCTCAGTCCACCTTGACTGAGCGACGCTGATTATATTAAGAGCATTTATGATATCTAGAGTTGTTGTGCTTGGTATGGGGTATTCTGATATATAACTTAGATACATATATTCATACCACATTGTATCACCATGTGGCTACTCCGTCATGGGGAACTGAGAATTCAAGATCTACTGGAACTTATATTGAGCCCTATAATAAATAATTATTTTCTATATTTTCAGAGTGAAGCTCTGCAACAGTAATATAATTTACTTAAAGTTATAATTAGTTAAGCTCTACTCTTATTAGTTACTAATTAAAGCTTCTATTAGCTTATTAAAGTGAGCATTATATGACTATCTTATATAGAAATTAAGGCTTAGATTAGGGTAATTACTTCTTTATTCCAGTGAGTGGAGGGCTGTAGCTAGAGTAGCTACTAGTTATAATACTCTATGTAGATATTATTACCTCCACAAGACTGGGTGCTGTAATGGTGACTCTAGATATAAATCATTCAAGTAGAGAATGACATTGCAATATAATACAGTGTAAGTGTTACCTGAGATTAAGATTAGAATTTGGAAATAGGAATTGATGGATTATCAACAAGGATCAAGGATCGAGAAGCGATCAAACAACAGATCGATGAATCGATCAATCGAGAGGCGATCAAACAACAGATCGATGAATCGATCAATCGAGAAGCGATCAAACAACAGATCGATCAATCGATCAATCGAGAAGCGATCAAACAACAGATCGATGAATCGATCAATCGAGAAGCGATCAAACAACAGATCGATCAATCGATCAATCGAGAAGCGATCAAACAACAGATCGATGAATCGATCAATTGAGAAGCGATCAAACAACAGATCGATCAATCGATCAATCGAGAAGCGATCAAACAACAGATCGATGAATCGATCAATCGATCAATCGATCGGGGTCAATCAATCAGGAGTACCTCTATTTCATCAATTACTATATAAACAAGGTCAGCCTATATTCCTTGATATTGTAAGCCCTACATTCCTTAATCTTCTGTTTTCCCTACCCAGGTAAACCATCATTGACTAGACTATCACTAATATCTTAATGCTAAACTAAATTCACCACCCGACTGCTCTCCAACGCCAACAAAGAGCCTCCCTCTTTAGACGAAGTCGGAGCCCCCCCCAGCCGTTCCAAACCCTCCAAGCGGCCCTGAATCTCCGCCCGCGAAGCCCCCTCGGCGAGACCGGCGACGATCTCGCGAATGCCGGCGCTCAGGGCCTCGATGGTCGCCCACGCCAGCTGCGAGTGGTCGTATTCAATGCGCAGCATCCACTCCTCGTCCGCCAGCTCCGTCCACTCCAGCACGAGGAGGAACTTGGCTCCGCGCGCGGCCAGCGGGTGCTCGGTGACGGTGCAGCCCGGGAGAGAGAGGTGCTGGGACCAGCCATGGCGCAGATGGAAGGTCACCACGCACTCGAAGACGGGATGGTGCTGTGCCCTGCCTGTGCCGGGAGAATCGTGCTGGTCTAGTAGCTCGAGGATCTGCGAGAAGCGCACGGCATGCGCCACGGCGTTCTGGCTCGCCTGGCGCGCGTGAAGGAGGATCTCGCTGCAGGCATCACTTGCTCGCCCGCGCGGGATGCGAACAGGCAGTCGGTCGAGGAACTGGGCGGCCGAGCCCCGTTCGGCGGCGGACGGTCGGTTGTCCCAGGGACACCCGAGCACGACGTCCGGGCTGCCTGTCAGCCAGGAGAGGGCGAGGGCGGCGGCGGCGAGGCCAACCTGGTGTTTTGTGACGCCGAGGGTGCGCGCGCGCTGTGAGAGCCGGGCGATGTGTGCGCCCGAGAGACGCTGCCAGTGCGACGAGCCCTCGAAGCGGGCGGACGAGGAGCGCCGGTGCAGGTTCAGCGAGCGGGGGATCCCCGACAATGTCTGGCGCCAGAACTGGGCCTCGTCGGCGGTGATGCGCCGCTTCCAGATGGGCGACTGCAGATGGACGAGGGTGGTGTCGGGGGCCGGGGGGAGCGGGTTGAGATACGCTGCCGTCACGTCTTGCAGGAGAGCCTGGAGCCCCAAGCGGTCGGTCAGGACGTGCGTCGTGATGATCAGCAGAATCACCCGCTGGTCCGCCTGGCACAGGTAGATGCGGATCAGCTCGTCGGCGGCGAGGTCGAACGGCCGGTTGATCTCGGCCGTCAGGTCCAGATCGTCGACCAGCTGCACACGGGGAGATTCCCGGCGCAGCACGCGTTGGAGAGGGACGCCGCCGTCTTCTTGACCGGCGATGAAATTGCTTCGCAGCACGGGATGCGCCGCCAGCGCCGAGTTGACGGCGCGCTGCAGCCGGACGACGTCGACTGCGCCGGTGAGCTCGAGCGCGAGGGGGATATTGAAGGTTGATCTCGCCGTGGCGGCTTGATACTGCGCCCAGACATAGGTCTCCAGCTCCGTACACTGCGTCCAGGGCACGGCCTCAACCTCTGCCGGCCGTGTTTCTTGTTCCCTTTCACCAGAACAGCCTTGGAGCCGGCGGATGAGGATGGCCTGGTCGGCCAGCATGGGGTTCAGCACCATGTCTCGCGTGGAGACGTCGACGCCGAACAAAGAGGCCAGCCGGGCAGCCAGCAGCATCTGCAGCACAGAGTGGCCGCCGCGCTGGAAGAAGTGGTCGTCGGCGAAGAGCGGGACCTCCTCGTCGAGCTTGAGCAGGGAGCGCCATTCCTGTGCGATCTGCAGCTCCAGGGGGTCCTGCAGGCAGGGCTTATCGGCGCAGTCATTCCTAGGGGCCGTTTTGGAGGCAAACAACGCCGGCAGCTGCCGGTAGTCGATCTTCTTGTTGACTGTCATGGGCAGATCGTCGACGGCGAGCATGATCTGCGGCACCCAGCCGGGCACGACGTGGCCCGCGAGACGGGCACGCACGGCGTCGACATCCACGCCGCCGGGAGTGATGAAGGCGACGAGCACGTCGTTCAACACCGCCACGGCGGCGAGGGTGATGCGCTCGTCGCAGTCGTACAGATGCTGCTCCACGGCGGGCAGCTGGATGCGCGTGCCGCGCAGCTTCACCATCCGGTCGACACGCCCGATGTATTCCACCTCGCCGGAGTCTGGCTGGCGGCGGCCGTAGTCGCCTGTGCGGAACATGGCCTCGCCGGGGTGCCAGGGGTCGCTTCCCAGCCGGTACGCCGTCTCCTGGGGGGCTCCGACGTAGCCGGCCATGACCTGCACGCCCGCCACGAAGATCTCGCCGCTCTCCCCGTCGGCTGTGGGCTGCATCTGCTCGTCCAGGACGTATACACGGACTGTGGCTGTGCCGTTGCCAATCGTCACTGGCGTTCCGGGGAGGAGACGTGTAAATGAAGCAAAGACGGAGCACTGAGAGAGTAGAGTGAGTGAATGGAGAGTGGAAGAGAATCAGTGAATAAGAGAAGAGAATAAGATACCTCTGCAGGCCCGTATCCATTGTAGAAGAGCCTATTGTGTCCGAATCGAGTGACCAGCCCTGGAGTGACGGCCTCGCCGGAAGAGTACAACTGCGCTGTTAGTAAAGGTGATGTAAAAAAAGGAAGACGACGTACAATCTTGATGTTGCCATATTCCGTCTCATCCAGAACCCCCAAGACGGACGGTGTGAGGTTGGCGATGTCGACGTGTTTGAGGTGCGCGTACGGATGGTCAGGGTCCATGAGCACCAGTGTCGCCCCATGGAGGAGGGCAGAGAATATCTCATTCGCACAGCAGTCAAAGGCGGGGGACATGAACTGGGCGATGCGATGGCCTGGTTCGACAAAGAACCGGGCAACAGGGTTGGATTGGAGAGCAAGGAAGCCTCTATGGCTGACGGGGACGCCTTTGGGCTGTCCTGTTGTGCCGGAGGTGAAGACCAGAAACATCATCGAGTCGACAGCATCATCAATAGTGTCAGTGTGAGTGTCAGTGTCAGTGTCAGTGTCGGTGTCGGTGTCAATAGGCGTGTCAGTATCAATAGGCATGTCAGTGTCAATAGGCATGTCAGTGTCAATCACTATAACCGGCACATCCACACCCTGGGCATGAACCAACTGATCCTCTCGCGGGACCAGCATTGCGTACGCCTCGCTAAGTCGACAGACGGCCTGGCGACGTTCCTCGGGCCAGGCAGGGTCCAGCGGACAATACGCCGCCCCGGCCTGGAGGATGCCCAGCACGCCGACAATCCACTCCAGGGACCGGTCGGCGTAGATGGCTACCACGGGGGTGTTTGTAGGGGCTGTAGCAGTCGCCTTAGGGGCTAGGGCCGGGGCATGGCGGCGCAGTTTGGAGGCCACGCAGGCGGCACGCTGGTTCAGCTCAGTGTAAGTGATGCATGCCCGGCCGTTGACTGTATCCTCGACGGCCACGGAGGAGCCATACTGGGCCACCGCAGCAGCAAAGGCAGCAGTCACTGTGGAATAGTCGAGCATTGACTGGGGGGTGATTTCAGTGCTGTCGAGCTCAGTGCTGTCCAATATTTCCAGGGACTCAGAGGCTGCCGGGGGTTCAGAGACTGCCGGGGGTTTAAAGGTTGCCGGGGGTTCAGAGACTGCCGGGGGCCCAAAGAATTCCAGAGGCCCAGAGACTGCCGGGGGTTCAGAGGCTGCCGGGGGTTCAGAGGCTGCCGGGGGCTCAGAGACTGCCGGGGGCTTAGAGACTGCCGGGGGTTCAGAGGCTGCCGGGGGCTCAGAGACTGCCGGGGGCTTAGAGACTGCCGGGGGTTCAGAGGCTGCCGGGGGCTCAGAGACTGCCGGGGGCTTAGAGACTGCCGGGGGTTCAGAGACTTCCAGGGGCCCAGAGACTGCCGGGGGCCCAGAGACTGCCGGGGGCCCAGAGACTTCCAGGGACTCCGATGCTGCCAGGGACTGGGCTGCCGGGCCCAAGGCCGGTACAGGCACCCCCCCCCGACAGCCCCCTACAGTGTCCTCGTCCAGCAACGCCTGTAGGGCTGTCTTGAAGGCATCCCGCAGCCGGCAGAGAGTCCCCGGGGGATACCGCCCAGAGAGTTCGCATTGCCCCCCGGCTTTAACTAACAGGTTCAGGCCGAAGCTCGACCGTTCGCGCCCGCCCACAGATACAGGGGCGATGCCGCCCTCTTCCACGGGCAGATCGCACTGCATCGCCAGGAGATTGCGTGGCCGCCGTGCGATCTGGTCTGGTCGGCTCCAGATGTACTGGCTGCACTCTGCCAACCCTGCCATGGTCTGCTGCAGCAGACCTTCGACAGAGAGATCTGGATCCGATAGACGCACCCGCAGCGGCAGAGTGGCTAGTAAGGGGCCGATGGCTTCCACGGCTGACGGCGCGATGATCTCGTGGCCGGCAAAGACTGCGCCGACGAGGATCTCGTCGGTGTCTTCGTGCTGAGACAGTGCCAGCGCCCATGCGGTATAGTACAGCGTGGCGAGGGAGACGTGTGTTTTGGCAGCGAAGCACTGCAGCTGTTCCATGGATGTGTCGATGGAGAAGGCCAGTGTCTCTTCTTTGCCACTCCTGGTGTCGTTCTCTGTCTCGCTGTATCCTTCGAGGTATCTCTCCCAAAAGGCGCGCGCCTCGGCATCTCGCGCCTCCTGTATGGCGATGAGTCTCTGGGCGGCAGTCAGGAATGAAGGCGAAGGCGGCAGACTGGCTCCCTGGGCGAGGCGCGAGACTTTACGACGCAAAAGACCGGCCGAGTATCCATCCATCAGAGCATGGTGGATTGTCAAGACGACGGTCAGCTCCGAGTCTTCTGAAGCCTGTGTTGAGTAATGAATCAGATCCAGCCGACTCCCTAATCCCACCTCCATCGGCACGGACTGCACCGCCTGGAGGTACTGCTCCCGGTTCGTGAAAGACGTCGAATGCAGCGTCGAGGAGCCCGGATGGATCGCCTGGACCCCCTGGTCGATGTCGAGTCGGATCTGCGTGGAAAACACCGGCTCTGTGGCGTGGACATGCTGCCAGGCGGCCGTGATGGCCTCGACATCCTGGCTGCTGTACGTGAGCACCAGCTGATTCGTGTTGGCGCCGTCGGACTCGATAGTAGGGAGGATGAATTCAAGCTGGAGGCGGGTCAGAGGTGCCTGAATTGGCTCTTGCTCATCTTTTGACTGCTGTGTTGCTTGCTCTCGTTGACCTTCTTTGCAGAGGGATTGTGGATGCTCCCGACAATGCCGGGCAATCTCCTCGACAGTCTGCAGGCGATACACATCCGCCAGGGTGAGCGAGAGACGGCGTTCCCGACAGCGCGAGACCAGCTTCAACGCTGCCAGCGACTGGCCGCCGAGGCCGAAGAAGTTAGCTTGGACATGGACGATGTCGCGCTCCAGCACGGCCGCCATACACTCTGCCACAGCCTGCGTGATGGGGTCCGAGAAGCGGCCATCCCCTTCCTCCTGTTCGGCAGCATTCACCCTGTCCTTCTCGGCGAGAATCTCGTGTATCCTTGAGGGGATGATCTTCCCGTTCGGCGACAGAGGCAGCGAGTCGATGGGAACCACCTGGTCCGGCACACGGAACGCACACAGCTGCGACGCCAGCGAGGCCTGTAACCCTGCCGCATCGACTGTCGCCGGCGAGCACACCACCACCAGGCGTTTGCGATACAGCGTCGCATGTGCCTGGCGGACACCAAACGATGCCCCCGCGGCACCCAGAATCGGGCCCTCGACATCCGCCTCCAGATTGACGAGGAACCCGCGGTTCTTGACCTGTCGGTCGTGCCGCCCACGGAACTCCAGCACGCGCCGCCCCGTCTCGGTAGTCACCCAGCAGGCATGGTCGTTGGTCCGGTATAAGCGCTGGCCGTCGTGGTGGGTGATGAACGCGGCCGCCGTGCGAACAGGGTCCTTGTAGTATCCCTGTGCGAGACTGCGGCCGCCAATGGCGATCTCCCCGTCGACACCGTCTTCCACGATGGGATTCAGCTCGGCATCCAGCAAGAAGACAGGAGATTCCGGCATCGGCATGCCGATGATGGCGTTGCGGGCCGGATCCGTCACGGTGTGGATGGCGCCTCCCGAGGCGGCTTCCGTCGGGCCGTACCCGTTCAGCACGCGGATCCCAGCGCCCAACCAGGTGGTCAGGAGGGCCGGTGACGGGGTCTCGCCGCCCAGAAGCACCGTGTGGAGGGCTGGGTGCTGGTCTGGCGCCGGGAAGGTCTCTAGAATGGACGGGGTGGCGGCGAAGATGGTACAGGTGGCGGCGCGGTCGAACATGTGTGCCGCCGACGAGGGAACGAGCGTGCCTCCGTTGAGGATGGTGGAGAAGAGAATACAAGAGCAGGCTGTGGATTAGCTGGCATTCCAGACTTAGGATAAACCAACATACCGTCAAAGGCAACATTCAGAATGTGTAAGACTCGATCGCCCGGCTGGACGTTCATGTTGTACGGCTCGCATTTGGCGTAGTATGCGAGAGCTTCATGGGGGATCACCACGCCTTTCGGCTTGCCGGTGCTGCCGCTCGTGAAGATGATGCAGGCTGCATCTTGGGGATTGCTGGGAGCGAGGGTGATGCCTGACGCCGGATTCCCATGTGGAATCTCTGTCAAGTGTAGAGCTGGAACTGTCGGGTCTGGATGCGTAAACACCTCCCGCGTCGTGTTCAGCAGCAGGGCAGCGTCGACAGTGTCCAGAATGACCTCCAGGGCCGCCGGTGAGGCCTTCTCCCGGTCAATGGGGATATAACACCCGCCTGCCTTGAGGATGGCGAGAATGGCGACGACGTTCCGGATGCCATGGCCGGTCACAAGTAGCACAAGAGCGCCGTGTTTTACGCCGTGGCGCTGCTGCAGGGTCTCTGCCAGAGTCGTCGAGACGCCATCCAGCTGGGCGTACGTGAGGGGGCCGTCTGGATGGTCGACGGCGAGGCAGTCGGGGACTGCGTGGACCGTCTCGGTGAAGAGGCCATCGATCGTGTACGGATTGGCCATGGTGAAGATGTCAACACTGCCTCACCCTCCCCGAGGATGAGAATAGACTCTATCTATAGATGTCGATCCATACAAAAGGACCCGCCCGTAAACCTATACATAGTAACGCTGGACATCACGGTTCGGCCTCCGCCTAGACATTCTCCGATCAACCCAGTCGGTGGCCGATGACAGCTCCCTTGCTTCCTGGCTCGTAGCCGATGAGTATAGGAGGATAACATTGTTGAAGAGTGTTTCTGGACTGCTCAATGCCATTTCATGATGGAAAACAAGGTGTTGTTTCTCTGGCTGTGGCCGGTATCTTTCATTCTCAATGTAAGCTACCCTAACCCTACCCTGGAGTAACCCTAGGGTTACATGTCCTACCATAACCCTACCCTGAAATAACCCTAGGGTTTTCAACATAACCCTAGGGTTCCTATGCACAACTAACCTATTAACATCAGATCTTCCTGTCCCTCCGCTACGCCCTCCGGCATGGCTTTTCCAGCATGCCCAGTGCCCGCTTCAGCTGGCCGAACGGACAGGGAACAGCCAAATTCTTCGACGGACACAAGGCGGCCGTCCGCTGGCGCAGGGAATTAGGCCGTCTGTACCGTATCTGGGACGGCACAAGCCCTGAGATGTATGGAGACAATAGGAGAGTGTTTGAAATATGCTAATCGTCTAGAGTCCTGACACAACCACACCATCTGCAGCAATACTTCCGCCACTCGCACGACCACGTCAAGTCCAGCGACAACAACGCCGGCTGGCTCTTCCACGAACTGCTGGGCAGCTGCGTCGGCGTGGTGAGCCGCGATCAATGGCGTAACCTGCGCAAGGAGGTTGACGGGCCCTTCACCCGCCCAGCAGCCATGAACCATACCGCCATGATTATAAGCAACGTCCGGCGCTTCCTCCATCCGTTCCAGGACGAGGAGAGGATCCTCGACCCGGTCAACGACCTGAAAGCCTGTGCCTTCTTCGTCGTGGCAGAGATCTTCTTCGGCGAGCTATCGCTCAAGCAGAGACTCGCGTTGGAAAAGATCGCCCCCATCCGCGAGGGGCTGTTCAAACATGCCTTCCAGGGGGGGGTGAACCGCTATCCCATCCTCCGCCACTGGCCGGGTTCGGCGAATGCAGATCTGCAGCAGTTTCAGCGCCAGTGGGAGACGCTGGTTCTGGAGGGGTATAGCCATGCCCAGCGACAAAAGCTTGCCTCTCCTATCGTTGTCTTGTGGGATGCAGTCGCCGAGGGGAGGATTTCCAAGGCCGAGGTAACCCATCCTACTCATGGCAGTCCTAAAACCCTAACTCCTAACCCTAACCCCTAACCCTCTATCCATAAACCGTTGTTAACCCTAATAGCTGCTGCAAACCCTCGACGAGTCGCTATTTGCCAACCTCGACGTGACTGCGATTGCTGTCTCGTGGATGATCATCCATCTGGCTCTTCATCCCGCCATTCAGGATGAGCTACGGCAGCAGCTGGCCCCGGTGAAGGATGACGATGACCAGTACCGCCAGTATCTCAATCGTGACGATACATTGCTCGCCTGGTGTGTCTACGAGTCTGCCAGATTGAAGCCTATCTTGCGTAAGCCATACCTCCTCTGTCTCCAGACTGTCCTAATGAATGAATAGCGTTTTCGAACCCCGAGTCTGCAATGACCGACCATATCATCGACGGATATCTGGTTCCTAAAAATGTATGTCTTCCAATTATCTGATGGTTCATACTAAACCTGCGTCCACTGGTCTCTAGGTCGATGTCATTGTCGATACCCATGCCATCAACGTGGACAACCCCTTTTGGGGCTCCAACGCAACAGGGTACGACCCGCACCGCTTTGCCGTCCTGCCCAGCGACCAGCTGCGCTATAATCTGTGGCGGTTCGGGGTCGGTCCAAGAAAGTGTCTGGGACGGAATGTCGCTGACCGGCTGTTGCGCACCATTGCGGCGGAGATGGTGCTCTCCTTCGACATGCAGACGGAGGGGGGGGAGATTTGCGTCAAGGAGGAGAGCTGGATTGGCTTGCCGGATACAAAGGTGCGGGTGATGAGTGTGAATAGACATATGTAGGCCTTGTGTTTTGCTTAATATGACATCAATAAAGATATACTAAGGGTAGAAAAGAAAGGATAATACTTCTATCATGTTATAGGGTGAATAATACTATCTCTACATATTTCATCACATTAAATAGAATTATCTAATGGATATAATGGATATTCTATGATATAGATACTCTGTCATTGATATTCCATTGAAAACATATTCTCTAATGATATATTTATAGATATCTGTAATATGTCTTAGTAGATATCTCAGATATCTCAGATATCTAATATCTAATAGATATACTTTGATTAAATTAGACAAAGCTAGGGGCCACTAGACCACTGAGCCACTAAGAATGTCCAGATGTTAATTAGAGCCTTATATGGTCATATATTCCTGTGACAGCTAGTGTATAATGAGTAGTCATCTTATAAGGTCAAGCCGGCCGCAAGTCAATAGCACACAGCCAGGCCCTCCGGATGGGATGGATGCGATGCAGGGTCCAGCCGGCGCGGCCGGCGAGGGCCGCCCAGTCCTGCTCCGAGCGCTCCTTGCCGTTGGCGGTGATCATCATGACCAGGTCGCCGTAGTTGGGGATGCGGGCACTGCGGCCGGGCTTCTTGACGCCCTCAAGCACGACGAGACGACTGCCCGGGGCGACGACGATGCTGGCGCGCACCGTCTGCAGGATGCGCACGACCTCGTCGTCCAGCCAGTCGTGCAGACACCATTTCATCGTGTACACCGACGAGGCGGGCACGGAGTCGAGAAAGGAGCCGGCCACGACGCCATCCATGCGGCCCGCAAGATCAGCGAACTTGGCCCCCTCGCCGAAGAAGTGCGGCTGCACCATCTCCACGGCGTGCGGCAGGTCAAAGTAGACGCCGCGCATCGCCGGCTGGGCGCGCATCAGGCCCGCCAGGAACTCGCCCGACCCGGCGCCAATGTCCACCACGGTGGTGTGCGCCACCTCCGCCCAGGGGTAGTCGACCGCCAGGCCCGGGGCCTGGGCGACCGCGCCGGCGCCCAGGGTGGCGTGGAACTTGGCGATGCGCCCCTGGGCCGCCAGGTACTCGAACATGCTGAGGTCGGTGTTGTAGGCGATCTGCACGGCGGAGCGTGTCTCGCCGGCGCGCACGGCGGCGGGCATCGCGCGGCTGACGTCGAAGATGTCGGTGCCGTACAGATCGCTCCAGCGGTGCCACTGCGTCCAGTGGTCGTGCGTGACGAGCGCCGACGCCCGGTTGTTGGCGTAGACGCCCGTCGCGGCCTCGAAGCTGAAGATGCCGAAGTTGACCAGCGTGTCCAGCACCTGCGCCAGACGCACCGGCTGCACGCCGCATTTCTCCCCCAGGGCGGCTGCCGTCATCGGGCCCTGCTGGAGGTGATCGGCGACCCGGGCGTCGATCGCCGTCCACAGCGCTTTGGTGAGGAGATAGCCTGTGATTCTCAGTGATTGCCATAGAAAGGATAGGTGGTTTTACCAAAGAAACCATCGGCCAGAAGCGAGACCGACGGAATCAGCAGCATCTGCAACTGTTCCAGCCGGTCGACCACGTCGCCGCTGAGCTGCATCAGCGCCGGGTCCGGCAGCTGCTCCGGGTTGTGCAGGGCATTGTCGAGCACGGCGGCGACTTGCGGCGCCTGGAGGGCGGCGATCGCCTCGTCGACCTTCTGGCGGGCGTCTTGCAGAGTGGCGGTGATGGAGTCCATGGTGAGTTGATGGGTTCTGACTACGAGTAGACGACTCAATATATTCTCCCTACACGCCGACCGGCAACCGAAGATGCCGATCATAATACCTGATGATAATACCTGATGATGTTCATGCTCTAGATCTTGTAGACTAGCTTCCCTCCATCCCCTCGGCCAAAGAGATGGACATGCAGGCTGTCGTGATACCTCCACATGCCGCGATACAGCGCAACAATACATTGGGCAAGGAGCGGCGAGCAGTTTCCGCGTTCATCGGTTCTGGTCGTCAACCGGATAACCTGCCGTGCCAGTGGTCGCCAGCCATATTCAAAGAGATACTGGCCCATTGGCCAGGCGCGGTCCTTGGACGGTGCTTCATAGCAGGGCAGCCAGTTGAGGTACTCGATGTATGAAGCCGGGAGGTTGTATTCCTTGGCGCCGGCACGAAAGAGGTTCTATAATGATTCACATCAGACAAGATATGAGACAAATGAGTAAAGACATACCATGTATCGCCTGCTGGGCAGCCCATTTGGGCGCTGTGGATGTTTCGCCTGCAACGTCCACGCCGTGATGGTCTTCCCCTCTCCCTCATCCACGACGTGTCCCTCGACCTGCACCCAGTTGTAGACGACGCCGCTGCCCTCGCTCACCAGCAGCCGGAGCCGGTCCTCGGCGGAGAGACGGTACGCGACCCCCATCACGGCGGGGACCGCGACGCCTCCCGGGGGGCGGTCCGCCCCGGGGGCGGGGGTGGCGCCCCCGCCGACCAGCGAGACCGAAACGGACGCCGAGCCCGGGGCGGGGAACGGGGCGATGCTGGCGTACGCGGGCTCCGAGTACGGGATGCCGAAGATGTCGAAGGTGAGATAGTGGGTGCGCACCTCGACGACGGCGGTCGCCTGCGGGGTGATGCCGCGGCCGGTCATGGTCGACCGGCGCATGTTGGACCCATACGCAAAGTACCAGAACTCGGACTGGTCTTCCATGGTGGTGGTGGCAGAAGAAGCAACTTGCACTGGATTGAATAAATACTAAACCTTGTCCTTGCATCTCGGTGGCCGAACTTCCATACTCGTATTGACATATATCTAGATACTATCTATGTAAATGTCTACCTAGATACTATGTAGATACTACCTACGGATGATACACTATAACCATGCCAATTCAACTCACGTCCAGCGCATCTATCAGCAACGATGTCCCCGATCGCCCGCTGGTGTTCACCGTCGAGGGCCGGTACCAGAACTGGATCAAGCCGCTGATCCTGCTGGAATCGCTGGGGATCCCACACGACGTCGTCGTGCTTGACGGGCCAACGACACGCACCGACTGGTTCACGGCGCTGCATCCGCAACGCTACGTGCCTGCTCTGCTCGACGGAGTAGATGGCCAGCGCACGTATGTATGGGACAGCTCGGCCATGCTCGAGTACCTGGCGGAGCGGTACGATACAGCGCACGCATGGAGCGGGCGAGACATGTGCGAGAAGAACGAGATCCGCAACTGGCTTACGTTTGAGACGGCATCCCTAGGGTATTTCATAATGTGCTATATACTATCTATGGTTGCTGACGAATAGACCGACGGCAAAGTACTGGGTGTGGTATGAGATGCGAACCGGCGAGGCCGTCAACCCTGCCGCGCAGGAGAAGTAAGACTATCCCTACCATGGATGAGCAGATGCTAATGACAGGCTGTTCAATGATCTCCGGGTGCAGTACGGCATCATCAACGCCCGCCTGAGCGAGCCCGGGCAACACTGGCTGGGCGCCAAAGACCGGCCCACCATTGCAGACATCGCCACCTACCCCTTTGCCGACGTCGAGACGACCGCCCGCATCGGCATGCCGATGGAGCAGTGGCCGGCGCTGGTGGCCTGGAGAGACCGGATGGCGACGCTGCCGGGGGTGGTCAAGCCGTATGCCGAGAAGGACTCGTGGCGGGCGATGGAGATTAGATGAGGATATTCCGGATGCCGAATGTACTATACGTATTACATACTATATTCAGTGTCTTCAGTGTCTATTCAGTGTCTATTCAGTGTCTATTCAGTGTCCTATATTGTACTATACGTACTATCTATACAATGCTGTCTACCCGCGCCACGGAGAATATGACCTGGTTCAAGTCGCAGTTCGCACGCCAGATCGGACATGCGAGCTCCACGACCCTCCCTGCCATCGACATGACCATTGCCGAGAACTGGCTGGTGCGCGGGGAAATGATCGCGGCCGCCAAAGACGCCGTCGCCCGCGAGCTGAGCGCCGAGCATCTGTCGTATAGCAGTGGTCTCGGCGGGAGTGCGCCGGTGTTGGAGGCTGCCGCGGGCTTCTTTAACCGGTTCTTTGCGCCGCGAGTGCCTGTCCTGCCGGACCATATCGTTACCGGCGCTGGGTGCAGTGGCATTCTTGACTCGTTGCTGTATAGTCTCTGTGGCGAGGGGGAGGGGGTTCTTGTCGAAGCGCCTTTTTGGGGTGAGCTGGTCTTTCGTACAAGAAGAATGACAATGCAATATAACAATGTATAGGAAGCTTTTCGGCCTATGGAGTGCTGCGCAACAATGTCCATCTCGTGCCAGTCTATACGAGCAGCGACAACATGATTGAAGCCTATCAGAATGCCCTCCGCTCATCCCCATATCCCATCAAGGCGGCCCTCTTCTGTAACCCGCAGAACCCGCGCGGCCAGCTCTATCCAGCGGAGGAAATCAAGGCGCTGCTGCACTTCTGCAAGACGGAGAAATTGCACTTGATCTCGGACGAGATCTATGCCTTGTCCCAGTTTGAATTCGGGGATCATGATTCACAAAGAAACACCATGCTGGTAGAACCTCCCACCTTCAGTTTCGTCTCCGTCCTCTCTATAGACGTCGAGGAGGCAGACAGAGCACGTATCCATGTCATCACCAGCGTCAGCAAGGATCTCGGCAGCAGTGGGCTACGGATGGTATGATTCTCTTCTTCCTCGTGTTAATCCAGATCACTGTATTCTTCGAGTGTGACTCTCATTCTAATGCAGGGCTTCCTCGTCACGCAAGCAAACGCCGCCCTCCGCTTCGCCATGTCGATATACAACAACGCCAAAGTGTCCAACATGACGGCACTGGTGGTGGCGCGCCTCTTCAGCGACAACGACACCCTCGACTGCATCCTCCGTCAGAGCCGTGAGAGCCTCCGAGCCGCTGCAGACCTGGTCGTCGCCTTCATGCTCAAGCACCACATCCCCTGCTACCGGCCGATTGCGGGCGTCTACATCTGGGCCCGTCTGGGCGGGAATACCGCCACGCGCGAGTCGGAGACTGCACTCCAGCAGCGGCTTGTCGATGCCGGCGTGCGTGTAGGGCCAGGATGGGAATACGCCGAGCGTGAGGCGGGCTGGTTCCGCGTCTCGTTTGCCTTGCCCAGGGCGCAGTTGCTTGAAGGGTTGAAGCGGATGGAGGGGCTCTTGGACTATAGCATATAACATGGATAACATGGATAACATGGATAACATGGATAACATGGATAACATGGATAACATGGATAACATGGATACGATCTATAGAGAAAGCATCGTTCGGCAGAGCATCGATAGTACGTATACAATGGACTGACATGCATGTCAACACAGCCATATGTTCAGCAGAGATCTACAAGACAGCTACTATGGCTATCGGTAGCCGAGCCAAACGCCGATGGCAGCATATAGAGAGGAGGATGTTTGTAGATCAAGTCTATACACCATCGCCATGACTGTTGACGGGTATGAAGACGCTGCACGGCGTCTCCTCTCCGAGGTGCCGCTGATCGGTAAGTGATGGACAGACCAAGTAACCATCTGTATACTCACCACCAGACGGACACAATGACTTCCCTCTGATGATCCGTGGCTGGCACCAGAGCAAGCTCTACGATGGCCTCGACGCCCACAAGATGCCTCTCTTCCATACCGACTGGACGCGACTGAGACGAGGGCAGGTGGGAGGGCAGTTCTGGAGTGCCTATGTTCCTTGGTAAGTATACACTTATTATCTGCCATTGTTCATTTAGAATCTTGTAACTGACATATCGCTATTGATAGTCCTCCCCCAAACGCAGAGAATAATTTCTCCCTCTCTGTCCACCACGACGCCCTCCACCAGACTCTACAGCAGATAGACCTGATCCACGCCCTGGTAGAGCTGTACCCGGCTCAACTGGGGCTGGCCTGCTCGCCACGCGAGGTCTGGACTGTCTTCCGCTCTGGCAGGGTCGCCAGCATGATCGGGGTCGAGGGCTTGCACCAGATCGCCAACAGCGCGAGCGTCTTGCGGATGTTCTATCGGCTGGGGGTGCGGTACATCACTCTCACGCATAACAGCAACAATCTCTATGCAGATGCGGCGGTAGGTGATATATCATATCTATCATCCTGACAAGGCATGTCTCTAACGCCGATTAGCTGGCGTCTGATCAGGCACATGGAGGTCTTTCCATCCAAGGCCGCAAGATGGTGCAGGAGATGAACCGGATTGGAATGTAAGTATTGTCTACCCTTGGTAGATCTTTCTTTACTGACCTCCAGGATGATCGATCTCTCCCATACATCAGAGGCCGTGCAGCAGCAGGTTCTCGGCTTATCTGTCGCACCAGTCATCTTCTCCCATTCATCGTGGTAGGTATTCCATAGACCATACGCTTTCAACATGACTAACGTCAACAGCACCTCGCTAAGCCACCATCTCCGCAATGTGTCAGATCCAGTGCTTGACATGCTGCACCAGAACCGTGGCCTGATCATGATCTCCTTCCTGCCCAAGCTGACCGACGAGCAGCCGCAACGACAGACCCTCGCCCGCGTGGCAGACCATATCGTCCACGTTGGCGAGCGTATCGGCTACGAGCACGTCGGCATCGGCTCGGACTTTGACGGCACGATGCATACGGCGCGCGGGACAGACGACGTTGCGTGCTATCCGCAGTTGATTGCAGAGCTGCTGCGCCGGGGGTTATCGGAGGAGAGCGTGCGGCGGGTTGCCGGCCTCAATCTGCTACGGGTGTGGGAGGAGATCGACGCGGTGGCAGGGAAGCTTCAGACGGAGAAGCAGCCGATGTTGCTGGATGAGATTGAGCCGATGTGGGATGAGAAGACGAGGCAGGAGGTGATTGCCGCGAGGGCGTAGCATATTTTCTAATAAATCTATATCACAGGAAATACTTAGGGTTTAGAAACCCTTGAACATCACAACTCAGGCCGGTAACTGGCCGACGTGCTCTGCCGGCCAAGCGTCTTCAGCTGCGCCAGGATCTGGCTCAAGGCGTCCTTTGCCTGGCTCCAGACGGCGGGATCGCCGGCATGCGCCTGCTGAAACACCGTCCAGATCTGGCGGTTGAGCGCGATGGCCGCCTGGATCTCCAGAAGCAGTAGATGCGCCGAAAAGGCCTGCACATCCTGTGGGCGGAAGTGGAAGACGCCAAATCGCAGACTCAACCCTTCCGGCTGCTGGGGACCTGATCCCCCGTGGTGGTGGTGGCGGCCCTGCTCGCTGCGGTCGAGACTGCACAGCGCCTGGCCGTAGCTGTCCGCGATCTCCTGCATGCACTGGAGGATCATACACAGCGTCAGCTCGCCCTCGTCGTCTGCTGCAGTGGCCGGCAGCGAGGTCGGCTTCTTCCACTCGTGCAGCAAGCGCTGGATCTTCACCATTGCCATCCGGTTCAGCGCCATCACCACGTCCAGCGTTGGCGTCGGCGTCGCCCGCCGGTTCTGCTGCAGCTTGCGGAACAGGGTGATCCAGCTCATCGCCGTCGCGGCCGCCACTGTGTCATCCTCGCCGCTGCAGCTGCTATGGTGGTTGTTCACCAGGGCGTCCCCGCCGTCCCTGCCAGGGCCCCGGTCGGCAACTCCCAGCGTTGCCGGCCCGTCCCGTCCGTCGTCCTCGTCCAGCTCCAGCCCGCCGCACGGCACTCGTGACTCCGGCCGGCTGCTCCCGGGCGGGCCGCCCCGCGGGGCTGCCGCCGCCACCCCCGCCGTGGTCGTCGCATCCTTGCCGCCGCTGCTGATGCTTGCTCCGTCTGTTGTCCACGAGCTGGCCGTGTCGTAGGCTGAGAACAGTCCCGTCTGGTGGGACCCCGTCTGCGAGGCACTGTCGCTGTCTGGTAGACCGATCAGATCGGACTCCCCTCCTTCTCCTGCTGGCCCCCCTCCTCCTCCGGATTCGATCAAGGCGGTACTGAATAGATCTCGCGAATAGGACTCTGGGGCTCCCGAAAAGGAGTCGAGATCAAACGCGGAGCTATCCATCTCCTCCAGCCCCAGGCTGGGCCCCAACAGCTCGCCCGAATCGCCGATGCTGGGCAGGGTTGAAGTTAAAGAGCTGCTGGTTGGGGTTAGGAGCGTGCCGGCCACCCGTCTCCCTTCCTCGGACACTGTGGTGGTCGTCGTGTTGCCCGCCGGGACAGATCGTTTCCGTTTCCCCTGGACTTTGCCCGCCATGGAGATACTGTAGGTGCATTCCTGCTGGGTACTGGCACAGCGACCACAGACCGGTTTCTTGCCGTTACATTTCACCTGACGGATGAGTACGGCCACACACTGATAAAAGAGGACTCTCACCTTGGCGTTGTGGCAGTTGTCGCAGGCGGCGCGGAGTCGATACGGCCTCGCATTGTTGCTCCTGCCGAACCCCCTGATTGGACACACGGGCTCAGTGGAACATTTCATGGGAAATGGAGATGGGGGGGCAAAACTCAAAAGGGAAACCCACCCTGCTGGTGATGAGTGGTTGTGATGGTGGTGGTTGAGCAGATCGTCAGGGCTGTCCATGTCTCTCTCTAAACACAGTCGATAGTCCCAGCCTGTCACGATGCGCGGAGATGGCGAAAGAAAGCGGGTTTATTCTCTCATCTTGCAGAGGGAGTCGGCTATTTAGAAGAGGGGGGGAAGGACAGACAGCTCGCCTCGACATCATTCATGGGTCGGACATGGGCAATCAACGAGCTGCATTCCATCCCTTGAACGGTGTTGGCAGTCAGTCGACCTTCAGCTGTCTGATACCCACTGCGGTGCAGCCGAGATCTGACCACAACAAATACAGGTCCACACTTCAATAAATGTATATGGCAGTGCCCGATCATCCTCTACATCAAAGTCATGACGCCTATATCTTGCACACCGACGGTTCGACGGTGGTTTGTTGGGGTTTGAATCAACCTCTTGGCGCCGTCACACAGAATTCCATCTGTCTCTTGTTTTTCTGGGAATGCGACACTGCATGACGTGAGGAGAGGGCGTGTCCCGTGGCGGGCTGAAGAAGACAGGAGCTTAAAATGCAACCAAGGCGGGGTTGACGGAGGGAGAAGACGTCGTTTAAATATGGCGGATGGTGCTTCCCACTCTCTCGGTTGCTATTACGCCTGAGCTTCAAAATCAGGCTTAGTTGGGCGCCTTACTCAGGGGGAAACGAGACCAGCTACTGCACAGATACTACGGATGGTCGTGATTTCGATTCCGCCTGGGTGGGAACTATTGCAGAGGCTGTATGACCCGACTGAGAAGATCGCCATGGGGTCTCACTGGAACAGGCTAGACGGATCGCCAACTTTACGAGGTCGACAGCTGGATGCAAGCCTCAATATGGAAGTACGGAGTATATGCCGACAGGCGGTTTGAATAAGTACCGTCATGTCCATGATGACATTGTGGTTATTGGTTCGCTATTGAGATGGTGCAGAAATGTATCGGAGTACTCCGCGGAGACAGCCGATATGGCTACACCGACTCGACAGGAACAAGTCACGGCGTGGCAGTCTAAGATCCTTGTATTGTGCAGACAGATCTGGTCTACTGCTGTAGGTGAGATTGAAACCGGTAAAATTATCCAAGCTATGGAACCGTTATTCATGTGTTATTTTGTTAATTGTTTATCATCTAAGAATGTGACCTAGATATTACTATAATCTACTATAAACAATTTATCTATATTTTAACTGTAAGGAGTGCTTAATATGCCTATTATCTAATAGTTTACTGCATGATTTGGCTGGAGGTCAAGTGTTATAATCATGTCCTATAAATGTAGATTTAGACCATGATGGATACTACCTAAGTAGAAATCCATAGGCCCAATAATGGTGTAGTGACTATTCCTTGATGTATAACCATGATCCTACTATTATTTATAATCTATTTAATTAATAAAATTTAAAAAGAGGCGTTTCTATAGAGATATGATTACTTTAGAAATCATCATTATTCTTAATATATATGTCAAAAAATTCGCGCGCAGGAAAGATGTTATGCCCTAAACATAATAATTAGGGAGTACTATAATTGCCTAGGTGCTGCCTAAGAAATCACCTAAGGAATTAATCACAGAATTAATTAAGGAATCACCTGGCGGTAGATAATTTCTAGCCTAATTATAAGTATAGGCCCCTTGGTAATTAATGCCTTTAATAAGCCTAGTATATAAAATTATAATAAATACTAATAGTGAGGTAGTATAATATTTCAATCCAAGTATAATCTTGAAGAGGAATATAATGTAGGGGGTAGTCAGGCTGTGGTGATATCACCATTATCGGTCGATAGCTTTCCCTGTAGGTAGAGCTTAATGTTATATATTGGGGATGAAATATACTACTAGATGCAGGTAGGTATAGTTGGAGTATAGAAGGGATCTTTCAAGTGTCTAGTTGATGTGTATTTACGGTTTATTCTGTACTCATGGCATGATACAGCTTCTAAATAACTAGCTGTTCAGTCACTATATACGTTCACCATGGTATTCCTATATAGACCTTTCGACAAATCTGGTATATAAACTATAGACGATTGGCAATCCCCCCCGCGACGGCCGAGCCTGCTGAAACCGCGGCGGTGACGGTCCGGAAAGGGGAGGCGATGTCGCCCAAGGCAAAACAGCCGGGCACATTGGTCTGGAAGAAAGGCTGGTCTGTTTTCAGCTCGGTTTGGCTGTCTGCCAGGGCGAGATTGAGCCCCTTGGCAAAGGCGATGTTGGGCGATGCCGTGGGCTGGTGCGAGAAGAAGTCGTGGGTGACGACCTCGCCGGTCTCGAGCTGGACGGAGGGTTTGCCGCCCGGCTCTGCGCTGGGGATCAAACGGGCGAGCCGCCGGTGATCGAGCTGGATGGCTGGGTTGGCGGCGACGACGGCCGCAAAGGTCGGCTCGATGGCCTCGTTGCCGTGGGTGTAGACGGCGATCTTGTTGGCGAAGCGCGAGAACAGCTTGGCAAAATGGGCGCCCATGGGAGAGGCCATATTGTCGACGGCGATGATGGCCGCGGATTCCGCGCCGGAATTCTCATATCCGTGGCAGAAGGGACAATGATATCTGTTTCTCAGCATCGAGCTCTCGTCTACTATCAAACTCTCGTCTTACATGTTCATGTTCTTCCAGCACTCGCGGAAGCCCGGGATCCCCGGCATGACATCGGTGATGCCCGTGGCGATGACCAGCGTGCGCCCTAACCAGGTCGTGCCCGTGCTGTCCGTGGCGACGAAGACGCCCTCGCCGTCCTGGACGACCGACTCGACGCGGGTCTGGGCATACTGCACCGTGTCGTAGCGGCCGTCGACGATCTGGCGCAGGGCAGCCGCTCGGTAAGCCGCCGGGTTCTGGTGGTCCCAGGTGAGGACATTGTGCATCTCGGGGGAATGGGCGTTGCGATACTCGGCAGAGTCGAGAATCACCGCCGTGCGCCGCACCCGACACAGGCCCAGGGCGACAGAGAGGCCGGCCGGGCCTCCGCCGACAATCACACAATCTAACAGCCGTGTCATTGTGTAGTATAGAGTATAGTAGTAGTATAGATGTAGTATAGTATAGATGTATAGTATAGTAGTAGTATAGTATATGTATAATAATATTTTCATGCATCAAATGTCTCCGAAAGTCGCCGACGCCTCGGTGCCCGATGCAAGGTTAAGTATGCCCAACAGAGCATTGATGAACGATCAAGGGTCAATCAATGCAATGCACGAAACAGAATCCCAACCGCTGCTGCAAAAGAACGGGCTGACCGTCGGCCACGCCCGACTGCTGCTCCCCATCGCCCTGTTGGCCTCTCTCGGCATCACCGCCACGGCCGCGACCTCGGTGTTTGCGTATGCGTACCTGCTGTGCGCCGATCCCACGCACTGCCAGAATGAAGAGCGCGCGGCGTACGCGGGCACCCTGGCCCTGGCCACCACCGTCGCCAACGTGTGCGCCATCCTGGCGGTCGGCCCCCTGCACCTGCTCGGCCGCCGCAACGCGGTCGCCAGCCTGCTGCTGTGGTTCGGGGCGCGCGGGGCCAGCGTTGCGGTGCTCTCGGGGGCCGTCGCCCTGCGGAGCATCCCTATCGCCATCGCCAGCAAGGTGCTCGAGGGCCTGGCCACGGACAACATCCTGCAGTATGGGCTAGGGGCCGTCTACGCCCGTCTGCCGAGCGAGAAGCACTTCTCCGCCGTCATGGGCCACTCCATGGCGGTCTACCTGTTTGGCTCGGCGCTGGGGCCCATCCTGGCCGGCCTGTCGACCAACTTCCGTACCAGCTTTGTGTTTGCCGTGGTGGTGTTTGTCATTGCGGGCGGGTATACATCGTTGATCTGGGTGAGGTTTACCATCCACCACACACCCAGCACCGACGACACCCAAGAGACAGCACCGGAAGTGCCGAAAAGGAGCCTGCTGGACCATGTGCGTGTGCTGGCTGAGCCGGCGCTGCTCCTGCCCGGCGTGAGTCTGCTGCTGTACACCATGGCGCAGGGCTACGTCTTCCCGGCGCTGATGGTGCACACGGCGCTGCGGTTTGGCTTCACGGGCCGCGAGAACGGCTGGATGCTGTCGCTGGCGGCGGGCACTTCGGCGGTGGCCCTCATGGCGGTGCCCTCGGCGCTGGGGGCGGTCGAGCGCTGCCGGGGATCGATCCCTCGCCGACAGTTCAATCTCGCCATGGCGGTGGCCACGATGGGGGTGTTTGCGGCGTCGTTGATCCTGCTGGCACGCATCGACAACGCTCGCCTGGTGTATCCGGCCATCATGCTCTTCTCCATCGGTCTCGCGTCCAGCACGTATATCAAGGGCTACGCCGTGCTGTGTATCCCGGGGCGTGCAGATGTGATGCCGGCCCTGGCCGTCCAGGAGAGCGTCGGATCGCTGCTCTCGCCGCTGCTCATCGGGGCGGCCCAGACACGCCTGGCCGAGGGGGAGTGGCTGTATATCTCGGCGGGAGTCATTTCTTTTGCCGCTCTTCTGCTTGTCTTGTCAGGAAGGTCATAGCAGTAGCAGTCATAAATACAGTCATACAGTATAGCAGTAGCAGTCATAATCATACAGCTAGTAGATAACCCATATATAAGCCATGCATACAGAAAGTAGTATATATCTTTAACTTTTAGAGACTATACTTTATAATTCTTATAATAATATTATTATTTCTAAAGAAAAATATATGATCAGTTCTTATAAGCTAAAAAATATTTAATATCTTAGTTAAATATAATAGTCTTTAAGCGTAATATTTAGGGCCTTGATTAGATAAAAAAAGTATATACATATTTTAATATATAATGAAATAAGGCATTATATACTTAATAGTTGATAATATTAAAGAGTTAAAGTTAAAGCATCAGCTTATCCTACAGCCAGGCTATATAGTCCAAGGGATGATGAAGTTGATTATAGGCTTATTAGCTAAAGATAATAGCTTTAAATTGCTAGATGAATTGAATCTCCAGGATGCGCAGCTTGGCCATATGTACGGCTTATATACAGGTTATATTAGTATTATAGTAACACTCATACAGTCATAGTCCAGCCGATCGGTGGCCGAATGACTACTATACCTCTACTATATCTATACCTCTACTATATCTATACCTCTACTATATCTATACCACTTACTATACACTTCTACTTCTACTTCTACTTCTACTTCTACTATTCTATCTAGCCATGCTCTCCAATCGCATGCAGAAAAATGTGGACAGCTTCATGCCCAAGATCGCCGTCCAGGTCGCCCAGCGCAGCGCCGACGTCCCCCCCATCGACCTGGGCACGGCCGAGAACCGGCTGATCCGCCATGAGATGGTGGAGATCATCAAGCAGGCCATCCAGGACAACCTCACCGTGGCAGTAAGTGCTGTGTGTACTATCAAAAAAGCTATTCTAAGGGACAGGACCTGTCGTATCAGAAAGGATTCGCCGGCGACCCTCGCCTCCAGGCTGCCCTGGCGCATCTGTTCTCCACGCGCTTCCACGCTCTGGTCCCCGTCCAGGCCAGCGAGGTGGTGGTCGGGCCTGGCGGCGGCGCCATCATCGATTCCTTTGCGTTCAGTGTGGGCGATGTTGGCGACGCGATGCTCGTGCTGGCGCCTTACTGGAGTATTGCTTGACTTTTCCTGACTGTCGTATGGACGGGATACCTGCTAACGACCAGGCGGCTTCAGCTTCCAGTTCGAGGTCAGACCCGACGTGACCATCATCCCCGTCCATGTCTCCTGCGACGATCCAGGCGAGATAGCCGGCATGCTGGAAACGGCCCTGGCAGAGCAGACTCGCGCCGGCCGCCGCGTCAGGGCCGTCGTGGGCTGCAACCCGCACAACCCGCTGGGCCAGTGCTTCACGCGCGACGTGCTCACGGCGCTGCTGCTCTTCTGCCAGGCCAGGGAGCTGCACTATCTCTCCGACGAGGTGTATGCGCTGTCGACGTACGAGTCGGAGGACTGCCCGGCGCCGGAGCCGTTCACCTCGGTGCTGGCGCTGGACCTGCCGGCTCTGGGGGTCGATGTCTCGCGCGTCCACATGGCCTGGAGCATCAGCAAGGATCTGGCGTGTAACGGATTACGACTGGTGAGTGCCATTGCCTGGATATGCAGAGGAGAAGATCATGGATATGCAGAGGAGAGGGGGTGACCGTTTAGGGCACGTTTGTCAGTAGAAACCCGCAGGTGGCGCTGGCAGTGGCTCTGGGAGCCAACACGCAGGTGTCGGCATTGACGGCCATCGCGATGACCAGCCTGCTCACCAACGAGGCCCAGCTGGAGCAGATCTTGAAGCTGAGCCGGACGAGACTGCAGACCGCGTACGCAGCCATGCGGCGCTTCCTCCGCGCCCACGAGATGGAGTATATCCCGGCCTGGGCGGGCATGTACGTCTGGGCGCGTCTGGACAAGACCATCACCACCTGGGAGCAGGAGACGGCGCTGCAGAAACGGCTGGCGGATCACGGCGTGGCCGTCAGTGCCGGTCGATCGTATTCCAGCCAGCAGCCGGGCTGGTATCGACTGAGCTTTGCCTTGGAAGGGGATGCTCTGGCAGAGGGATTGCGTCGGATTGAAGCTGCCTGTGTATAACCACTAGATTCTTAATAGAATATAGTCTATTGCTATCTTCGATTACTATAATGAGTTTCTCACGATTGCCATACTTGAGTATAGTCTATTGCTATACTTGCCTATACACTATTGCTATCTCGTTTCTATAATGAGTTTTCGGCCACCGTCGGATGCCGAAAGACTACAAAAGAACGGGCAATCGCTTCATTCCCACCACATCAAGATGGCTGATGCAGGAATCAGCACCGTCTGTCTGGTCTATCCGACTGCCCTGGTCGTCGCCTACACGGCCTCGCATCTCATCGTGAGGCTGTGGACGCGCGCAGACTGGGCACCGCGACGAGTCCACACCGTGCTGTCGTCTCTCTCTCTGCTCTGTCTCTCCTTGCTGTCGAGTATTGTTCTCTCTATTGTCGGCATCGCCACGCGCGACGCAGACGGCCGGTGGTGGGAGTCGCAGCCCTACCTGGTGTGTTGATCTCTCTCGGCTATACGCATCCCCTCTTGCTGACCCGGCAGGCCCACCAAGTCGCCGTGCTCTTCTTCTTCCTCGCCTCCATCCTCCCCGACCCCGAACAGCCGTATAGACCGTCGCCGGCGAGCGGCATCGTCTGGCTCCTCGCCACCGGCTTCGAGACGGCCCTGGCCGTCTGGCAGGCCCGCACCGTGTTGGCCTTGACTGCCCTGGACCTGCTGGACATCGTCTCGCTCTGTCTCGCCGCCACTCGCGTCCTCTGCCTCTCCCTCGGCGTGGTGTTTCTGTATCTCTCCGCTCCCAAACAGTCTCTCCTCACCGGCGATGAAGTCCGATACGGAACCATCCCCTCCCCTCCAGACACAACCAGCCCCCCCGAGACAGACTGGGTAGACTATGTGATCAACTTCGTCAAGGTCTTCCGGCTGATCTGGCCGAGCGAGTCGCCCGCCCTGCAGCTCCGCGCCGTCGTGTGTCTGCTGCTGCTGGCCGTGCAGCGCGTCGTCAACGTGCTGGTGCCGCTGCAGCTCGGGGTGATTGTGCGCTCGCTGGCGCCCGGGTCGCTCCCCGTCCAGGCGATTGTGTGGTACGCCGCGCTGCGAGCGCTGCAGGGCGAACAGGGGGTGATCGGCTGTGTGCGCGCGCATCTCTGGATCCCCATCGGACAGGCGACGTACCGCCAGCTCAGCGCCGCGGCGTTTGCCCATGTGCTGTCGCTGTCGCTCGACTTCCACCTGGGCAAGCGGCTGGGCGAGGTGATGAGCGCGCTGACCAAGGGCGCCGCGCTCAACACCTTCCTGGTGACGCTGCTGTTCACCCTGTTCCCCATGCTGGCCGATCTGGGCGTTGCCGCGGCCTACCTGCTCGCCACCTTCGACCCGTTCTACTGCTTGATCGTCATCGCCATGGGCTGGGCCTACATCTTCACCACCATCTACCTGTCCAAGTTCCGGGCGCGCGCCCGCCGCGAGATGACCGCCTGCGACCGCGAGATGGACGCCGTCAAGGCCGACGGCCTCATCTCGTATGAGGTCGTGCACTACAACGACGCCGTCGCCGCCGAGCTGGCCCGCTTCGCCGACCGCGTCTCCTTCTACCAACGCGCCGAGTATGTCGTCATGAGGCTGCTCAACCTGCTCAACGCCGCGCAGAACGTCATCTTCACCCTGGGGGTCGCCCTCACCTGCTTGCTGTCGGCCTACAACGTCGCCGGCGGCCGCGAGACCATCGCCGTCTTCGTCACTCTCATCTCCTACCTCACCCAGCTGCAGGCGCCGTTGAACTTCTTCGGCAGCTGCTACACGCAGATGCAGAACAACCTGGTCGACGCCGAGCGCATGCTGGCGCTGTTCGACGAGGAGCCGACTGTCGTCGACGCTCCAGACGCCGTCGATCTGGTCGACTGCCAGGGCGCGTTGGAGTTGCGCGATGTCTCCTTCTCCTACGACGGCCGGCGCACCGTGCTGCACAACATCACCCTCACCGTCGCGCCGGGCACCTCGCTCGCCGTGGTGGGCGAGACCGGCAGCGGCAAGTCGTCGCTGCTGCGGCTGCTCTTCCGCTTCTACAACGTCTCGGCCGGCCAGATCCTGCTCGACGGCACCCCCGTCGAGCAGCTCACCATCCAGAGCCTGCGCAGCCACATCGGCGTCGTCCCGCAGGAGACGATGCTCTTCAACGACACCCTGCTCTACAACATCCGCTATGCGCGGCCCTCGGCCACCGACGACCAGGTCTATGCCGCCTGCAAAGCCGCCAGTCTGCACGACAAGATCCTCGCCTTCCCGGACGGATACCTCACCCAGGTTGGCGAAAGAGGCCTCCGTCTTTCGGGGGGGGAGAAGCAGCGAGTAAGTGACTATCTGAGCTGTTCATTCTGACTGTTCATTCTGACTGTTCATTCTGACTGTTCATTCTGACTGTTCATTCTGACTGTTCATTCTGATGTTCATTCTGACTGTTCATTCTGACTGTTCATTCTGACTGTTCATTCTGAGCTGTTTCTAATTCTACTGCAGCTCTCCATAGCCCGCGCCATTCTCAAAGCACCCCAGATCATCTTCATGGACGAGGCGACCTCCTCGCTCGACTCGGCCACCGAACAGGCCATCCAGGCCTCCCTGGCCGACGTCAGCAGGGGACGCACCACCATCACCATTGCGTAAGTCTGATCTAGACACATGGCTTATTCACATCTGACCATCACAGCCACCGCCTGTCGACGATTGTCCACTGCGACAAAATCGTCGTGCTGCAGCAGGGCCGCATCGTCGAGACCGGCACGCACAGTGAGCTGTTGCGCCGCGAGGGCCAGTACAAGCAGATGTGGGAGAAGCAGTCGATGTAGCGTGGCCAATAATAACTCGAATATCTATAGAACAATCATACAGCCAAGACAGCCGTATTCTGTCTACACTACTGTATGCTCAGTAAAAAAAGACTTGACATCATCCTCCAAAGGCTCGTCGGCCATGCTGGCAGCCACTCTCTCGACCTCCCCCAAGACACGCAGGACATTCCCTCCGGCAACAGCCAGCCTGTCCTCCCTGGCGACTCCCCGACGCTGCAGCTCCGCCATGAGGGCTGGATACGAGGCCACGTCCTCCAGCCCGCGCGGCGCCTGTCCGAAGCCCATGCCGTCGTAGTCTGCGCCGAGGCCGACGTGGGCGTAGCCGATGCGCTCGCCGACGTAGACGATATGGTCCGCCACGTCGGCGAGAGAGGCGTTTCCTTCGTCCTGGCGCAAGAACTCGGGCGTGAAGTTGATCATGACGAGCCCCCCGTTGCGCGGCAGCAGATCGAGCACGTCGTCCTGCACGTTGCGCCGGTGCGCGCAGAGGGCGTACGCCGAGGAATGCGAGAAGAGCACCGGCGCCTTGCTGAGCGCCAGACTGGCACGCTGCGTCGCGGCAGAGGTATGCGACAGATCGACCATCATCCCGACGCGGTTCATCTCGCGCACCATCGCCTCCCCGGCGGGCGACAGGCCGCCGTGCAGCGGCGTCGACGGCGCGCAGCTGTCGGCGTACGGGTTGTGGCAGCTGTGCGTGAGGGTGATGTACCGCACGCCCAGCTGGTGGTATACTCGCAGCACACTGGCGCTGTTGCCGATCTGGTGGAGGCCCTCGACGCCGAGCAGACTGGCGATGCCGGTCCTGTGTTTGCGCATCACCGTCGCCATCTCGCCGGCTGTCCGTACTGGCCGTATATGTCCTGGGTACGCTGTCGCCAGGCGCTGGACCAGATCGATCTGTTGCAGGGTATCCCGCACCGAGACCCCGTACGACTCGTCGGTCATGGACGTGTCGGACGGACTCAATAATTAGTCCTATAACGATATGCTTATAATGATAATGCTCATACCACGGCACGTAGACACTCCAGAACTGGCCGGTGACTCCCCCCTGCTGCAGACGGACAAAGTCGACCTGCCCGTACAGCTCCTGGTCGGCGCTGAAGTTGCCCTGGTAGATGTGGTTGCCCCAGAAGGCACGGATCCAGATGGGAAAGTCATTGTGGCCGTCTAATCATCAATACATAGAATCATAAGTATGAGATGGAGACACACCGATCAATAGGCGAGGCGATGTCCACTGGTTACGAAACGTGTAGGTGGTGATGATGATGAAGCCGACGGCGAGGGCCGCCCAGCGAGCTTTGAATCTATTGGATCGAGACGCATACTCGAGGCTATCCGATGTAGGTTCTTTCATTTCAGATAGTTATCTTGGTAATCAATGTAAACACAATGTAAACACATCAACATGGCAACACTATAATGACAGAGTAATAGCTATATCGGCCTCCGTCGGTGACCGATCAGCCAAACACCAGACACCGCACTTCGATGCTCTCCCTCTTGGGCGCCTCGGCAGGGGTATCGGGATGCTCAAACGCGCAATGGGGGCATACTGATGATCAGCAAGATGCAGCAAGGGAGACTGGAAATCCCAGAGTCTACATACGTTTCGCAGGCACGTCCGCCGAGTCGTAGATCTTGATGAGAGTCGCCTCGTCGGTGCGATGGCCGGCCAGAAAATGCCATTTCTGGCCCTCGCCGTAGCTGATGTTGTACGACGAGCCCAGCGGCTCCCATTCGTGCTTCCAGAGCTCCATCGCATGCAGATTCGCCGCGTCGAGCGTGCGGCCGTCCATGAGGCCCAACGGCCAGTCGTCCACGGGCCCGTTGATCGGCCGCCACACACTGCAGAGACAAGTCAGTATAGCAGACATGTAGCAGAAGGATAGAGGTACTTGATGATGCGGAATCGGCCCTGGAGCAGCTGCTCGGCCTCGTCGCCGGCATACTGTCTAGCCCGACGGAGGGCTCCTGTCGGCGTTCTGACGGTCAGTATCTCTCTTCGTCCGTGTTTCGTACGTACTGATCGCAGTGGACCTGACTGTCAGTGCAAGTACATGTATATATAGGCTTGACTTACTGTCTTCCCCGGCTGCTGGCGCCCCGGCTTGCCAAACATGCCCAAGGCCGGATCCCGCTTCCGGATGGAGTGGTTGAAGATGATGACCTTGTGGGCGCCCGTCACCCGAGTCACCAGCTCCCTCACGGCGTCGTAGTACTCGCTCTCGATCCTGCCGGTGTCGATGTCCCGGATGCTCTGCAGCAGAGCCGGGTTGCCCCCGCGCACGTCGTCGGCGAAGGTGAAGCCGTGCGTGTCGAGAGTGAAGGAGTCTCGGGCAGGACGGGCATCCTCGACGGTGACCTGGCGGGGGTTCCAGTCGAAATTCTTGACTTCGAAGCCTGGCTTGGGGTCGGTGCGGTAGTAGGGGGCTGGTCCGGCGTTGTCCCAGTCTTGCTGGTACAGCATCTCAGTGACGGCCATGATGACGATGATGATTGTAGTATCTCGAGAGAAACAGTGCTCTGGATGACTGCTATTTAAATCGCGACTCGGCAATCGCTCAGACGCCGAATAGATGGATGTAACCAGGATGCCGGCGTGGATCGGGGACATGCTCGTGTAACCAAATGGCCAGTGAGCATGAAGGTGTATCACAGTAGCAGATGCTTTCTTCTTGAGGTATATACATAAATATCAGGGCACTGGACTGAAATAGCTATAATACTGGTATAGTCTTAAGTATGACTTTAAGGGGCATGATTTAGTATATAGTCCCAGCCAAAGTTCCTAACCATAGAATTTAAATTAGTAGCCTAGTTAAAGTTATCACCTTATAATCTATAATTATTATATATATATAATCCATTATAATCTCTGTCTTCTAAAATTTTCAATAGATATAATTAAATTGGGTAATGTGGTGTTTTAGATATATATTATTAATATATATATATATATATTGGGGGTATAGAAGTGTATCTAGCTAAGTATTAAATCCTTAGTTAATAGTTATAAATTAAATATAACAAATAATAAGATATAAAATATAGTAAATACTCAAGTTTATCCTCCTTCTTCCACTTCACCTATTTCATCTACTTTTTCACCCTCATTCTTTTACTTTACCTATTTTATCTACTTCACCTCATTCTTCCACTTCACCTAATTCTTCCACTTTTTCACCCTCATTTCTTTCCGCCTCACTCCCTGCCAGCACATCTGTGTCCCTCGGCTTACGGTACAAGAGAACAAAAAGGACAGCCGACGCGGCCATGACACCACACAGCAACCATGCGGCATTGTGGTAGCCGTGTAGGACGGAGGCAGGCGAATCGTTCGACGAGGTGGCCGCGACGAGCACATTCATCAAGGCGATCAGGGTGCTCCCGCCGACCTGGAAGACGATGGCGAGCAGGGATCCAATCCGAGCATGTTGCGACTGCGGAATGGTGGAGAGCACGGCGGCCTGGGCGCGCACAATGCCGGGCACATTGGCGACGATATAGCACATGGCAAACACGATGGGCCAGGCCGGGCTGACGTGCTCTGGGATCAGGGCCCAGGGGATCAAAAAGGCAGCCATCCAGACCCAGGCGCCGGTGATTTGCGTGCGTTCCGATAGCTTGCTGGCGAGGAAGCCGGCCACGGGGGCAGAGGCCAGACAGGCAAAGGCGGCGGGCTATTCACGATATTGTCAGCGTGTATCTTCCTTCCTGTCAGTAGGTCTTACCAGTAAGTACAGAGCAGAGCGGATGGGCGAATACTGCAGTCCATTGAGGAGAGTCTGGGTGACGAGATACCACCAGGCGGTGATGCCTCCGCCGTTGAAGAGGAAGTTGAAGGTCATGAGGATCATATTGACCGAGTGCAGCATCTCGCGCGGGATGAAGGGGTCGGCCGTCAGACAGAACCAGCCGTCGTAGACAGGCAGGGCGAGGATACAGACGCCGCCGATGACGAGCGTCGACAGCACGGCCGGGTCGGTCCAGCCGCGGTTGGGGCCGTCGTTGAGGCCGTAGATGAGGCAGGGGATGCCGACGCAGGCGAGGATGACGCCGATATAGTCAAAGGGCGGGTTCTGTGACTGCTGGCACTGGGAACGGGCTTCACCGGCCTCTTCCACGCTCTCGCGGCACTCCTTGACTGGCTCCTGTGCCCGACTGGGCACGAGAAGAACGGCGAGGACGAAGAGGACGGCACAGAGGATCATGGTGATCCAGAAGATGCCTCGCCAGCCAACAGACGATTCTATATCCATCAGCATCCATCACGCTCTCTGATTCTCATTCATGCCGTACCGGTCACCAGCGCCCCGATTATAATCCCACACACCATGCCCAGCGGTCCCGAGACAAACAGCAGGGTCAAGCCTCGATTCCGGTCCTTTGCGTCGGGCAAGGAGCTCGTAATCAACGGGATCAGACAGACGGTCTATCATTTAGCTTCAGAGCAGGAGACAGACTCGGTTGATGGGACGGACGTACATTGATTCCCCCTCCCAGCCCGGCGATGGCTCTCCCCACGATGAGGGCATCTTTGTTGGGCGCCCAGGCACACAACGCATTGGCGCCGACCAGGATGGCGATCCCCAGGAGGAAAGTAAAGCGCAGGCCTGTCTTGTCGATGAGGGCACCCGCAACGAAGAGCACGGCGGCATAACCGACCGAGTAGGAGAGGAGAGGCCAGTTGCTCTCGTAGGGGGTGAGATGGACGGCGTGGGAGATGTCTCGTAGGGCGAGGTTCACCATCAGGCTCTGGACCTGGTCGAGGAAGTTGGCCCAGGCCGCCAGCAGGACCGTTGCCCAGATCCAGCGGGTGTGGGTGTTGAAGCTATGGAGGATGCCATGGACGATGTTCATTGTGGAAGATGAAGATGAAGAGAGAAGAGAAAAGAGAGAAGAGAAAGAGAAGAATGAGAAAGGTCGAAAGAAGGGATAGTGTTACACAATCCAAACATACCTGATCGGCATCCGACATTATTAGCTTAGGTACTAGTAGTTGATATTAATGTTGATTTAATGTTGATTTAATGTTGATATTAGTGAGACAATAGAGAATATACTATCTATGGCCTGGTAATCTTCTCATCGCTACAAAAGTGTCCAGGTTAGGCATCAAGGCCGCCCCAATAGGCCAGTCGACGGGCTTCCCCTTGCGTTCCGGCACAAACTTGACTTCATAGTCGATGATGAGCTGGGCAAAGGTGAGTTTCGTGAGAAGGAGGCCAAAGAAACGGCCTGGACATGTCTGGTTGCCGAAGCCGAAGCTGCCGTGGATCAGTAAATACGCCTCTGTTCATCGAACCATTTGTCTTACACTGGGAATTCCGCCGTTTGCGTGACGGCCTGCAGTTTGGTCTTGTTCTCTTTGGCGTCATACCATCGCCACGGGTTGAATGTGTCCGGGTCTGGATAGATGGCTGGATCGCGCAGCAGCGACAACGTGGGGATCATCAGCTTCTGGCCGGGGGGGAGGACAGAGCCGTCGGACAGGACGAGCTCCTTCATCGCCTTGCGCTGGATGGTATCTATCACTTAGCAGGATCTTTGTGTAGGGGAGAAGGGGAGCGTACAGATGATGGGAGGCGAGCAGCGCAGGGTCTCACGGAGAAAACTGTCGAGTTTCGGCATGGCAGCAACGGCCTGGCGAGTCCAGCCGCCGTGGATGGCCAGCTGTTGGGTGATCTCCTGGCGCAGCTCGTGGGCGAATTCCGGATGCGCGAGATAGGTGAGCACGATCTGGCACTGGATCATGCACCACATGCCCGCCGCGGCAAAGGTCAGGATGAGCATCTGGTTGACGATCTCGTCGGCCTCCTTGGGCGTCATCTCGTCCACGGGTTTGGCGAGCATCTTCTCGACCATCGCCCGGCTGGGACCACTCTTGCCCTCGCGCTGCAGCCTGCCCAGCTCCGGGATCACCATGCGTTTGACGGCGTGCAGGTGGCTGCGTGCCCGGCGGCCCCAGCTGCTGAGCCAGAAATACGGCTCGCGCAGGACGGCAGGCAACAGGAACATGGTCACCGAGTGGCCCGTCACGGTGTCGATGTAGCCCGTGGCATGCTTGAGATAGTCGGGGTGAGACACCATCTCCTCGCCCACCATGGCATGGCCGACGGTCATGTTGGCGACATCAATCAACGCGTCCCAGAGCATCACCACCCGCCAGCCTAAGTCATGGTATGAGCAAGAATGACGGATATCACAAGGGTCGGGGCTATTGGGACTCACCGTTCGAGTGCTCCGGAGGCGCCAGTCGCTGGATCAACGCCTCCTGGACGGTCTGGGCCAGATACTCGGTCATGTCCGGGAGATTCGAGATGAGATGCTTCTGCACGGCGTGCACGTATTTGCGCTCGGTGAGGGTGTTGCCCATGTACAGATGCCAGAGGAACTGGTCCTCGACGATCTCGCTAAAGTTGAGCTGGTCCGGGGGATACGCCTTGATCTCGTCGACCATGCTGGGCGGATAGACGTAGATCAGCTCGTCGAACGTCCATGTGGACCAGACGGCGTTGTTCTTGCTATACTATGCGAATGAGCTTGAGATAGGCAACACCACCCAGCCAGAGTACCTTTGTGTATCCTTCGAAACACAGATTCAACGAATCCGCCATCCACCGACACAGGAAAAACGTCCGGCGCCGCCACCACGAACAGTCGCCCAGCACCGGCCGGTTGCCCTGGTTGCGTCGCTGTCGCCAGTCGCTGACCTGCCCGTAGAGGTACAGCGCGGCCACCACCAGCAGTCCGGGCCATAGGGAGCTGAAGGCACTGTTAGGGGTGCCCAGGGGCTGAGTGTATGGGCTGTCTACCGAGTCGTTCATTGTTGCGTGGTGGAAGAAGAGGGGGGATTCTCCATAAGATGTACATTCGGGATGCGATCGGCTGCCGATTGATAGATTTATGTTATCGATTAACACTATAGAAATAACACTATAGAAATAACACTATAGAAATAACACTATAGAAATAGAAATAAATAGATAATAATATGTACTATTCTCATTAAATCTCTATACAAGTACTAGAGATTATGCCAAATAGCTGGGAAGAGCTTAAGTTGAAGGATTATAGAATAAGGCCTGTTATTGTGGTATTTCAGTTCTATATTCTAGCCATCAACACCATGGTATGATCCCACACCTGCTGGTCAACACCACGCCGTCTGAGATCAGCGAGGAGCTTCTCGTCCCGTGGACGAGAATGATCCCCTCGTCCACACTGTACCGTCAAGATGTATGATAACTGGTTTGAATCAGCAGCAGGATTCTTATATCTTATTCTAACATGTTTGGGAGTGTCACTATGTAAAGCGCTGACCAAGACTTGCCTGGCTGAGTAAGGATAGAGCGGATTGAAGAAGAAACAGAATTAGAAATAGAATTGAAGTCGAATAGTCTTATATTTTAAATATCATCACATTACTATAATTCATGTGCACAGGCAGTGCTGACAGTGACAATCTCTGTTTTTAGGACAGTTTGAGTCTCGGTGAATACTGTGGGAGAGACAGACACTGCTGCTGTGCCTTTGCTGGAGAGGCCAGCTGAGCTGGAAGTGCCGACAGAGCTGGAAGTGCTGACAGAGAGTGTAGAAGAGCTGCTGGAAGAGACGGTGAAAGGGAAAGAACTGGAAGATCCAACCGGGGTTATGACCGAAGAGCTGGAAGCAGGCACTGCACTGGCACTTGCCGGAACCATCGATGAGATGGGAGATGAGATGGCTGTGAGCTGGGATGAGATGGCTGTGAGCTGGGATGAGATGGCTGTGAGCTGGGATGAGATGGCTGTGAGCTGGGATGAGCTGGCTGATGGAATAGCTGAAGATACGGCAGAAGCAGTAGACGAGACAGAAGCAATCGAGCTAGAGACAGAAGCAATAGAGCTTGCAACAGAAGCAACAGAAGCAGTAGACGAGGTGGCGGCAACGGTGGAAGTCGGACAGACAACGTTGGCCTCGACGAGAGAGATATTGTCAAAGTCAAAGGTCATGGACCTGACGGTGGAGACAGAGATATAAAAGGCCTGACTTGTGGTGGCCGGCGTGATGCTATACGAGTAGGTGACCCAGTCCAATCCCACGGTGGCAGGGGAGAGAGTGGTCGAGCCAGCGAGGGTGGTGCCGATTCGTGCCGTCAACACAACGTTGGTCGTGTAGGACTGCGTGAAGCGCATGTCGAAGCTGATGGTGTATTCCGTCCCCTCGACGATGGCGTCGACGGTCTGGTAGAAGTAGACCTGCCATTCGGAGATGGAGACGACGGCGTCTGCGCCGACGAGGTAATACGACGACCCGTCGTCGGAAGCCATGGACAAGGTGCCGATGCCTTGTGTCCAGCCTTCCATCGTGCCTGTCTCAAAGTCGCCATTCGTCAGCAGGTTGGGGGAGCATGAGGCCCAGGCCCTCTGCAGGAGGCCTGCCAGGATGGCAGTTCGGAATAGCTTCATGAGTTTCATGTTCAATGGGAGAAACAAGAGAAAGGAGAAATGAAAAAGAGAGAGAAAGAGAGAGAAAGGAGAAAGAAAGTGTTAGGTAATAAATAGAGGTGGTTAACTGGTGATAATTGCCGACGCCACAGTATAATTTTAACTTAAGCTCTAAACGAGCCTGATACCCTCGCCTAGAATCAATGTAGGACCTAGGGAATCACCTAGGAATCGACGCAGGAATTATAGGAATTGATATAAGAATTAGCCTAGAAATTAGTATATATACTCTATTGAAAGCTGAATTAAAAACTTACCTCGATAATAAGAAGAAAAGAGAGAAAATATAGACATTCCTAAATATGATTAGCTTATTCTGAACATTACATCTTGGCGCCAAGAAATTGATATTTCTGTATAGCAGAGTAAAGAGAGTAAAGTAAAGAGAGTAAAGTAAAGAGAGTAATAGTATTAAGAGGATAGAATACTCTTGCTATTATCTAGTCTTCCTGTGACATCAAGTCTAGTCACTGCCGATAGTCGGCGCAAACTCCAAGATATGCTGGATGGCCGGCCGAGCCGCCATGCGGGCCGCCCAGCCCTGCAGACGCGGCCAGCGGGCCATCTCGACGCCCATAAACTGGAACATGTAGGGCATGGCAAAGGGGAAATAGGCGATGTCGGCCACGGTTGGGCGGTCCGGCAGGGCGATGTAGTCCTGCCCGGGGGCTGAGAGGCGGGCTTCGAGGATATCCCACTGCTTGAGGCAGTTATCGTAGAGCCTGGAATTAGCATGATATACAGACCTTGGAGACTTATGGAAGAGGAGATACTTTTCAATGGTTTTGGGCTGTTTGTCTGGACAGATGTTGCTAAAGTAGAGCCAGTATTTCGACGTTGCCCTGCCTATTTAGCGATGCCTATCAGTCTCCTCCCAGGGGATACATATACATACCCTAATCCTGCTGTCTGGTACGCCGTCCAGTTCTGCACTTGCGCCCGCTCGCGCACCGTCCGGCCTCGCCAGAGCCCGGCTGTGTCGTACGTGTCGGCCAGATGGTGCAGACACGAGGTGCTTTCAAACACGTAGAAATCCTCGCCGGTGGCTGGGTCCCGGTCGGCGATGGCGGGCACGTATCGCTCTGGATGGACGGGCTGGTACCATTCGTCCTTGGTGGAGATGACGGCGATCTCATGGTCGATGCCCAGCTCGGCGGCGAGCATCAGCACTTTCATATAGTTGATATATGAGGTTTTGGTTGCTGTACATGATCAGCATCATGTTCAACCAACGTCAAGACGCCGCAACTTGATACCCTTCACCACATAGATGATTGGAGCGCCAGAGTAGGCGATGTTGCCATACTTGACCGGTGGCACTGCCACGGTCTGCACGTTGAGTGTTTTGTCCATCGAGATTCAGTGAGATTCGTGATAGACAAGTTCATTCCACTGTCTTACTCTCTACTTCTACTCTTATCGGCGTACGTTTCGGTGGCCGACATGAGTCTTACTATACCACACAGTCTTACTATACAGTACTGATTATAAACAACACTAGGATATATTCATTCTGCTGTGTAAATCCACTCGAGAATGCCGACGGTGCTGCCCATCGGCTTGTGGCAGCCCAGGAAACGCAGCCCGGGAATGACTCCATCCACCAGCCGGCGATACTCGTCCACCGTGCGTTCGTGAGCGCCGACATAGCTCATCATCTGCATGTCCCGCCGCGTGAACAGCCGCTCCTCCACCCAGCCATCCTCTCTCGCCGCCGTCGGCACAGGCTGCACCATCTCCGCGACCAGCAGGCGGGCGCCGGGCCGCAGAGCGGGCTTCAGCCCGGCGAGAATGCGCCGGCAGTCGCTGTCCGCCCAGTTGTGGAAGATGTAGCGCAGGAAGTAGCCGTCCACGCTGCGAGGCTGCGTGTGGAAGAAATCGTGCTCTTCAAAGCGCATATTCGCCCTGTCCGAGGGGGGCAGAGGCTTGATCGTCTCGGGGAGATCCTGAATGATCCAGTCGATGCCGGGGTATTTGTCTGCCACGAGTCGGGCGACATGCCCGGTCGAACCGCCGAGCTGAACCAGTCAGTAAGTGATAGTCAGTAAATAAGGGTCAACAAGGAATATACGTCAATCACTGTCTTGCCATCAAACACAGTCCAGTCATAGATCCGCGCCAGGTTCTGGGGCGCCGTGCGCGGATCCTCCTTTTCGCTCTCCATGCCCAGACGGAAGAACGCCGCGTATTTCGGATTCGCCTTGTGCCACTCGTAGAAGGTCTCGTTTGTCTCCATCCCGAACTGAAAGGACGCCCGTTCGGCGCCCTCGCAGTTCCCGTTTGCCCGCAGCGCTTCGTACAGGCGCAGCGCCGACACGGGCGGGATGGTGACGTCCCATTCTACAATGGGGGCATAAGTCCCCTGCGCCAGACCGGCGGAGAGACGAGAGTGTCGAACAAGCTGCTCATCGGACACCGTGAACAATCCCAACGTCCCGGCGTAGTCGAGGAGACGCCCCAGCGTGGAGACGTCGACCTTGACCGTCCCGGCGAGGGCTTCCAGGGGGATGCCCCCTGTAAGAGGGACTGCTTTAGGCACCCCGAGCAGCACCAGAGCCCGTACCACGCCTACATCCAGTGCCTATATCGTCAGCTTCCCTCTTGGACATACTCCGGGACGAGCATACCCCGCCCTGGGTCAACCCCTTTAGATAGTCGATGGGGTTCTGCAGCAGCCGGCTGGCGTGCGCCATGCGGCCGATGAGCTGCTGGCGCAGTTGCTCGTGTTCGGAGAGGACGTCGTCGGGGCTGGACTCGTCGCGCAGCGCAGCCAGGCGCTGGGCGGCCTCTTGGATCGCATTGGCGAGCCGCAGGACTTCAGCGGTGGTGGAAGCATTGGCGAGCCGGAGGGCTTCGGCCGTGGAAGGGGTTTCTACTGTCATCTTGATGGAACAGAATAATAGAGGAAATCAATATTGAGGATGAAGGTAGTTCGCGATATGTATAGTACTGTAGTTATCTATCGGCATCCGAACGGAGGCCGGTTGAAATACAACAAAGAACAACAAAGAAACAACAAACAACAAAGAAACAACTTCCACCAAGATGGAGTCATTCCTATTCAGAGCCACCGTCTCGGTGCTCGGCCTGGTGGTAGCCCTGTACAGCGTCGAATACCTGACCAGCAAGATCGCGCGCCCCCGTGTCCCTATCCTGGGCCACCGGGCCTGGTGGCGGCGCAAAGCATGGCTCGTCTCGCGCTTCTCGCAGGACATGGTTGGGTTGGTCTTGGAGGGATACGAACGGGTATGAAGTAAACAGAATCGGATTGAACTTGCGCTGATCGTGTTCCAGTACAGCCTCAACAACGAAATCTGGGCGACGTGGGTGTTTGACGAACTGTTCCACGTCTTCCCCAAGTCCCGTCTGGAGGAGCTCAAGGGCATCCCGCCAGCCAAGATGAGCTTCATGGGCGTGGTGGATGGCCTGTTCATGTGGGATGTCCATACGGGAGGCACCCTCAAGCAACGCCATCACATCACAGCCATGAAGAAGTATATGATTCCCAATCTGCGTATGTCTACTCCGACACATCGGTTGGCCAACTAATGATTTTAGCTGATATGGGGGATCTGATCTCTCCTGCCACGGACAAGGCGCTGATGGATCGTCTGGCGCCTCCAGAGAATGCAAACGGTATGTCATTTGTCGATCATCTTGCTGTATCCTGCTAATCTTCCAGGCTGGCGAGTGGTGAATGTATGGGAGGCAATGCTCGACGTCTCGCATAACATCATGGCTCCTATCCTCGTGGGCCCGGAGCTGGGGTTCTCGAAGGAATACGTCGCCCACGCCCGAGGATACACCCAGACAATCCCCGTCTGGGTGGCGCTCAAGTTCCTGCTGCCCTCCTCTCTGTATTCGGCGTCGTCGTACGTGCTGCCCCCTGGCCGAGCTGTGCGCCATCATCTGGCCGAGACGCGCCGGCTGGTGCTGCCGGAGATCCGCAAGTTACTCGCAGACCAGGGAGACGATGCTGCCGTGGAGTCCCGATCCGTTCTCGCCGGGCTGGTGAAGCTGTCGGCGCCGGATGCACAGGACGACGAAGCCCTGGCGGAGATCGTCAACCAGCTGCTCTTTGTGCTGTTCGCCGGGGCGGATCTCTTCGCCGTCGTGCTCTCCCAGTTGCTGCTCAATATCCTGGGCCATCCGCAGTACGAAGCCGAGCTGCGCGAGGAATTGGCTGCTGCGGGCGACAACTGGACTCGGAGGAGTGCTCACCAGTTGCCCAAGCTCGACAGTTTCCTCCGGGAGACACTCCGATTGAGTCCGCCTATCATCTGTACGATCCAGCGCAAAGCGATGGAACCTATTGTCCTCTCCGACGGGACGGTCCTCCAGCCCGGCGACAACGTCATGGTGCCCACGCGTGGCATCCTGCAGGATCCAGAGATCTATCCTGATCCTGACCGGTTCGATCCCTATCGGTTCCTGCAAAGCCAGCACCAGACAGTCACGCAGACCCTGGATTACACAGTGTAGGTCTTTATCTTGATTCAATTGCTTGGTTTAACGAGTCTAGGTTCGGCTACGGCAATCAAACGTGTCCCGGCCGTTTCTTCGGCGTGATGGCGGCCAAGATGGTCTTTGCCCGGCTGGTGATGGATTACGAGATGAAATTCGTGCCCGAGCGAAAGGGGAAGCCTGTGGACTGGCCGCGGGGGATGAATCTGATGCCTAATACAGATTCGTTTGTGGCTTTTCGCCGGCGGAGCTGTTCATTGTATACATAAATGTCTCTTTCATATAGGTAACAATTCAAGGTTGGTTGGTTATGAATATCAACACCCAGTCCAAGGCAGTGGCAGTGGCAGTGGCAGTCGAGATGCATCAAGTAAGTCATAATCCAGTCCAGCCTCATCCACTCCGTCTCCCCGCCCAAACAGCGGCGCAAAGACCCAGTCGTGCGAGAACCAGAGGGCGGCCACGACAAAGCGCATGAGGACAGCCACCCAGTTGGGCGCGTTGCCTCCCTTGTCCAGATCGACGGTGCGGGCAATGGTCTTCTCCATCATCGTGATGATCGGCGTCCACAGCAGCCAGAACATGGCGGCCCCGGCCTTCTGTTTGCGTGTCTGGGGGGGTGTATATGGGCGGAGAGCAGCGAGAAACTTGTGATATGCTTCATCAAAGGGGATATCCTCTGCGGCAGAAGTAATCATATGCTTTCTCATTAATCACTGCATAATTATGAAAAGTAGAGAATTAACATACTAAATATCTCATGCTGGCTCTGCCCTGGGGAATGCGCGTCATGGCGTTGGTCAACGTGTAGACCATGATCCGCTGTCCGCCGAGATGCTGGACATCCTCGTCGTGCAGGGCTTCGGCCCAGACCACCACCTCGCGATAGGCGATGCCGCCCCCCTCGGAGGCGATGATGGACGCATACTGCGCGCGGGTGACGAGATAGGCGGTGCCCTGCACGTCGATTGTCTGTTTGCCGTCATGCCCGTCTCTCCCCGGCTGGATGGAGGCAAAGGCCGGCTCGCGATACGGAAACCCGGGGATGCTCATCTCCAGCGCCCAGCCGGGGAGGCGGACGTGGGCTTCGGCCAGCGGGTGGATGCCGCGGCTGCCCACGAACTTGTCATGGCTGATGTTGGATCCGTAGGCGAAATACCAGAGTGTGTCCATAATATCATATCATATATCAGTATATCCACTATACTCTTAGCTTAAGCATCTTAAGTATGCTGAGTATTATGTATCCTACGGTCGCCGACCGGGGGCCGATAGTTCTAAGTATAGATCTATATATCTTATATGTATATATATTTCTATATCTATCTATATATCTATCTATATATGTATATATATATCTATCTATCCATAAGTATATATATATCTATCTATATATATATCTATCTATCCATAAGTATATATATATCTATCTATACATGTCAGACGAAATGTTCGGCGTGCGGCGGGCAGCCCCCCCCGACGTGCCCGCCCTGAAGAGCTTCCTGACGCCGCTGTTCACCGAGGGCGAGTTTGGCGACGGGCTGGTGTTTGGCGAGCTCGAGATGGAGGATTACCTCGACTGGGCGCTGCCACGGGCGCTGGTCGACCCGGCGAAGCTGGTGTATGTGCTCGAGTTCACGGCCAAGAGCTCGGTGCGGACGTACGGGCCGCGTATCGTGGGCTGGTTCTGTATACTGCTTGACGAGCCCGGCCATGTGCCACAGGGTGAGCTATGGAGATACATTCTTGACTATCAGGTTGCTAAGAATAGGTAGGACTCGCGTTTTACAAGACCCGCCTGCTCAATTCCATCCAGGATATCCAGATCTGGCCCAACAAACAGGCCGCAGAGGTGCACCGCCGCTTCACGACGCTCCTGGCCCGCCAGCAGGACGCCCGCCGGGGGATGCAGGCCTCCCCGTCCGGCGCCCAGCTGGCCTGCTTCGCTGTCCACCCTAAATTCCGGGGCGTCGGTCTCTGCAGCCGCATGCTGGCCTGGGCCGCCGAGGTGGCCCAGCAGGCGGGCCTGGCGTCTCTCTATTACCTGGCGGAAGATGGCAAGCCGTTTGTCGCCCAGGGGTTTACCGAGGGGGGGGGGAAGGGGGGGGTTGCATTGTATTCCAGAGATTGTAGATAGTAACACATCTACTATAGTCGTATAGCAGTATAGTAGAATAGTGTAGAGTAGTAGAATTGTAGTTAGGGTTTCAGGGTTTAGGGTTAGGGTTTAGGGTTTAGGGTTTGGTGTAGAAGACCGCTTCGGCCTCCGATACACCGACTCTTCATATCACGTCTACACTATATATACACTACACTATATACTGTCTACACTATATACTGTCTACTTGATAGTGTATACCATACCCCTCAGTCATACCTACACATCATGACGGTCGGCAATCCCGCTCGGGTTTCCGACACTCGCGATCTGGCATCCCTGGCCAAGATCTTGACGACCCGTCTAGACAGCTATCTCGGCGAGGAGAACCGCGAGGAGTCCAAACGCGAGGTGGTGCGTGCCTGCGAGAAGATCGTCTCCCTGGTCCAGACGCCGTTTGAACGCATCTTTGTCGAGACGGCCGGATATGTCGTTTCCGCCGTTGCTTCCATCGCCGTCGCCCTGCGGCTGCCGCATCATGTCTCGGCAGATGCCAGTCGTCCCTCGTCTCTCAGGGACCTTGCTGCCGCGACGGGAGCGCAAGAGGAACTAATCTGTACATGACCTTTCTCCCTCCCTGCCGTCCGTATGCTTACTCTCCAGGGCGCGTCCTTCGCATCCTGACGCAGAAATACATCTTCGAGGAGGTGGCGCCCGGCCAGTACATCCAGAACGCGGCCTCGGAGACGCTGCAGCTGCCCGGAGTAGAAGCTTGGGTGGCAGTCAGGTCTGTAGAATTGAGAGTATGTATTTGACCATCTATGAGGACTAACGATGAACAGCACCGACGACATCCTGCAAGCATCGGCCGCCCTGCTGCCCCTGCTGAAAGAAAACAACTTCCAGATTCCCGTGGAGAGTGGGAGCTGTGCCTTTTCCAAAGCATTCAAAAGTATGCATCCATCCCCCTTCTTCTCTTCCCGACACTGACGATGCAAGCCAACCTGAATCAATTCGAGTATTACTTCGAAGTCGACGCCGAACGCGGCCGCCGCGCCGCCATGTCCATGTCGGCCTTCAACACGACCTCCATGTTCGCCGACTTCCCCTATCCGTTCGACCGTCTCTCCCCAGGCGCCGTGGTGGTCGACATGGGCGGCGGCAGCGGCCACGTCTCGGCCAACATCGCCAAGCAGCACCCGCATCTGCGGTTCATCGTGCAGGACAGCGGCGAGGCCCTGGCGGCAGGCAAGGAAAACAAGGAACTCCGCCATCTCCCGCTGGAATGGCAGGAGTTGGGGCTGTTCGATGCGCAAACCGTGCAGGGGGCCGAGGTATACATGATCCGGCACTGCATGCATGGCTTCACCGACTCGGTGGCCTGCAAGATCCTGCGTGGGGTGGCACCCGCGATGGAAGCGGGCAGATCGCGCATCCTCATCATCGACTGTGTCGTGCCTGATCTGATCGGCGGCGACAGCATGCCCTTTGTCAACGCGACGGATATCATGGCGCTGCTGGGGGGAAATGGCAAGCAACGCAATGCCCGGCAGTGGCAGCAGCTGGTGCAAATGGCCGATCCACGGCTGCAGGTGGTGAACATCTGGAAGCAGGAGAGTCTTGCTTCGGCGGATGCCGTTATTGAGATTGAACTGCATTAGTATATACTCTATATACAACAACCGGCCAGGTTATGGACAAAACTCTGCAAAGCCAAAAGGTCTGCCGACGACCTGTCTGTCTCGGCGCGTAGAAAGCCCGCAACCCCAGCGGCATAAACGTCTCCCATCCGGAACTCGAGCAGACCCCTATCGACGACCTCGCGGACAAGCCAGTCCTGAGTGGCTGCCAGAGCGGCGAGGGAAACATCACACTCCCTGTCCGCCACGTCGATGTGTTTGCGCACGATATGTTTCAGCGGTCTCCATTCGGCGATCTCCAGCAAGACCGCCCCCAGCGAGTAGAGGTCCATGTACATGGCGTACGAGCACGAAGGGTCGCCCAGCGCCTGTGGGTGGCGGTAGACGTCCGACAGGGGGTCTTCGGATGCCTGATCGCTGATCTCCAGGGGAGAGTCGGCGCGCGCAAACGTGAAGCCCGCCAGATACGGTTGTAGGGTGGCATCGGGGGCGAAGAAGAGGATATTCTCTGACCGGATGTTCTTGTGCAGCCAGCCAGAGGTATGGACGGTCAAGAGGGTCTGGCAGATCGCCAACGCCAGTCTGACCCGGGCCGTCACACTCGGCGCCCTCATCTTGGAGTCGCGTAGAAGATCGTGCAGCGAGCGCGGATGGGCGGTGATGTCTGCGCCGGGGGGATAGTCGTACACAAAGACGAACTCGTCGACGTCTTCCACCACCCCGAGACAGGCCAGAGTCATGAACGAACCCGCCCGAGGCCCGGACAGGAGGCGCGCCAGGTTCTCCGACCGTCGCCGCAGCTTCGCCTTGAGCCGGGGATGCACCGGCTTCGACTCACACAGGACCGTCTTGCCCTCGTACTCCCCCGGATAGACACCGCGCGCAGGCGACCGTTGGAGCAGGCTGCGATGCAGAGGATGGACTGGATCTTCTCCGGCCTTCTTCTCCATCTGCGCGCGCTCCACCTTCAGGCCCACGGCGGTGGCCAGGATGGCATCCCCGGGGAAGACGGTGGCCCGGGTACAGCTGGCCTGGAGGGCTTTGAGGGCGGTGATATCCCGGCTCATGTCCACGACGGCCGTCAACGTGTGGCCGACGGTTTGCGCCAGCTCGCGCAGGCGCAGCGGCTCCAGCAGATTCCACAGGGCGTCGACGATCTGGCGCAGATCGTGAACGAGATCCTGGAACTTGGCCTTGTCGACGGCCGCCCACCACAGCCGCCGCGGCAGCGACGCCTGGCTCTGGATGAGCTGCGCCCGGGCGAGGATCTCCCCGCGGCGTTGACTCGACACGGCCAGCATGGGCAGGGGTTCTTCCACTGGCACCTTTTGAGGCTCCTCGCGGCTGTCGACCAGCAGGTCGAGCGAGTATCGCTGCCGCAGCTTGGAACTGTCGAGTCGGTCGCGCAGCTGGACGAGCAGCTCTTCGGCGAGGCGCTGGTTGACCTGCGGCGCGATGCAGTTGGTGGTGGTCAGTCCGACGGCGTCTGCCCACTGCAGACAGCGGTACTCCTCGACGGTCAGCATCGTGAGCAGGAAGCTGGCGTCTTTGCCGAGATTCTGCGCCGACGACAGCGTGGTGAAGCCCTGGATGCAGCCGGCAAACACCTGGAAGGCCAGGGGGGGGATTGCCAGGGCCAGCCCGGCAGCTGTTATGGGGTCCATCTATAATGATAGATGATAAGAGGATAGATTATGAGGATATCATAAGAGGATAGATTAAGAGGATATCATAAGAGGGATCATAAGAGGATAGATTAAAACGTTGTGGGTTACCCCGCTCTTAGAATGCACATTAGAATATAAAAAGATATACAGAAATGAATAGAATAGAATAGAATAGAATAGAATAGAATAGAATAGAATAGAATATATATAATATTAATACTTCATATATCACCAGTTAAACCCTCTACTTTGGCCGAGTCCAAGATTTCTCCCTCTGTCAACCGGCCAGTCTCGACGACTCGCCCATCCACCCGCTGGTACCGGGCCAGCACAGGCACATTATGGACATTCCAGCTGCTGCGGTACACATTCTTGGGATCTCTCCATCTAAGGAGTCAGTATTGAATACAAAAAGCGGATTCCGACGCACTCTTCTCTCTGTCCGACGGCGACAATAGCCACGGTTGGCGCCTCTTCGGCCAAGAACGCGCCTTGGATATGGGGCCACGCAGCCCGCACGTCGGGGCACCAGGGCTGGCCGGTGATCGGATCGTCAGAGGCGATGAACGCAATGAAGAGCTTCGCCTTGGGGGCTTCAGGCAGGGCGAGGAGCCTGGCGGAGGCTGGGAGAATGAAGTTTTTCAGGATGGGCATGGTGGGGATTGTGTTGAGAAAGTTTAGTTTACAAGTTAAGATTAGATACACACAGGATGTATACCAGTTCTATTTAAGAATACATTATTTCTATTCAAAAATATATTATTTATTTAGAAAATTCACTTTGCAAGTGTTTAAGATTAGATACAGCACACAGGATGCATACAAGTATATTTAATAAGTTCAAGGATATATTATTTATTTATGTTAATATAGAAATATATATAATCCTAGGAACAATATATAGTCTACAGTATATCATCTATTCTTCTTTAGTCATTAATATATATAAAACATAATGTCAGATCTAATTATAGCAACCCAATACTTAATCCTAATAATCCGCTGGATGGACACATACATAATATTAGACAATATTACTTCATATTACTCATATTACTTCATATTACTCATATTACTTCATATTACTCATATTACTTCATATTACTCATATTACTTCATATTACTATGTCAGGTCGGCCAGAGACGTCTCGAGGGGAAACATCAGAGATAGCATCAAGATCAGAAGGCGCTCAATACATCCCCCATGTATTCGACTTTGTGGGCATCCACAGACCGGCCAACTCGCGCTCGTCCGTCCCCAGCGTGCATCTGGAACCGCTGGCCGTCGACCAGTCGGTGGTGATCGGCCATGGGGCGTCCTTCACCGCGTTCCAGCGCAGTATCCCGGCCCTCCCGACAGGGTCTCAGACTGCAGAGATGGCCGACTGGTCGCTGACTGTGCGCAACGTGTCCAAAGCCCCGGAGAAGGTCGTCTACAAGGTTGCCCGGGTGGCCTTTACGGCGACGGGGGTGTCGACTGCGGCGACGCGGCCGGCGATGAAAGCCGCGCTGATGGAACTGTACGCCCTGATGCACGAGCCGCTGCAGAGACATCCGAACATCATCAAGCTGCTCGGGCTGGCGTGGGGAGCCAACTTGTTCGATCCGACGCATCGTCTGCCGGTTCTGGTGGTGGAGTACGCCGAGCACGGCAGCCTGGCGGAGCTTCAGGCGCAAACGAAGCTATCCCCGGCGGCCAAACGCGGTCTCGCGCTGGACATCGGACGAGGCCTGCAGATGCTGCATCGCTGTGGGATCGTGCATGGCGACGTCAAGTCGGAGAACGTGTTGATCTTCCGGCATGCGGAGCGTGAATACATCGCCAAGATGTCTGACTTTGGCTTCTCGACGGTGCGCGAGGCTGCCTCCGAGGAGGTCTTCATGGGCGGCACTCGGCCCTGGAAGGCTCCAGAGACCCGGAATCGCGTGGCGAGGGAGAGAATGGCAGCGACAGACGTCTATTCATACGGGCTGCTGCTCTGGCGACTGGCGGCGGATGGACACAGCCCATTCGGCTTCATAGACTGCTTGTTGCCCATCGACCGGATGAAGGAAGAGGACGTCTTGATCGAGAACACCGGCCTGGATAGATGGTTTGTCCAATACCAGCAGGAATCTGCAGCCGATCTGAAGGCAGATGCCTTCTACACTCTCCTCCCTGCTGCATTGAACAGATGTCTGAGTGTGGACCCAGCCAAACGAGATCTGACTGAAGCCATTGCAGCGTTACAGAATGGCCTGGGGAAGGACCCGGAGACTGAACAGAATGTTGAGCCAGAGATTCTCCATCTCAGCTATGAAGTGTGTATCAGATCTCCCGATGTGTGCACAACATGCTCACCACTATAGAACCACACGCTCTCATGGCAACAGACACGCCAGCTGGAACCGGGGGTGCAGGCATTCATCTTCAATGCATTCTATCACAAGGTCGAGGAGATGCTGTCCAGTAAAGTCATCAACTGTCCTGACTGCTTCGTGCTGGCCTCGTACTACATCAACGGCTACGGCACGGCGGTCGACCATCAAGCGGCACGTCGACTGCTTGAACGCTGCTCCCGGCCTGAATACAACCATCCCTCGTCCCGGGCATATTCGTATCGAATCGTCAAAGCCCTGGATCCAGAATACACCATGACGCCCGCCGACTACGACAATCTCTCCGTCATGGCGCTGCGAGGCTCCCGTCCGGCCCTCTGCGACCTGAAAGACGTGGCACCCGCGCAATACGCCTGGAGCCAGCCCATCCTGCGTGATGTCCTTGCCGGCGTCGGCGCGAGCTTCTTCCACGACACGAACATGCTGGGCTTCGCGCATCGCCAGTGGGTATACACCTTTGACCGGCCGGAGATGCTGGTGACGAACCTGCGGCCGCTGCAGAAGATCGCCGAGCACAAGGTCAACCGCCGGGGAGACGGCATCCTGCATCTGGCGGCATCGACAGGCCGCATCCAGGCCGTCGAGAGTCTGCTGGGTGCATTTCCTCTCGACATCAACCAGCGGAACGAGGCCGGAGAGACTCCCCTGTTGTGTGCGTGTCGTGCAGGCCAACTGGCGACGGTCTTGCGTCTGGTGCAACTCAACGCAGACGCATCCATCGCTGCAGCCAACGGCGAAAGCTGTCTGCATTGGCTGGTGTCCTTTCAAGACATTGAGGCTGTCGGCGAGGCCTTGTTGCAGACAGGAGCCCCCCTGCGAGGATATACAAGGGAAAGAGTGGCATACTCCGACTTTCCAGCCGGGATAGACGTCGACTTTCAGATTGCGGGAACGCCTCTGACTTGGGCCATCCATCATGACCGGCCCGACATTGTCAGGTTCCTGGTATCCAAGAACATCTGGGTGGCGCTGGACGAGACGAGGGACAGTCAATGGGCCGTGTCACCACTGGAATATGCCGCCTTCTTCCACCACGTCGAATGTCTGCAAGTCCTGATGGATGCGCTCGACCAGGCAGGCGCACGGTATAGCATGGCGCCCATCCTGACGGCAGCTGTCCATGCGGCCGACACGTTTTCCATGATCCTCCGCAACGGCGCGCGGTATCGCCAGCGACTGCATGCGACGCTGGACGTGTGTCTGGCGAGATCACGGCCGATCGTCTTCGGCTCTGGCATCGGCGGCTTCGACACGAGTCTGCTCTTCTTTGCGGTCAGTGAAGCCCATGATGAAGTGGTGGAATATCTCCTCTCCCAACCGGGGGACGACGACCAAGACGCTCTCTCCGGCGCGTATACTCGCCGTGACATCAACCGGCCGGCCGCAGACCATCGTCGCACGCCCGTCCTCGAGGCCATCCGATGGAACCGCAAACACATTGTCGAGCTGCTGCTGTCTCACGGGGCGGACATCACTGCCTCGGCCAGGAATCCGTTCACGAATGAACTCACCTGGACAGGCTTCCATATCCTCGCCACAGCCGGTCATGACCTTGGTGATATATCGTACTTGCTCAAGGCTGGGCTGTCGCTCCAGGAATTGCCTTCGACCGAGAGTCCATTCCTGGTGGCCCTCCAGCACAACGTGTTCGATCTGGCGTCTTCATTGTTGACTGCCGGGGCACAAGTCAGCGCCCTGTGCTGTGACGCCGGGTTTTTGTCTCTTGAATACCCTACCAGCGTTCTCGGCCATCTCATCGCCGCGTCTGCACAGCATACGATTCCCCGGCTGAGATACCTGCTGCGGTGTTCTGTCGACTTCATCGTCGAGCCGACTCGACAGCTGAGTGCCCTCCATCGCGCCGCCTGGGCATACAAGGGTATCATGCATCGAGGAGAGAAGAAAGACCCGGTGACACGCCATGGATACGACATGATGGTCAATCGAGACATCATGGCCGAGCTGCTGGAGAAATGGGGAACGGCAGAACACGTCAATCTCCCCTGTGGGATCCATGGGCGGACAGCCTTGCATCTGGCTGTGGCGGCGGGGAATATCCATGCTGTTGAGCTGCTGCGTGGCAAGGCCGATGCCTCTCTTCGTGATGACCTGGGGATGAACGCTTTAGAGTTGGCAAAGTCTAGTTTAGAAAAAGGGTCTGCTATTGTTGATCTTTTATCATAAAAGGATAATCAAATATTATTTCTATTCACACCACTTCTTCAAGTCGTTATTATATTGGATGAACCCGTTCTGCGTCTTCTCCCTCAAGCCGATTGATCGAGCAACGGAACCCTCACTCATGATAAAAGACAGCAGGCCCGTGAACTTCTCTTCATGTGTAAAGGTCGTCCCCCCTGGCGTCGTCTTGCTCGACTCAAAGCGGAAGATGTGTTGACCCTTGAACGTCCCCATCAGGCCGCTCCCTTGCCACCGGAAACACGCGGGCGAGTTTTCCTGTTTCTCAGCAGACAGTCAAAAGATTGATGGGAAGATGCGACCTACAAGAAGAGTCGGCTCAAAGGTCATCCCGTCCAGCTCATTGTGCATTTTGAGCCCCGGGTTGAGCGGCTCGCCCGGCACGAGGGGACCAAGAACCTTGAACAAGCCGTTGGGATGGTAATTGGGGAGTTGGGAGAAGTCCAGGAACTGAACATGTCAGTATATGAAATTAGATAGTGTTGATAATAAATACCTTCTCCCGTACTGCTTCTGGAGAAGCCGAGATCTCAATGCTGGTGCTAATATGGTACATTGTGAGAAGTGGTTTAAACACTTAATAGTGAATCTAGGATAGTCAAGTATTATAAGAAATATCATTAGTGAAAATAAATTAATGAAATAAAGTAGAACTTAATGTCTTCTTATATCTTTCTATGGCCTTTACACTAAGACTAAAATAATAAGCTCCGCGCAATGAGCCGCAAGAGGTTAGCGCCAGACTCATTAGCATAAGATTCTATTCTTAATAAGTAATAGAATTCACTAATTAGTATCACTAGAAATAAGGACCTAATATGTATACTTATATAATATAAGTAGGGAACTCATAGTTAAATAAATATCTTTAATCTGATTATAATAAGTCAATCTGATTATAATAAGTCATTATGGCGGACTGCACTACATGTAGCTGCAGTCCGCCATAGTCCACGTTATCATTATCTGCAGTTATCTTTAATCTGGATGATTCTTGTGCAGACTCAGCATGGTGAATGTGGGAGGGAGGTCTAAAGGCTGCTCGACGTGTCGTCAACGGCGAGTCAAGTGCGGTAAGTGGGATTTGGATAGCATCAGCAGCAGACTAACCCGTCCAGATGAGACTCGCCCGGTATGCCAGCGGTGCCAGAAGGGTGGTCTGGCCTGTGAGGGGCCGCGGGAAACGGCTTTCATCCAGGGAACGATCGTGAAGTCAAGAAGGAGGATGAAGGAGGATCAAACCGAGGGTGGTCAGACATCTACAAGGCGGCCCGATCCGCCATTGAATGAGATCATTGCGATATCTCCGCCGAGCCAAGTCGACGTCTATATCTGCTTCTCACGCAGGTATCTTCGTCGCGGCGCGGCGATCGACCTGGCGCTGCAGAAAATGTCCCCAAGTGAGCTTGTGGCAAGCACAAACACCCGGATCTTCCCCCAGGCGATCCTCAGCTTCGGCAGCATCCTGTTCGGCACCCATCATGACCAGCGGGCGATCGTCGGCCGGGGATACGCCCTGTACAGCGTGGCGCTGAGACAGCTAAACAAGGCCCTGGCAGAGGAACACTGCTACACGCGCGACGAGGTCATCCTCACCGTCGCCACCCTGGCGATTCTGGAGTCTCTGGTGCCCACCAGCCCCAATAGTTACCTGCAACACATGCTGGGCCTGGAGCGACTGCTGGAGCTGCGCGGGCCCAGATCATTCTCCCCCTTATCCGCCGTGCTGTTCAAGAGTGTGCGGCATATGATTCTCTTTGCCTCTCTGCGGACGGGCAAGCCGTCCATCCTGGCGAGGGCGGAATGGAAGCAGGCGCTGCGGGAGACCTGCTCGGAGGAGGAGATGCAGGAACAAGACCTGTTTGACATCCTGGCGGACTGTACGGTTCTCGCCAACAACGAATCTGAAGCCCTGGAGTTACTGCTCTTCCTCGATGCCTGGAGGCAGCGTTGGGAGGGCGATGGACGGAATGCCTATGTTGAAATATCCCACCATGGCCAGACTCATTTCGGCTTCCTCAACCAGCCAGCAGCCATCATGTTCATGTTCTACAACACAACCCTCATCTACGTGCTGCAGATCCTGGCCGCGTCCAGCACCGAGGGCGAATACGTCTCCATGCAGCGGGCCGCCGCGCTGGCAGTCTGTCGCTGTCTCCCCTATTACCAGCAGACACGCAGGGACGATGATTCCTCGCCGATTGTGCACTGGGCGGCAACGACTGCCTGGACGACACTGAGCAGGAATGAGTGTGAGGAGAGGCAATGGGGGGAGGATTTATTATTCACCAGCCGAGATATTGTCGCCAGGGGGTTATGGAATAGCATTAAGATGTAGTATTTAATTAATATAATATTTTAATATAAACTATTACTACTTAACTATTAATACATATTAACTATTAATATAATGCTACATTAAGTTAGTGTGGGGTACTATAAGCCCGGCCAGGTTACAGGTCAGGCGCCCCTTAAAAAAGCCAAGGCGCCTTATGCCAAGACGCTAATAGTTAAGTAAGAGTAAGTAAGCTATATTTAGGGTATAAATAGTTTATAGGGCACCTTAGCTTAATTACTTTTTTATTACTATCTTATAACTTAATAACTACTTATATTTTTTTTATCTAAATTTTAGCTATTAATAAGTATTTATGTAAGCAGTGACCTTACACTGCTTGGGGGTTGATGGGTGAGATGTCAGTACAACTGGATAATAGTAAGGTCTAGGGATATGAGAAGTCTATGGTAGGTCTAATAAGAGAATAAGATAAAGTACTTGAGGTCCTAGTATCTATCTAGGGGGATTATATATATCCTAACTCTAAGTGGGGTACTTGATGGGTGCCCGACCGATGCCCAACATCCAGGACCTAGAGGATCTTAACTATGCATAGACGACAGTCCACTATGGCAGAAAAAGATTTTTCTACTATTATTAACCACCATCTATATATAGTTAAATTATAAAATAAATATAATAAGTTATCTTATAATACTTTATTCTTCTTTAATACTTAAGAATAATAAAAAGGCTAATAGTACCCCTTAATTAATTACTAATTAATTTACTATTAATTACTAATTAATTTACTATTAATTACTAATTAATCTCTTTATTATAAATAATATTATTAGAATTAATTTAGACTTAAAGGATGCGGCAAGCATCCTAAAAAGCTTTTTTAATATAAAGATTTATTAATAATTATTAGCTAGTTAATTACTAATTAATTCCTAAATACTTATAACTTAGTATATAAATATTTCTTATATAGTTATATATTAATCTACTCTAAACTTACTTTATTAAATATACTTATAATTTACTAGAGTATCTCTAAATATATCCTAAAGATTATTTATATATTATTTAATACTCTAATTAATTAAAATTAATAATTAAGAAAATAATTAAAGGTATAAGTACTTCTTAATTATTTAGTAATTAATAACTAAGCACTTTTAATACTAGATGTAATATTTAATAAGATAAGGTTACTAAAACTAGATAGCCTAGATAATATTATTCTTTAATAATATTTAATATAAATATAGTTACTACTTATATACTAGAGTAAAGTTATATAAATATGCTTTATTAATATTAAAGTCTTTATATTATAATTATATAACTAAAGATACTTAGGATATAATTAAAAAGATATAATATAATCTCCCTTTCCTTAAGGTTAATCCTAGAAAATATAAAGCTTATTAATAAGTGCTTTATAAATACTTACTTATTAATTACTAAATAATTATAATAAGTATTATATAGTTTAAAAATTTTTTAACACAAAACTATATTACTACTTATATTAGGGTAATATATATTAAGTAGTGATTAAAGACCTTCTATAATTAATAAGTATTTAATAAATAATTAGATAATAGTCTTTAATTACTTCTAGAATCTATAAGGCCAATCTAAGACCTATATTAAATATATTAATATATTTATTAACTTAATAAGTTATTATACTAATTAATAAATTTCTATTAATAGAAGGATTAATATTCCTTTCTTAAAAGATCTTTTTAATAAAAAGATTATATTAGTATTTAAGAAGTATAGTATAATTAAGAGGTTAAATATAAGGAGTAAATAGTATTATATATTTTTTAATATTCCCTAATTATATAATAATTAATTACTAATTATTTTAAGCTATAAATTATATTTAAGGTAATAGTATTCTATAAATGGTTTAATACTCTATAATATATTATTAGTTAATACTAGTTAATTTAAAGGCCTACCTCTTTTATATCTTTATTTTTATTAAGATATATTTATATTTACTACCTCCCCCCTTAAAGCCCCTAGTATTAATTATAAAGGGTATCTTAAAGATAGTAATAAGTTTAAATAAACCTTTATTAACACTTAATAAGTACTTCTTAATTAATTATAGAGTATTTATATTAATTAAGTTAGACTAATTTCTATATAGCCTTACTCTAAAAGAACTTTATAAAAAGTATTAAGCTAAATCTCTAATTAATCTTTATTAAAGCCTTATAAATTATAATTAATTATCTCTTATTATTTATAAGTAGAAATTACTTTATTATTTATAGAGTTAAGATATAAATAGATTATTATTTAAGCTAGAAAAAAATTAGTAAACTATAGTAATTAGTCTTTAATTATATAATAATTATTTACTAACTGGTTAGAACTATACTTAAGATATCTTTATAAATATAAATAATATTATAATTATTTATATACTACTTAAATAGATATAATTATTTATTATACTAGATTTATTTAAAGTAAATATATCCTTTAAATAACTATAATAAAAAGACCTAAATAAGGTTATATTTACTTAATATCTACTAGAGAATAAAAAAGGTAAGCTAAATAATCTTTAATTATTTCTTAATTAGCTACTAATTATTTAGTAATCACCCTTTATTATATTATTATTAATTATGATTTTTATAAAGGATATTATCTTTTATTTAAATATATCTTTAAATATATGATAAAATTATATTATATAGAGAAAGTCTCTTTTACTTTATAGGATAGTTATAGTATTTAAGTAATTATTATAAATATAAATATAAAATAATATAGTAGTAAATAATTCCTAATTAATCCCTAAATAATTAAAGAATATTCTATAAATACTTATTTTATTTATTAAGTCTTATAAACTATCTTTATAAAATTGATCCTTAGCATCTTCCTATAGAGGAGTAGAGGCCCCATTTAATTCTATTTTATTATATTTATTTTAAGTAGGGTATTTAATAAGTTCTATAAAAATTAATATTTAATTAATATTATCCTAGTATAGATAATTAAATGACATCTATTTTATATACTAAGACTAAAGAGGCCTATCTAAAGATACTAGACTTTATTATAGGTTTACTAAACACCCTCTAGTCACTTATTAATTATTTACTAATTACTTTATTATAAAATATAAGCCTACTATTTCTATTAAGAATTAGGCACAGTATAAAAAGTAGAAAAATATTTACTTAAGTCTTAATAAAGCATACTCTTAATTCCCTTTTAGTATATTTAATTATATTTATAAACACACTAATATAGTTAAATGAATATATTATAAATTAAATATATAAGAAAAGTAGTTAAGTATTTTAAAAGTAGTTTAAGAGTACTTTATAATTAATTAGTAGTTATTTAGGCCTTTATTAACTAATAATAAGGCTTATAATCTTAATTCTTAAGATATATAGTAATATTAGATAAATTATAATTATAATATCTAATATTAATATAGCTTAATAATAACTATAGGGCATCTTTATTATAATATATAAAAATAGGGTATATTAAATAATCTTTAATTAATTATTAAATACTTATATACTTTAGTAAATAAAGCTTAATAATTATAATAAAATAAGGAGCTAGTTAATAATAATATTATTATAGCTTTATTAACTAATTAGCCTTTATAATAATAGTAATCTTAAGGATCTAGTTCTTCTAATTAATATAGAAGATTATAGTCCTCTTAAGGCTACTTAAGGTAAGAAGGTCTTATTATTTAATAAGTATTTCCTAAATACTTATTAAGTACCTAGGAGTTTATCTCTTTAGTAGGTTATAATTATAAATATTAATACTAATTCTTATAATTAAGCTCTTAACACTATTTAAAAAGAAATTAAAAAGAAGAAACTTATTATATAATTACTTAAGAAATAATTAGTAAATAAATAGTAATAACTAGTAATTAAGGAAATAAATAATATAGGTAGTTAAAAATAGTCTTCTAAATAATAATAATTTATTTATTAACTAAATATTTTAAATAACTTAGTATATATATATATATATATATGCTGAGAATATATATATATATGCTAAATATATATATATATATGCTAAATATATATATATATATGCTAAATATATATATATATATGCTAAATATATATATATATATACTAAATATATATATATATATACTAAATATATATATATATAT